>NW_019154112.1:22741932-23070579 GCF_002288905.1 Enhydra lutris kenyoni | reverse complement strand
TGCGGTCTATCTTCCCGTCGCTTTGGATTCACTTCTCCGCCCGTCCTACCTTTCAGAAAGTGGTTGATTTTCTGTTTCTAGAGTTGCTGTTCTTCTTGTCTTCGATCTCCCGTTGGATTTGTAGGTGTTTGCAATCTTTACATAAGCTATCTAGCTGATCTCCTGCTACCTGAAGTAGTCTCAGCCTGCTACTTCTCCGCCATCTTGACTCCTCCCCCTGTAGGTAATCATTTTTGATGATCTTTTTCAGTTTCCATTTCTAGATACGAAATCATATATAGTTATGATCAAAAGATATGTGTAATTTTGTATTTTATTTTGTCCATTCAATATCATTTTCTATATCCTTTTACGTTTAACTGTAGCATCAGTCATCAAATTTCTATACACATCTCAAAAATTTTCCTATTATTGATTATTTGAGTTGTATTTATATTTTCCTCTTAAAATGCTGTCATAAATGTCTTTGCTAATTTTTTAATTTTCAAATTATTTTCTTAGAACAAATTTTAAAAATTGGGTTGTTATATGTAAGACATAAACATTTTTATGCATCAGATCAAAGGGATATGTTTGACTATTATGTTTCACTGGGCATGGGCACACATAGCCAGGCATCCGTCTAAAAGCAATAAGGAAGTTTCTATTTATTAGCATTGAATGTGTGTGACATATTTGTCTCATAAACTGCCATTATCCTAATATCTGTGGTTTCAGAAAATAAATAATTTGATTAACTCAAATTAATGTATGAATGACTAATAGTCTCTTCTTTCCTCATTTTGGAAAAAAATTCTAAGCAGTATGTGTATGCGCATATGCACAACCCTCTGAGTATTTGGACAAGAGAACTTTCGTTGTTATTTAGATGACACCATGTAACAGAGTGTCAAATTTGCTTACTTAGGGAGGCCACTTTTTTTTTTTTAAGATTTTATTTATTTATTTGACATACAGAGATCACAAGTAGGCAGAGAGGCAGGCAGAGAGAGAGAAGAAAGCAGGCTCCCTGCTGAGCAGAGAGCCCTACCTGGGGCTCGATCCCAGGACCCTGGGACCATGACCTGAGCTGAAGGCAGAGGCTTTAACCCATTGAGCCACCCAGGTGCCCCTTAAGCAGAGTTTGGGAGATCCTTACCAAGCGAAGACAACAGATGTTTCTTCCAGGCTTATATTATAATTTAATGAGAAATAGACTGTTTTGCAGGTGATATGTTACTTGCAAAGACTTATGGAGACTCTTCTAAGTGCACAGCCTGAGTCAGGTGTTGTGACAGCTACAAAGATGTAAAAACCACACTGGCTGCCCTTGATGACTCTCTAGTCAAATAAAGGAGGTAACACATGACCACAGATCAGTATAGTACTAATTATAAAATGACATCTCATCCAAAAATTAATGGGGGAATTAAGTGGAGAAACAGATTACTTTGATGAAGTGATAATTTATCTTAAACCTTAAATATTCAATGTGGGTGATATCCAGAGAAACAAAATCAATTTCATTTCCATTTTAAGGCCAATAAGATGTATTTTTCAAAACTAATTATGTGACGTTTTCTGCCTTTGTCACTGGCATTGATACATGAAAATATTTGGGAAACCTTATGAAATTCCAACATTCTTGTGGAAAGCGAACCCACTACAATTTACCAAACGCATTTATTTATCAAGGCCTAATCTCTCTGGGGAAGAGGAAGGCTGATATTAATGGGAGAACCACTCATGAATTTTAAAACTCATTTGATTTTTAGTGTGACACTAAGATTAATTCAATATATAGTATGTATTTGTAGGTGAATTAATCAAATACACTGAAATTGGTAAAAAGAAGAAAGAAATTAACTTTGACATCCTGGTTGATAGCTGTCATTACATTAGAAGCAGAGCAAATCCACTTGGTTTCAGGAATAAAACAAAGGGAAAAGTGTGATATTGACACTTTAATTCTTTCTCTTAGAACCATACTTAATTAACCTTCAGTAACTACTGCAGACTCCTTACAGTAGCAGATCCTTTAGAAATAGACATAAATGTTTTCCTTCTTTAGAATCACTGGCTCATTCCAGTTCATGCCCTAGAGTTCGATCACGTTCTCCAAGTTCCAGGCTAACTTTTAGGTTCTAAACAGGTAATCAGCATTTTGGTATTCTCTTGGGTTGAATGGCTAATTGCCTTAAGTGAGTTCTGTATTTCAATACTCAAGTCACAGAGTCAGAAGCTGTCTGCACATAGCATCTACCTTAACACTGTAGGCAGAGACTGAGCAATTCAAGAGGCCACCAGCCCTCCAGTATCTTCCCTCTAGTAAGCAGGACTGGTAAGTGCTGGGAAGAAAAACTTCATACAGTTTGGATCAAAACAGTGCTTGTTGACTCACGCATCCAAGGCAATGTTGAAAACCCAGATCTCTGCTAAGACTGGGATGCACAGGCACTCCCAGGGCCATTTGAAGCCAGGATTAATGGAGACAGGTTATTCTCTGGGCACCCATCTCTGGTTCTTTCTTCCTGTCAGCCTCTTTCTTTCTCACCACAGACTGCTGTTACCCTGTGGCTCTAAACAGGTCACCAGCGGCTCCTGAATTTTGTGTCTGAAAACTCTGCCATCCAAGGTGGGGATGGGTTTCAATAATCCCATCCCCCAAATTAAAAAATCCAGTGAAAAGTTCTTGTTGTGATATAGCTTAGGTTATATGTTAATACTGAACATGCTCCAATGAAATAATTAATGGAGCACCGTCTATCAGAAGCAATCCCAAGCACTTTAAATGATTTTCAACTTTGTTTCTCACAACAACTCTGTGAGTTGGGAATTATTATAATTTGCATTTGATACATGATATAACTGAAGTTGAAAGAGTTAAATGACATACCTTAATCTACAGCCAGGAGATTTGCATTCACGATTTGCTTCTGGGTCTTTTTCCAGAACCCACATTTGCATAATATTTCTAACTTCAGAAACATCCTTGGGAAAAATTCTTCCTCCATTTTCTTTGTAGACAGAACCCTGATCTTTTGATTCTATGATAAATTATTCTCTCAGCAGTGGATTTCATTTTTAGGAAGAGTCAAAGTCATGATGAGGCAACCTGTTTAGGATTTAAAAAAAAAAAAGAGGGAGTAACTTTAAGGCTGGGAAATCAGTTTTCTGTTTTATAAATTAATTTTTAAGTTAATTCTAAAAGGGATTTCAAAAATATTTTGAAGACTGGCAGAAACATTGCATAAGTTGGGATTCCCCAAGGTGACTTCTTCGTGGATAACATTCATCTGACCTCATGAGCCATATGTTATAATTTGGGAGCAGAGAGAACCTCCCACTGAATTAAAATCCAATGGTTTAGGCACCTGTCTTTTCTGTGTAAGCATTAAACTAGTTCTGGTTACCTAAATTCTGCCAAATTCCAAATGAAATGAGTCACTGTTTATGGTCGGGTCCATTAGTTAGTAATTGTGTTTCAGAGTTTTCTAGGATTCTGCTGCTGGAAGCATACTGCGATTTACACGGAGATGCCACTGTGATATTCTTTGAGAAGTCTTAGAGTAGAAACAAAGTCTTGTCTAAATCGGTCATCAGAAGTAATAATCATGCTCTCCATTCCTCTGTGAATATTTCGTGTACGTGTACAGAGTGATGGATTTCATTCCTCTCTGCTTACAACTGCCTGAATAACAAACAACTCATAGATACAAACAGATGCTTTCTGAACTTTCTCTTTCATTCTGCCTCAGGGGCTGCTGCTGATATGTCAGCTTCTGGTAGACACCAGTAGCCTTGAAATCTCAGGAGATTTCTCTCCCTTAAGATTGCTGCACATTATCAGTGGTCCAATGGCCGCGGTCATCATCCCCTCCCTTTCTCTGCCAGAGGAAACCCAGTCTCTGCAACCGCTCCCCTGCAACCTTCCCTAATTTCTGATCTGTCTTCCTCTTCCACTGTGTTTGGCTCAGAAGTAGGGGTAGGAGGACTTTGGGAGGGGACTTCGAGTGCCTTTTGCAGTAGCAAATTGCTCCTTCCTCATGTGTCAGCTTTCTGCTTTGCGTTGTTACTTCTGGAAGGACGTTCCATTACAAATACCTATTAAATTGAGTTTTCAGTATGATAGCTCTAAGTTTAGAAGTTAAATTGGCTTAGTGGATTTGACTGAGAATTTTAGTCCATTTTTATGGAAAAGCGACAACAAAGTAGTTTGCAGGGAAACTTAGTTTCTATAAGTTGAGAATTGCTATAGTTTACTTCTTCTCTAGTTAGTTCTAAAAGCACATAATCTAACCAATTCACCGAGTTCATGGGCCCTAAAATAGTGATCCTTAAATTAAAAAATTTCCTAAATATTTGTTAAAACATTGATTGCCGGGCTGCGCACCTAGGGTTTCTGATGTAGCAAGTCTGTGGTGAGACTGCGAATTTGCTTTGTTGCTGGTCCAGAGTAGACCTCTTCGAGAACAACTGGCCTAGAAGACAGGCTACAGATCTAAAATTACTGTGAATCTTTGTTATTCTTTACATAATTTGGGTCTCAAATTTTCACGAGAGTGTGAAATTTAAATTCTTCTAGCAGAGACACAATGAAATGTAGATGCATCTGGGTTCACCTACAACTTATACTTAATTACTTGTTTTCAGGCTTGCTGTCAGATATTAATTAACTCCACAGTTTACAATGAAAAATTTTTACAAGCTGGCAATAAGTGGGCTAGTATTCATGAATTCACATTTGATTGGTGATAAACCAATCAAATTTACTTCCTCACAGACATTCCTTTTGCTTTTGTGCAGACTTTTCTCAGCAGTTTTAAAACCTAAATTTTCACAGAGTTTGTTATCTTGTTGGTTTGAAGTTGATAATTTTTTTTTTTTTTTTTGAAGCGCTATTGATAAGTGGCTCCCAGGATGTGCCTGCTGTGATGGGTGGAAAACATAATTGATTTTAGAGTTGTGCTGAGTGCTCAGCTCTGGGATCTGCTTACACTTTGCAGATGTGTGAATTGAATCAGAATGGGAGAATTCGATTGCTAATCACCACAAGCCTCCCAGACTTGGTTTGGGAGGTGAATGGGCATGGGATTGCTTTCCTTTCTTGAGGAAAAATGAAATCAAAGCCATAACATTTTTTTTTTCTGTTGGCTCTCGTGTTCTCACTTTAAAAAACACATTCCTTTTGATCACCATGTAGCTATCTTAGTTCAGTTGTCTTCCTGAAAGATGAATACTTTTGATATTTTAGGGTGAGGAAGTTTGCACGTAAGTGAAAGTAGGCTGTGTTAGGCCTAATTCATGCCGATTAATGAGCGTGTCTCTTTGTTCCAGTGTTCATACTGGAAACTTCTGCATGCTCTAAAGCATTCACAGGGTTGGGGAAGTAGAGTCACATCAACCAATGAGCCCAACCTTGGGGTCATCAGTCCTGAGTTCGAAGGCCAACTGTGTAATTTGGTAGTAATGCTACTTTGGGCAAGTATTCTGTTTCCTTGTCTGTCAAATACTGTAGAGCCTGTGGGCTGGGAGGGATTAGAAACTCTCTTGATGTAAAACACCTGGTACACAGTAAAACAGACAATAAGTGGAACTTAGTATTAGAGAGAGAAATTCTTTTTAGAAACTTTTTAAAGTTATTTTTATTAACCTATAATGTATTATTTGCCCCAGGGGTACAGGTCTGTAAATTGTCAGGCTTACACACTTCACAGCACTCACCCTTTCACATACCCTCCCCAGTGTCCATAACCCAACTACCCTCTCCATAACCCCCTACCCCCAGCAACCCTCAGTTTGTTTTGTGAGATTAAGAGTCTCTTATGGTTTGTCTCCTTCCCCATCCCATCTTGTTTCATTTTTTCCTTCCCTACCTCCCCAACCCCCCACTCTGCTTCTCAAATTCCTCATATCAGGGTGATCATATGATAATTGTAGAGACAGAAATTCTTAAATTTGCTCATTAATTTCAAATTTTCTGACTTCTTCATTTGCAAAAACACAGCTGCTATATTAACTTGAGAAAAAAAAATTTCCTAAGCTCCTGAATAATAATCAGAGGAATACCTATGTGCCTCTTACTGATTTTTTCAAGGTGATTTATGCCTATTTGTCCTTACTTTTTTGTCTCCTATGTGCAGATGGCTTTGTGATTGGCTTGTGGAATTTTAATAAGCACATCGGAACTTTTACCAATGTGGTTGAATTCTTTAAATCAACTTCTAGTACCCGACAGTTATAATTAGAATTGCTCTTAGGAGTCTGGTAAATGTTGAAAATCCTTATCATGTTGCTTAGCCCATACCATTTACTCAGTAAATATTAGCAGTTATTATTAGTAACTGTAGTACTTAGAGGTTCCATCATATGGGCTTCTAGACTATAAATGTTTGAAAAAAGTAAGAGCCCTATTTTTCCTGACCACTTCTCAGATGGGTCCACAGTCAGGATGCAAGTGAAGCTATTGCTTCAGAGAGATCTCACAAAGAGTGGTTTCCTCTTTTATTTCTTATGACTTCCTGGTCTCCCCTGCTATGAAGGCAGTTTTCCCAGTGATTCTGAGAATCACTGCTGCCTCACAGGTACTTCTTTAGAGTTTTCCAGGTAATTCCCCCAGAGGTCAGTCCACAGAGCCCACCCAAGACTTGCGTTGGTCCCTCAAGTTTCACTACACTTCAAAGAGGAAGTTTGAATGTGTATATTTTATCATACAGAACCATTTTATTATTTATTATGCCTGACCAAGGGTGGAAAGAGCAGGAAGAAATGAACAGTTAAGAATGTTGCTCATGGGGCACCTGGGTGGTCAGTCAGTTGTGCGTCTGACTCTTGATCTCAGCACAGGTCTTGATCTCAGGATTGTGAGTTCAAGCCTGGCATGGGGCTCCATGCTGCGTGTGGAGCTTACTTAAAAAATACATATAAATAGATAAAAGAATGTTGTTCAACAATAAGGTAAATTATTTCACTGATTTTTAGCCTACTAAAGCCTCTTGCTCTGGTGAGAGTCAGAATGACATTTCTGACCTCTCCAAAGAAGCACTTACTTCCCAGCAACCAAGCACCCCCTCCTCCCTCCATGAGCTTAGAATGAATGAATGATTTCTGGTGGAGAAACCCAGGGTCCATCACTATAATCTCCATTAGTCTTCCCAAAACCACCCCCAAATCATCATAAATTTCACCGAAAATCAGGTTCTGAATGTGAAGCTATCCGCAGTGTGTGGACAGTGTGTGTTTTTGTTCAGTTTAAGTCAGGTTGATGTCTCTGGGCTTCACCTAAACAGAGCAGCATTTGGTACCTTTGCTGCTCCTCCTTCTACAGCTGAGGTGGAGGGATTCTGGGTCTATAATTTGGAAAGGCTGCCAGACCAGGTTTTTGAAGGAAAGCATCTCCAGGGCGCTGTGAGTGGGATTTAATTAATAGGCAGTGTTACACACACATTTTCTGAAATAAGGCATGTCTGTAGCTGATGTTTGCAAGATTTCCTGCTGGAAATGAAGAACAGCCTAGTAGATTGTCTTTAGGTGGTCTTTTCTAAGCTTCAAAGACTACATTTTGCATAGCATCCTGGAGGTATTGCCGAGATTGAAGCCTGGATACCATTTCATATAGCCCTGCATGAAAAATGTGCATCTTCTGTATTCCCCACATGAGGTCAAACTACTCAGCATTGGGACTGGTGGGTATTGTTTCTAGGCTTGATTTAGCCTCCAATTTTCTGGGGCTGAGGGTGGATTTGTTGGAGGTTAGAACTTTAATGGATTTTTAGTTTTTAAAAAAAGATAAAAGGAGAAAAAAAAATCAAACTGAATCACTAACCTGAATTCTTGTAGCAACCGGATAACTATTGCCTAGCTCTTCTATCTACCAGAAGCAAAGACCTGAAGTTTAGATCTGCTGAGAATGCCTTTTGCATTAGCCTGAGCAGGGAGAGAGCCCTTTTCATCAGACTTCCTCTTCCTCCTTTGCCAGGCTCTTTAACGCACATCATTTTTCAGACTTTGTCTCTCTCTGCTCTACTAAGCCTGAGTTATCCAGGCTGCGTTACTCCTGAACATATCCGAATCAGCCCCTGGAGAATGATCAGTCCTCTTGACTGTTTGTAATTGTCCATTTAGACCAGAGGTTGGCAGATCTTTTGTGGAAAGAGCCAGGTAGTCAGTAGTTTTTCAGGCTTTGGAGGCGAAAGCCATTCCCACCTGTGCTTACAGTGAAAGACAGTATGTAAATGAATTTGTGCAACTGGGTTCCAATAAAACTTCATTTTCCAAAATCGGTGGCAGGCCACAATTGGTCTGTGGACCTTCGTTGTGGATCCCTGATTTAGACCATTCCTGGTGACATCTATACAAAGTGGACTATGTTAAGAGCTTCAGTCTTCAAAATAATTACTAGGGGTAATCATGATTGAAAAACATAGCCAGCTCAAGGTTTCCTTAAAAAAATTAAAAAGAGCAAGATGCTTTTAGAACCATACCATATACAGCAGCCAGAGTCGTATGAATGTCGGGGAAAGGCAAATAACATACATCAATGCATACGGACGAGAAAACGAGCCCACGGCTGCCTCGACTTGGAACATCGGCAGATCTCGGTGGCGTTTATACAGTTTGCAAGCAAACGAATGCTTTAAGGCGCAGATGGATAAAGCTCAATCAAGAGCATTTGTCTTTGAAATACATGGCTCGGGACCTATGTTTTCCTGTCAGACATAGAGTTGGATTATTTAAGCTATTATTGAAGGCTAGGGAAACTTTTTTTTCACTAACGAGAGCACAGCCTTCCACGGGGGTCAAAACGAACAGGTTTTTCTATCCACAATCCACGGGGCTGGGGTCTCCGGTCGATCTCATTTTCACTCGGCAGCTACCGGTATAAACGCAATCATGACCTGTAAGGTTGTTTGCCCGCATGACCTACTGGCATTTTGGCAGAAATGTTTCAGCTGGCTCCACTGATGGCTGCTGACAGGCCGGGGGTTCTTTGCTGTATCAAAGCTGTGGCCCTGACACACCCACGCCTGGTGACTTTCACAGATTTGGTGAACAGTGCTTGAAAATGCACTTGTAATCAAGTCATGTTCTCTATTTTCTTCTTAGAAATTTGGGCTCCTAAAATACCACACAGGTGGTAAGTAGTGGAAGTAGTGCCCAGGCACTTGTTATGGTCTTGGCACAGGGCATAGAAATAGCGTGGCCGAATTTAGCAACTAGAGCTACCAGAGGCCCAGTCGGATGTGAATTTCAGGTAAATGACAAATAATTTTGTTAGTATATATAAATGTGGCAAATGAAATAGTTGGACCATACTTACGCTAAAAATATTATTCATAATAAATGCTTGTTGGGATGTAATTATACTAAGAACTTAATTGGTATTTATCTGAAATTCAAATTTAAATAGTCATGCTAACATACTCCAGTGTACTCTAGTAAATGGAGTTTTAGCTCATACTATGTTTTAAACAGGATACCGCTAAAATTTAAAAATGCAAATGCTTCCAGCAGACAATTTTCAGTACCTTCTTAATGAATCTGTCTTAGTTGAATGTCTACTCCTAAAACCCCCTTTTTAATGAGAGGATGGGAAGCACGCTTTTATTGTGGGGGTATGTTTTCTTCAATTCATGATGGGCAGGAAAAGTTTAAAATAATTGGGTTTGCTCTCTATTTTAATGATAGGCTTTCTTTTTGTTGTTTCATTCTAAGGTTTATGGTATATTTTTTGGAAACTAGATATAAGAAAAAGAAGAAAGAATAAACCAGTGAAAGGAAGAAAGAAGATACTTACACTTACCCATGCTGTTATTATCCAAAGAAAACCACTGTATACCACTGCGAACGTTTTGGGGTTTATCAGGATAGCCTTTTGCACATATATGCATATAAAAAGTAGAGCAGTTGAGGTATCTTGGATATTCAAAAGTACTCCAGCTCTGAAATATCATTTTTATCTTTAATTTCCAAATAAGTAGACTTGAGTCACCTTCCGCCATATTGTAGGACATTTGGAGCACCCAGGATCTTTGAAAAGATTCACCAAAAGCATGTAACCTGTTTCATAGAACCTCTTGCTCCCCATTCTTCCTTTCATGGACCCTCAATCGTCCCTCTAGTTGTCACATGTCCTCTTTTCACATTGTTTAATCTCATTAGAAATGGTCCCTTTGACTGCATTCCTCCAAATAATGCTAACACACAGCTGTTGCATGCAGTTGACTTTTACATAAGGTTAGAAAGTTCGTGGAGGTGGATTACATAGCACAGAACAGGATGGCAGGCAACTTAATACTGAGTACTAGACATCCTGTTCTTAGAAGTTTCCCTGCCAACACCAGCTCTGGGAATTTGTGCTTGGGGTCTGGCCACCTGCCTTGTTGTTATTCCTGACTCCTGTAATTCCAGTGCCCCTTCCCACAGCCTTCTTCTGCTTGGTCCTTCTCATTCTAGAGCCCCGGTAAACCCTTCTCCAGATTGTCTGCTTCTTTTACCTTCTTTGGACTGGAAGCCTGAAAATTCTCTTTACTTCACTATGCAGACTACTGAGTACATTCTTTGTTTAAACTTCTCACTGCCCTAGCCTTTCTCAGGGCTTAGACTCTCAGGAAAAAAATTATAATTTTTATATTTATATTTTAAATTTATATTTTTCATGTGTTTATTTTCTGACTTACAATCAAGTCAGATTAAGTCCCTTTTATTAACCATTAAATATCTACCTATCTATCTCTATAGATAGATATATAAATTTTGGGCTGAGAAAAAATTTATACACACACACACATACACACACTACCCAAAGAACCAGAAAAAAACTTTGGAAGTATACTTTTTCTTTAACTTGAGCCAGACCAATTATTCTTTTTTTTTTTTTTTTTTAAAGATTTTATTTATTTATTTGACAGAGAGAGATCACAGTAGACAGAGGCAGGCAGGGAGAGAGAAGAGAGGGGGAAGCAGGCTCCCTGCTGAGCAGAGAACCCGATGTGGGACTCGATCCCAGGATCCCGAGATCATGACCTGAGCCGAAGGCAGCGGCTTAACCCACTGAGCCACCCAGGCGTCCCCAGACCAATTATTCTTGAAGACTTCCTTCACACCAGTCATCCCTGTGGGTGACAGAACATTTATTCTTCTCCTTTCATGCCCTGCTTTCCCTGATCCTCCTTACCCTGAATCTCACAAAATCTGTTGCAAATGAGCTGTATTCCAACTCTAAGAGTCATGATTTTATGACTCTGTCTGAAGTGCCCTCTAAGACTTAAGTGAAGGGCTTATTTTATTTTTGGAAGCTGCCTCACCACCACCCTGGTCCCCTCGGGCACTGACGTGTCACTCTGTGGTGGCCTACATTATTCACTAGTCTCTATGGGAGCTTCCTGTAAGCAAGGATTATGTCTCATTCATCTCTCTCCGTTTGCTCACCACAGGGCCTAGAATATAGTAGGTGCTTAATAACTGTTGGTTGACTGCATTGATGAACCACTGCATGGAGGAGTCAATGGACAGATAACATCTCTTTCTCTAAGCCTCTCTCCTTCACTACCCACTGGTATGATCAAGTATTGCATAGTATCACAGGAAAGATTTGTCCTGAAAGCTGAGTTGCTATCCAGAGGTTTAATTTTGAGGAGGAGAATCCTGGGGGAGAGGCTATCTTCATAATCCTAAAACACTTCAGATCTTCAGGGGTAGCAGTGAAATGGAGACCCTTCCATGCTTGTGAAAACTACATAGAGCATTTGATATTAGCATCTGTGTTCAGAGTTTCAATTGTAAACAATTGACTACAAAGCAGTGGAAACTCTGCCTCAGTGTTTGGGTCAAAAAAAAAAAATATATATATATAGATAGATATCTATCTATCTATATATATATATTTTAAGATTTTTATTTATTTATTTGACAGACAGAGATCAAAAGTAGACAGAGAGGCAGGCAGAGAGAGAGGAAGGGAAGCAGGCTCCCCACTGAGCGGAGAGCCCGACGCGGGGCTCGATCCCAGGACCCTGGGATCATGACCTGAGCTGAAGGCAGAGGCTTTAACCCACTGAGCCACCCAGGTGCCCCTCAAAATATTTTTATAAGAAATTTTAAGACACTCTACTTCTCCATGACAACTTTTTTGATAATCATAATGATCCACAACAAGTTTATTCATTTTGATTTCAGTGTTATTTATCTTGAAGCAGAACCAACTGCTCCTTCACTTATGTGTTTTTTTAAGACTTTATTTATTTATTTGACAGAGAGAGATCACAGGTAGGCAGAGAGGCAGGCAGAGAGAGAGGGGAAGCAGGCTCCCTGCTGAGCAGAGAGCCTGATGTAGGCCTCGATCCCAGGACCCCGAGATCATGACCGGAGCCAAAGGCGGAGGCTTAACCCACTGAGCCACCCAGGCACCCGTCACTTGTGTTTTTGAGCATCATTAGTATGTTATTATACTTCAGACATGTGGCAGAGAGAAATAATGAACTGTCAGCATTAATGGAAACTGCTTGTCCACTCCATTCTACCTTATTCTTCTCACTCTTGCCTAGAATTTACTTTCCTGGATTTAGTGTTTATAATTCTCGTAAGCGTGTTATAATAATATTGCATATAATCTATACAATTATATATAACTGGTTCTGCATTAAAATATTACATGAATTATATAATGATAGTAATTTCTTTATAGTTTGTTTATGTTTACAATATTATGTTTCCAAGCTATAGTTATGTTGACAGGTATAATTTAGGTAACTTATTCCTTTGTACTATTTCACTGGCGAGATGTCTCATTTTTATTCTTAAATTGATGGGCATTTGGATTATTTTCTTCTTTTCCTCTCATGTAAAGCATCAGGTAAGTATTTATGTGTATGATTTCTTGGGCCAGGCGCAGGAGTTTCTCTAGGGTACATACCTAGGGACGGGATTGCTAGGTTATAGAGTATACTTATGTTCTCCTTTTCCAGGATATTGCCAGATTGCTCTCCAAACTGGATTTACCAGTTTACTCTCCTTTTAGCTACATGTGACATTACCTGTTACTCCACATCCTTGCCAACAATTAGTATTGCTAATTCAGTGGGTAGGAAATGGTATTTCATTAAGGTTTCAGTTTGCTTTTTCCTGATTACTAGTAAGAATGAATGTCTTTTTATGTTTTGTTTTTGGCGTTCATATTTCTTGTTCTGTGAATTTCCTGCTCCTATAATTTGCTAAATATTCCATTTTTAAAAGCTGATTTGCAGAGCACTTAAAATACATTTTTGACTTACAAAACCTTTTTTGATTTTATGTTTTGCAAATATCTTCCTCCCATCTATGGGTTGGCATAGCATTTTTCCCATCTGATTAACATAGCAGTTAACCCATTGTGTAATATTTTGTGTTTGTCTATCTCTTTCTCTCATAATGCTATGAATTCAGGTGAGAGCAGGAACAGACATTTTTATTTTTATTTCCTTAGTCCCCAGCATAGATAACACCCAGTAAAATCGCTTGAATTGACTTGTGAGTGCTACTTAATTTAATGTAGAGACTATGGTAAATTTGAGTTTTTCCCGAAGGCTTTCAATCTGAGGGCATTTCGGACACTCGTGGTTTGTGGTACATACACATATGCACAGAAACATACACACACACACATATACATATGCACAGAAACATACACACACACATACATTCACATCACTTGCAAGACTGGCATTTTGACATTTTTAGAACTGTCAGATTAGACCCATCCATTAACCTTACAAATGGGGCTTCCCTCAATTTCCCGGTAAATATATTCAGACGGGTTTGAAATAACAGATGCACTGCTATTTCTAGTCCAGCGTTGTTGGGGAAGCAGGGAGTAAGGAGGGCATAATTGCACAATGCCTTGTCATCTTTGCAACTCATCAATATCAGCAACTGACACAGGCAAGTGTTTGTCAATGAGTTCTATTGGCTGACGCTGACCTTGCCGTTACAACCACTGCTTTCTTGACATCTGCTAGTTTGACACGTGGCACCAGACTCTGTGTGCAGCTGGTATCTTGGACTTGAATGTACTGTGAGTTCTCTGGCATTGTTAGTGGAATTCCTTGTTTTTGTCACCATGTCATACCTTTGACATCAACGATAGCTATGTACTACCTTTGTGTTTCTTGTTTTGTATCGCAGTAGCTATGTTTCAGTTGATGCGATTGTTTTTAATGGTAGCAGACAGCAGATGTTAAATTAGCTGTGGACTGATGCATGCTCAAATTTGGATTTGCTCCAGCAAAAGTTGATTTTACTCTGACTTTATATAATAAAAAATAATTTATGTAAATTGTAGGTTGGGGTGAGCATCATGACTTTGAAGAATTGTTTTGCATCTAAGCTGAGGCTATTTCTTAAGATTAAATTTGAGATTACAAACTTTAAAAATGTGTAATAATTTTAAGTAGGAAGAACTTGGGAATGTAAAAATGTATCATGATTTGAATGATTTGATCATGAAATACATCTGAAAATGCGATTCTAACCTCTTAACATGTTCTCAGTTATGCACTAGGATTACAAAATATAGAATTTACTGTTCTCACTTTCACCCCTTTGTCCTTCCTTGAACTTTCTCTCTCTCTCTCTCTGTCTCTGTCCCCCTCCCTTCCCTTCTCTCTGTCTTAACCAGGCATCTAAACACTCCTACATTCTTCAGGTGAAACTTTGCACTCCAATTATAAAGTTTCATTATCGCCCCCCCAACCCCCAATAGTGTCTTTTGCACTAACTGGAAATAACGTTGTTTATGGTGCTGTACATAATTACGTTTACTGTTGGGTGTGTCAAGCCTATGATGCTGGAGTAATAAATGGGTACTGAATGTTCCTGTAGCTTTTATTTGCGAGGCATTGCTCATGCAATCAGGGTCACATTACCTAGATGTGAGTAAAATAAGACAGGGAGAAGAGGATTTATGTAATCTACCATTAATGCATTCCTGAGTGACGTATGATTGTTTTTTCTATACCTTCTAGCAGATGGATATTTGTACACATACAATAGCTGAGAACCTTTTTTATTTGGCTAAGAAGGAGAGGAAAATACTCTTTGCCTTGCAAATTCAGGCAATTTTTTCCCTTTTAGAATTTCTCAAATTGGGATTAGTCCATTTTCATTGCTTTTTCAGTTTATTCCCCCAGGGTAGCACAGCTGTAACTGTTCCCAATATATCCTGGTTATTGAAAAAGCCTTTTTATCTCAGAGCCAAGGGGGGCAGTTGAATAGTGAATTTTTTTCCAGAAGTTCAACCATTGTGAATTTCTGTAAAATTTTGTCTTTGCTTTCCTTATTTTCTGTATAAATGTTATATGTTAAGACTTGAAGCTTCTTTAAGATGATGCCAGAAGTTACGCTCGAAATGTACTCAGACTCTGTAGTAAACACTTAATTCTTTTTTTAAATTAACATATAATGTATTATTTGCTTCAGGGGTACAGGTCTGTGATTCATCAGTCTTACACAATTCACAGCACTCACCATAGCACATACCTTCCCCAATGTCCATCACCCAGCCATGCCACCCCTCCAACTCCCATCACCTCTAGCAACCCTCAGTTTGTTTCCTAAGATTAAGAGTCTCTTATGGTTTGTCTCCCTCTTTGGTTTTATCTTTTTTCATTTTTCCCTCCCTTCCCCTATGATCCTCTGTCTGGTTACTCAAATTCCTCATATCACCGAGATCGTATGGTAATTGTCTTTCTTTGATTGACTTCTTTCACTCAGCATAATACCCTCTAGTTCCATCCACATCATTGCAAATAATGAGATTTTGGGTTTTTGATGGCTGTATAATATTCCATTGTGTTTTATATATATATATATATATATATATATATATATATATACACACACACACACACACACACACATACACACACATGTATACACACACACACACACACACATTTATATATATCAATCACACCTTCTTTTTTCATTCATCTGTTGATGGACCTCTAGGCTCTTTCCATAGTTTGGCTATTATGGACATTGCTGCTATAAACATTGGGGTGCACATGCTCCTTTGGATCAGTACATTTGTATCCTTATGGTAAATACCCAGTAGTGCAATTGCTGGGTCATAGGGTAGCTATATTTTCAACTTTTTGAGGAACCTCAATGCTGTTTTCCAGAGTGGTTGCACCAGCTTGCATTCCCACCAATGGTGTAGGAGGGTTCCCCTTTCTCCACATCTTCTCCAACATCTGTCATTTTCTGACTTGTTAATTTTAGCCATTCTGACTGGTGTGAGGTGGTATCTCATTGTGGTTTTGATTTGTCTTTCCCTGATGCCAAGTGATGTTGAACACTTTTTCATGTAAACACTTAATTCTTGAAGATGCAATAGCCTGGTTAGATCTGATTTTAAATCCTCTGTACTTCTTCTGTAGATAACTATTGACTAGGAATTGCATCCATGTGAAACTTTTCATTGTTAGTATATCCTGAGCTCTGAATGTGGTTTCCTTAAATGGGTAGCTGAACGACATGGCCAGGTTAACTGAGGATTTCATCTCCATTCCTTTCTCTCTCACAGATTCTACTGGCTACTATCCCAAGTGGCATCTCTGAGAGGCATAACCCTGAGAAGCATTGTAGGATAATGGTTAAGATCACAGAAAGGCCTGGATTTGAGTTCTCGATCTGTCCTTTACTGGGTGTATGACCTTGTGAGAGGTTATTCAACCATTTCTCAAAATTACGAAGATTTTATTTTTTTTAGAGCAATTTAAGGCTCACAGCAAAATTGCAGGGAAGATATAGAGATCTCCCACATACCCACTGCCCTCACACATCCATAGCCTCTCCCAGTATTAACATCACACACCAGAGTGGTACATTTGTTATAACTGATAAATCTAATGGACAAATTTTAATCATCCAAAGTGCATAAGGTTACCTGAGGGTTCACTCTTGGTGTGGTACATTCTAGAAGTTTGGACAAATATATGATGAAAGTATCAATCATTACCGTGTCATACACAGTATTTTTACTGCCCTTAAAATCCTCTTTGTTCTATCTTTCATCTCCTCCTCCTCCTCTTCTTCTTCTTCTTCTTTTTTAAAGATTTTATTTGTTTATTTGACAGAGAGAGACACAGAGAGAGAGGGAACACAAGCAGGGGGAGCAGGAGAGGGAGAAGCAGGCTTCCCACTGAGCAGGGAGCCCGATGCAGGGCTCGATCCCAGGACCCTGGGATCATGACCTGAGCTGAAGGCAGATGCTTATTGACTGAGCCACCCAGGTGCCCCATCTCCTCCTGTTCTATCAACCCTTGGGAACCACAGATATTTCTACTCTCTCCATAATTTTATATTTTCCAGAATGTCATATAGTTGAAATCACACAGTTTATGGCCTTTTCAGATTGGCTTCTTTCACTTTGTAAAATACATTTAAGTTTCCTCTCTGTTTCTTCATGGCTTGATAGTTAAGTCCTTTTTAGCATTGAATCTATTCCATTTTCTGGGTGTACCATAGTTTATTCTCCTACTGAAGGACATCTTTGTTGCTTCCAAGTTTTGGCAATAATGAATAAAGCTGTCATAAACATTGGTATACAGTTTTTTGTATAGACTTTTTTATTGATATATAGTTGGCTCACAATGTTCCATTAGTTTCAGGTGTACAACCTAATGATTCAACAATTTATATGCTATGTTATGTTATATGCTCACCACAAGTGTGGCTACCATCTGTTACCATACAATGCTACTATGCTGTACCTTTTCTCCCTGTAACTTATTCGTTCCTTAACTGGAAGCCTGTTTCTCCCACTCACCTTCACCCATTTTGCCCATCCCCCTAACCAGCCTCCCCTCTGGTAACCATCAGTTTGTTCTCTGTGTTTGTGGGTCTGTTTTTCCTTTTTGTTTGTTCATTTGTTTTGTTTTTTAGATTCCATAGACGAGAAATCATTTAGTATTTGTCTTTGTCTGATTTCACAAATGCAACTCAAAACCACAGTGAGGTATTACCTTACACCTGTCAGAATGGCTAGAATCAAAAAGACAAGAAATAATAAGTGTTGGTGAGGATCTGGAGGGAAAGGAACATTTGTGCACTGTTGGGAATGTAAATTGGTGCAGCCACTGTGGAAAACAGTATGGGGGTTCTCAAAATATTAAAAACAGAAATACCATATTATCCATTAATTCCACTACTGGGTATTTACCCAAAGAAAATGAAAACAAAGACTCTAATTCAAAAAAATATATGCACTCCTATGTTTATTGCAGCATTATTTTCAATAGCCAAAATATGGAAGCAAATCCAGTTTCCATCACTGGATGAATGGATAAAGAATAGGTGGCATATATATACAATGGAATATGGAATATTGCTCAACCATAAAAAGGAATGAGATCTTGCCATCAACCGTAGGTTTTTAATTCCTTTGAATAAATACCCAGGACTGTGATTGCTAGATCATAACAAAGTTATGTTTACTTTGGTAAGATACCACCAGACTGCCTTCTAAAGCGGGTATACAAGTTTGCATTCACACCAGCGATAAATGAGAGTACCTGTTTCTGTACATCTTTCCTGGCATTTATTTGGTGTTGTCAGTGGTTTTTTGTTTGTTTGTTTGTTTGTTTGTTTGTTTTGGCCATTGTAATAAGTATGTGGGGAAATTTATTGTCTTTCCCTGATGAAATATGATGTGGAGTATCTTTTCATATGCTTATTTGCCATCTCTATCTTTTTTGCTGAGGTATCTGTTAAGGTATTTGGCCCACTTTAAAAATCAGGTTGTTTGTTTTCTTATTGTTGAGTTTTAAGTGTTCTTTGTATATTTTGAATAATGGTACTTTATTGGATGTGTCTTTTGGAAATACTTTCTCTCAGTCTGTGGCCTGTCATCTCATCTTCTTGGCACTATATTTTGCAGATCAGAAGTTTTATTTTTAATTTTCAGGCTTTGCAATTATTTCTTTCATGGATCATGTCTTTGGTGTTGTATCTAAAAAGTCACTGCCATACTTGAAGTCATATAGATTTTCTTCTATGTTATATTCTAGGAGTTTTGTATATTTGAGTTCTACATTTAGGTCTATGATTCATTTTGAGTTCATTTTTGTGATGGGTGCAAGGTGTATGTTGGATTTATTTTTTGCTTGTTTGCATGTGGATGTTCAGTTGTTCTAACACCATTTGTTGAAAAGACTATCTTCGCTCTATTGCCTTTGCTCCTTTGTTAAAGATCAGTTAGCTGTATTTATATGGGTCTATTTCTGGGCTCTTTATTCTTTTATATTGAGCTACTTGTCTAGTCTTTCAACAATATCATACAGATTGGTTACTATAACTTTATAGTCAGTCTTGAAGTCAGGTAATGTCAGTCTTCTAACTTGCTTCTTCTTCTTCAATATTGTGTTGGCTATTCTGGGTCTTTGCTTCTCCATATGAACTTTGGAATTTGTCAATGTCTACAAAATCACTTTCTTGGATTTTGATTGAGATTACATTGGATCCAGAGATCAAGTTCGTAAGAACTGACCTCTCGACAATATTGAGTCTTCCTTCTATGAACATAGACTATATTTCCACTTATTTAGTTCCTTGATTTTTTTTATCAGAATTTGTAATTTTTCTCATAGAGATCTTATGAATATTTTATTTATACATATATATCTCATTTGTGGGGGTGCTAATGTAAATAGTATTGTGTTTTTAATTTCAGATTCTACTTGTTCATTGTTGGTATATAAAAAGGCAATTGACTTTTATATCCTGCCATCTTACTATAATTGCTTATTAGTGCCAGAATTTTTTTTTTTTGGTTGATTATTTCTGATTTTCTGTATAGACAATCATGATGCCTATGAACAAAGTTTATTTTTTCCTTCCCAATCTGCATACCTTTTATTTCCTTTTCTTCTCTAATTGTATTAGCTAGAATTTCCAGTACAATGTTGAAAAGGCATGGTTAGAAAGGATATCCTTACCTCATACCTTGTACTAAGTGGGAAAACTGAGTTTTTCACCATTAAGTATGATGGGAGCTGTAGGGTTTTTGTTTGTTTGTTTGTTTTTTAGATATTCTTTATCAGGTTGAAGGAATTCTCCTCTATTCCTAGATTATTGAGAGTTTTTATCATGAATGGAGGTTGGATTTTGTCAAATGCTTTTTCTGTATCTATTGATCATGTGATTTTTCTTTTTAAGTCTGTTGATATGATGCGTTACATTAATTGATTTTTTAATGTTAAGCTAGCCTTACATATCTAGGATAAATCCCACTTGGTCATGGTGGATAATTCTTTTTACACGTTAGAGTTATTTTGCTAATATTTCATTGAGGTTTCTTGCGTCTGTATTCAAAATAGATACTAGTCTGTGGTTCTTTTCCTTCCTCTCTCTCTGTGCTCTCTCTCTCCCTCCATTCCTTCCTTTTTTCTTTCTTTTGATAATTTTTTAAAATCTAGTTTTGGTATTAGCATAATTTTGGCTTCATAAACTGAGTTAGGAAATACTCCTTTTGCTTCTATCTTCTGAAAGAGATTGTAAAGAACTGGTGTAATTTCCTATTTACATGTTTCATAGAATTCATTAGTGAACATACCTGGGCCTGGTACTTTCTGTTTTGGAAGGTTATTAGGGACTAAATTCCTTTAATAGTTATAGACCTATTCAGATTGTCTATTTTTTATGTAAATTTTGGAAAATTGTCTTTCTAGGAATTAGTCCATTTAATCCAGACTATCAAACTTGTGGGAATATAGTTATTCACAATATTCCTTTACTGTTCTTTTAATGTCCATAGGATCTGTAGTGATGTCGCTATGGATATTAGCTATAGAGGAAGTGAGAATTGGGCAGACAGCATATATTTTGAGACTAGAGCCATGATAAGGTTAATAAACTGGATGTGGAGTATGAGAAATAGATATTGTACTAAAATTTTTATATAATTTTCATATTTTTATCTTTTTATTAAGAAAATCAAAGCTGAAGAAGAGTTCCAAGAAAAGTACAATGAACGCCAAATACCCTTCATCTAGATTCACCAATTATTTAACATTTTGTAGCATTTTACCTCATTTGCTTTATATCTTTATTCTCTCTCTCTCTACCTACCTACCTGCTATCATCTTCTTGTTCATTTTTTTTTGAACCAATTGAGAATAAGGTGTGGACATCACAATATTTGATCTTTGAATACTTCAGCATGGATCTTCTAAGTATAAGAATATTTTCTTATATAACCCCATTAAGTTATCAAAGTTAGGAAATTTAACATAAATGCAATACTGTTTTCCAGTATATATTCTATACGGAATTCCTCCACAAGTACTATACTGAATCCCAAACTCATTCTTTCTTTCCTGGATTAGTGCAAAATTGGTGCACTGTCCTTTGTAACATTGACTTTTATAGCATTGTTTCTTTTCAATCCAGAATGCAATCCAGATTCTTATGTGATACTTAGATACCTATTTTGTTTCCTTTATATAGGACATTTTCTCAGCTTTTCCTTGTCTTTTCTGACATCAGTGTTTTGAAGAGCACAGAGTATTTTTTTTTTTTGTAGTCCTTTGAGTTGAGTGTTTTTTGGATTATTTCCTCATGATTAGATTCAGGTTATTATTTTTGGCCAGAAAGAAATATAAGTGATATATTCTTATCATATCACACTGGAAGGCACGTGATTTTAGTTTGTTCATTTATTGTTGATATTAACATTGATCACTTGGGTTAAGATGGTGTCTACCATATTTATCTATTGGAAAAGTATTTTTTTTTGCAATTAATAAATGATTTATGCAGAAATATTTTTTTTTTTTTTTAAGATTTTATTTTATTTTATTTGAGAGAGAGACAGTGAGAGAGAGCATGAGCGAGGAGAAGGTCAGAGAGAGAAGCAGACTCCCCGTGTAGCCGGGAGCCTGATGCAGGACTCGATCCCGGGACTCCAGGATCATGACCTGAACTGAAGGCAGTCGTCCAACCAACTGAGCCACCCAGGCGTCCCTTTATGCAGAAATATTTTGAGGCTACATATATCCTGTTTCTAAACAAACTTTTACCTAATGGCTTTGACATTCATTGAGGATTCTTTCCTGAATCATTCATTATAGTGAAGGTTCCAAAGTTGTGATTTTTCTAACTCTAATATTGCTTCTATTTTTAGTTGGCATTCTGCTGTCAGGGAGTATGGAAGTATTCCCTACCCAATCTAGTTACGTGTGTACACATAATTTTTAGTATCATCTTGCATTTCTTGTGACTCAACTTTGGAATCAGTCATTTCCCCATTCTCAGTTTGTTTTAGGGGTAAATGGCACAGGAATCAAGATTTGGGTGCCGTATGTGTTTTTTGCTTCAGGGGTGTCATTGCTTCTAGGTGTTTTCAGCAGACAAAGCTATGAAAAATAAATGTTTTTATTGTTTTCCCTAATATTCAACAGATCAGTGTTCTTCCTTATCATCCCTCTTCATATTTTTATCTCCTTTCTTCCACAGTGAAGGATTTACAACTACACACAAAACTATGGATTAATTTTGTGAATATAACATTTAAAAAGTTTGTACTGCCTGAGTCCATTTATAGTTAAGAAAAAACACATGAGGCCATGTTGTGAGAAGTCAGAATAGCAATTAGCCTTGGTGGGGGTATGGTGACTGAAAGGGAGGATGAGGGTTCTGGGGCAGAGGTAAGGTTCTGTCTCTTGACCTGGGAGATGATTATAAGGGTATATTCAATTTTATAAATTCTTCGAATTGTACACTGATATTTCCTACTTTTTTTGATATATAAATTAAACCTCAAGCATTACTTGGATTAATTTCTTTCCTTTCCTTTGTGTGATTATGTTGTCAATTCTATATCTGATTAGGTTAAGTTTGTGGTTTTTGTTGTGTATATTCACTTTTAAGATCCCTTCCCATTGTTGTTTATTTAATTTAATTTTTTCAAATATGTAAAACATTAGCATGATTTCATGCTACAAAAAACTACACAAAAATATGTACTTGCAGAATTACATTTCCTCTAGCATCCCTCCTGCTTTTCCTTCCTCTCCCCACTATAAATAATCAATTTATTGATTTGTGTTTCATCACTTCCTGTTTTCTGTTCCTAATATAGCAGCCAGAATGATCCTTTCAAGGCATAGTGAGATCATGTTATTGCTTTGATTCACATATTCCAATAGTTTCCCATATCACTAAGAATAAAAGTTAAAATCTTTATAGTGGCTAAAATGGCCCCAGCAATCTAGCTCCTGTTCTCAAACAGGCTTGTCTCATCTCCCTAGGCTCTTCCCCAGGGTCACTCATTCTCAGCCACACAAAAGTCTTCTTCCAACAGATATTCTCCCAGCCTTGGGTCTTGGCTTTTGCTATTCTCTCTTCTTGGAGTATATCTCCTTAGATACCTGCATTGCTTATTTCTTCACTTCCTTCAAGTCTTTTCTTTAAAGTCGCTGGGATGGCTTTCCTGTCCAATTTATTTAAATCTGTTTTGCCTTCACCTCTACCTTTGACACACTCCTTGTGCATCTTCATGCTTATTTTTTTCTCAGCAAGATCACATTTTAATATATAACCTATTTGTTTTATTTATTATTTCAAGAAAAAGAAGTCTTGGGTACGTGGGTGGTGCAGTGGGTTAAGCATCTGACTCTTGGTTTCAACTCAGGTCATGATCTCAGTGTCACAAAATTGAGGCCCACGTTGTGCTCCATGCTTACTGCGGAGTCTGCTTGAGATTCTCTCTCTCTCTATCCCTTCTTGCTTGTGCTCACTTTCTTTGTCTCTTTCAAATAAATAAATAACAAAAAAGAAGTGTTATTTGAAGAAGAAAAAGAAATAGAAAGGAAACTAAGAAGGAAAAATAAGGGTAAAAGGGAGTAAACGCAATGAAAGGAGCCAAGGAATTTCAGATAAGTATGGACACCCTTGGGGGCTCCTGGGTAGCTCAGTCTATTAAGTGTCTGCCTTTGGCTCAGGTCATAATCTCAGGATCCTGGGATCAAGTCCTACATTGGGCTCTCCACTCAGCATCAAGTCTGCTTCTCCCACTACCTCTGTGATCCCTTCCACTTTTGCTCTCTCAAATAAATAAATAAGATCTTCCAAAAAAAAAAAAAAAAAAAAAGGTATGGACTCTCTTGAAAGCTCTTGGTGGCTTCCCCTGAGTGCACCTACTTTTTCAACGTGGGGCAACTGCTCTCAGAAGTGCGTGAGAAAGAGAAGGAAGAAAATCCAAGTGTTCAACCTACATGGGCACATTTGTTGGAAGAACATTATTTTGCTTAAATAAAAGAAAGCAGATTTGGCCTGGGTGATGCTGTTATTTACTGAACTGATCAAGAAAAATTTAAAAAGCACAAGATATATTCAGATGCTTATGACGGAAATTCCTTTTTTGGACTCCTCTGCAGTGTGAGATCCTTGCCCTTTGCCAGAAGGCCCATCTGCCAGAAGGCAACCAGACTTTCTGTAGAGCCTAAAACTCTACTTGGGGAATGTGTCTATGGGGAAGACACCTGGGTGGGCTGAACTTACTCCTTACTGAATTCAACCTCTTAAGCTGAGCAGCTCTCTATGGGAATCCTCAGAAAGGACCAGGGAATTATTTCATTTTAGCTCTTGTTCCAAAGGGAAAATGTTCATATGCTTATGCTAATGTGTTTCCCAAACTTCACTCATTTAGTTTAAGCCAGGTTGTTTCAGAATGGTGATAAAATAGTTTATTTTTTCTGAAGAAAATCCAAGGAAAAGAAATTTTTGTGAGGTCTTTGAGCCAGCAAACTTATTGAATATGTCAAAGGTCACATGTTGGAGGTTCAGGGAAGTAAGAGGTAAGAATCTGGCCTAAGTGGGAGATCTGAGGGACAGGGCAAGGCACATACACATAGGACTGGCGAAGTATTGATTTGTTTTACCCTTCTTTGCTTTCCCTGGGGTTTTGTGGCAGATGAGACAATCTTGAAACCAGAATTGAAAGAGGCCAAAGAGCGTGACCAACCATAAAGACTACGCCATTATTTAACCTTGCACATGGAGATAAATACCAGTCATCCATCTTCACTTCCTCTCTAGCCAATTTTTTTTTTTTTTTTATAAATTACAGGGCCATCAAAGAACATCTCCAGAAGCACATTTGTCTCTCTGATTTTAGGGCAAGCTGGCTTTTCAATTTGGGTATTGTTTACTATTCCCTGTTAAGTTAAAAATATGCTGTATCGAAAAGTCAGCTACCATGCTTGAACAGCTGAAATTATACCTATTGCAGAGGTTTCAAAATGGGTAAGCACAGCTCAGTAGTTGTGTCTGGTTAACCATTAGGGCATCAGAAGAAATTATTAATCTGTAATAATTTTTATTTTCACCATTTCAGTGTCCATTTAGGTGCATATTTTATGTGATACATTTGTGCAGAAATACTTGCAGAAGAAAATCAACAAACAAACAAAAAATATGTATATAGTGGAAGTATGTGCCCAAATCATATTTTTAATGGGTGCATACTCCAGAAATTTTGGAGACCACTGTCCCAATATGCCCTATGCTAGTCTGCCACAATTTAAATGACTTTATGTACTAACACCTTGAGACTGAGTCTTTCCCTTAAGTAAGTGTTTAAGAAACACTTGCATGCTTTTTGTATCCTCAATATGGTAGAAGATGCGGACTCACTAGGAGAGATTTTCTTCTTCTTTTTTTGTTTTTTAACAGGCATGCTCATTCTTAAGGTATGGGTGGTAACTCAGTGCACTTCCTTAAAATAATTTAGTTAAGAGTTCCCCTTTCCCGCCATATTAGACATTTATTTTGAGGCCCATAACAAAGAATTTGAACTATTTCTAATGGAACCAAAAAAGAAAAAAAAGGAAATAAAATATTTAGACAAAACTATGGTGGTTTTGAAGAAAACAATTATGTTCCCATAACAGAAGTATATTCAAAAGTGTAACATGGGTACCTTTCTTTTCAGAGATGCTCAAGTTTCTTTAATGGTTTTAGTTGAATTAATAATAAATTGACTAGGACTTAAGAGGTATGTATGAATTTGCACAGATTCTCTATACCCTTAGAGATGCTGAGTTACAGAACTTTAGTTATTAAACAAAGAGGTCCTTTCACAGCAACATTTCAACACAGCAAAAGTACCTATTTTTAGGATATAAGCACTATGGGGAATTACCTTAGCTGAGCTTGAATTTTATATTACCTGATTAGTTTTGTAGCTCAGGTCCACAAGATAATTTTGCTCTCAGGATTTAAAGCCTTACTTTTTCTCCTTTTTAAAAATTTTATTTTATTTATTTATTTGAAAGAGAGAGAGTGAGATCATGAGTCAGGGGAGGAGCAGAAGGAGAGGGACAAGCAAACTCCCTGTTGGGCAGGTAGCTCAACATGGGGCTCTATCCCAGGACCCTGAGATCATGACCTGAGCTGAAGGCAGACACTTCACCGACTGAGCCACCCAGGTGCCCCATTACTTTTTCTCTTACTGGCATACAGAATGTGACTGAATATACATTTCATTTTCAAGTAATTATAGGTTAGCTCAAGCGCATGGGTTTCAGGACTTACTACCTCTGATGGACAGCACATGCAACACAGCTCTAATCTGGAGACTGTCCCTTCTACAGAATGTTCATCCCTGACCATCTGCATCTTTCAAGAACTAGAATCAGAATCCCCTTGAAACAGCATCTCAAAAAACAAAACAAAACAAAACAAAACATTATGTCTCACAATACCAAATATACTTGAAGAATTTACTAAAAGCCTAAATGAAACCCATGTATTGGGTTTATCTTTTAAACTCAAATTTCTGTTGAGCAAACCTATTTTTAAAATGCAGTTAGTTTATAATCCTGACAAACTGAAACATTTTTTAAAAACAATGGGAACACAATAAAATGAGAATTTTCGTATAGGAAAAAAAACAAAAACAAAACAAAAACAGAAACAAAACAAAAAACTAAACCAAAACAAAAACCCAAAAAGCCCAAACCCACCTATGGTCCTATAACAGATATCAGTATATTCTCTGAATGCAAGTGGACTTGACCCCGTGCATTTGTTTTAAGTCTCTGAATTGAACAGCAGGAGGGTTCTCATGGGGCCCATACCCCCACATTCAATTTTCTCCTTAATCTTTACTGATAATATCTCTCCCCACTTTAAATAACGATTTTAAGTAGCATCTTAAATAAACTCTTAAAATAGGGATTTTAGAAGCATCATTTGTAGAGAGTTACAAGTAAGTGGACTACTCTCTCAGCTCGTTGTTTCCTGATTCTTCCTTCCTTGTACTCTTGCATAATGAACGTGTGAAGAAACATGAAGGCAGGGCTCGCATTGCACCTTCCCATCATCAGAGGGAATCTGATCCTTGAGGGATCTCAGTTTTCTTTTCAACTCTTCCATCAGTAATGAGCCCTCTGGCACGTCTCTTCTGGCAGGAAGTGCTCAGACAGCTGTCTAAAGTGTACCAACCAGCTCAGAAAGACATCTTGAGATACAAAAGTTATGCACAGCAGTTACATTCAAGATGTCTATTCTCTGCTGGAATCAACTAGACTTAAAAAAATTACTCAATCCCTTCCAGGAAGATACTCCTGCCTCCATTCTCAGCATGTTTGACAGCCTTATTCTGTATTTCACTTTCATCTGTTGTTTTTTTTTTAAATTAACATATAATGTATTATTTGCTTCGGGGGTACAGGTCTGTGAACACTTTCATCTGTTTTTATATACACTTTCTCTCCAGAACAACTTTCTTTGGCCATTAAAATACTAATACTTTATTTTCTGTGCTATCTTTTTTTTTAATTTAAATTTTATTATTATTATTTTATAAACATATAATATACTTTTATCCCCAGGGGTACAGGTCTGTGAATCGCCAGGTTTACACATTTCACAGCACTCACCATAGCACATACCCTCCCCAATGTCCATAACCCCACCCCCCCTCTCCCAACCCCCCTCCCCCCATAAATCCTCAGTTTGTTTTGTGAGATTAAGAGTCATTTATGGTTTGTCTCCCTCCCAATCCCATTTTGTTTCATTTACTCTTCTCCTACCCCCTTAACCCCCCATATTGCATCTTCTCTCCCTCATATCAGGGAGATCATATGGTAGTTGTCTTTCTCCGATTGACTTATTTCGCTAAGCATGATACCCTCTAGTTCCATCCACATCGTCGCAAATGGCAAGATTTCATTTCTTTTGATGGCTGCATAGTATTCCATTGTGTATATATACCACATCTTCTTTATCCATTCGTCTGTTGATGGACATCTAGGTTCTTTCCATAGTTTGGCTATTGTAGACATTGCTGCTATAAACATTCGGGTGCACGTGCGCCTTTGAATCACTACGTTTGTATCTTTAGGATAAATACCCAGTAGTGCAATTGCTGGGTCATAGGGTAGTTCTATTTTCAACATTTTGAGGAACCTCCATGCTGTTTTCCAGAGTGGTTGCACCAGCTTGCATTCCCAGCAACAGTGTAGGAGGGTTCCCCTTTCTCCGCATCCTCGCCAGCATCTGTCATTTCCTGACTTGTTAATTTTAGCCATTCTGACTGGTGTGAGGTGATACCTCATTGTGGTTTTGATTTGTATTTCCCTGATGCCGAGTGATATGGAGCACTTTTTCATGTGTCTGTTGGCCATCTGGATGTCTTCTTTGCAGAAATGTCTGTTCATGTCCTCTGCCCATTTCTTGATTGGATTATTTGTTCTTTGGGTGTTGAGTTTGCTAAGTTCTTTATAGATTTTGGACACTAGCCCTTTATCTGATATGTCGTTTGCAAATATCTTCTCCCATTCTGTCAGTTGTCTTTTGGTTTTGTTAACTGTTTCCTTTGCTGTGCAAAAGATTTTGATCTTGATGAAATCCCAATAGTTCATTTTTGCCCTTGCTTCCCTTGCCTTTGGCGATGTTCCTAGGAAGATGTTGCTGCGGCTGAGGTCGATGAGGTTGTTGCCTGTGTTTCTCCTCAAGGATTTTGATGGATTCCTTTCTCACATTGAGGTCCTTCATCCATTTTGAGTCTATTTTCGTGTGTGGTGTAAGGAAATGATCCAATTTCATTTTTCTGCATGTGGCTGTCCAATTTTCCCAACACCATTTATTGAAGAGGCTGTCCTTGTTCCATTGGACATTCTTTCCTGCTTTGTCGAAGATTAGTTGACCATAGAGTTGAGGGTCTATTTCTGGGCTCTCTATTCTGTTCCATTGATCTATGTGTCTGTTTTTGTGCCAGTACCGTGCTGTCTTGATGATGACAGCTTTGTAATAGAGCTTGAAGTCCGGAATTGTGATGCCACCAACTTTGGCTTTCTTTTTCAATATTGCTCTGGCTATTCGAGGTCTTTTCCGATTCCATATAAATTTTAGGATTATTTGTTCCATTTCTTTGAAAAAAATGGATGGTACTTTGAGAGGAATTGCATTAAATGTGTAGATTGCTTTAGGTAGCATAGACATTTTCACAATATTTATTCTTCCAATCCAGGAGCATGGAACATTTTTCCATTTCTTTGTGTCTTCCTCAATTTCTTTCATGAGTACTTTATAGTTTTCTGAGTATAGATTCTTAGTCTCTTTGGTTAGGTTTATTCCTAGGTATCTTATAGTTTTGGGTGCAATTGTAAATGGGATTGACTCCTTAATTTCTCTTTCTTCTGTCTTGTTGTTAGTGTAGAGAAATGCAACTGATTTCTGTGCATTGATTTTATATCCTGACACTTTACTGAATTCCTGTACAAGTTCTAGCAGTTTTGGAGTGGAGTCTTTTGGGTTTTCCACATATAGTATCATATCATCTGCGAAGAGTGAGAGTTTGACTTCTTCTTTGCCGATTTGGATGCCTTTAATTTCCTTTTGTTGTCTGATTGCTGAGGCTAGGACTTCTAGTACTATGTTGAATAGCAGTGGTGATAACGGACATCCCTGCCGTGTTCCTGACCTTAGCGGAAAAGCTTTCAGTTTTTCTCCATTGAGAATGATATTTGCGGTGGGTTTTTCATAGATGGCTTTGATAATATTGAGGTATGTGCCCTCTATCCCTACACTTTGAAGAGTTTTGATCAGGAAGGGATGCTGTACTTTGTCAAATGCTTTTTCAGCATCTATGGAGAGTATCATATGGTTCTTGTTCTTTCTTTTATTGATGTGTTGTATCACATTGATTGATTTGTGGATGTTGAACCAACCTTGCAGCCCTGGAATAAATCCCACTTGGTCGTGGTGAATAATCCTTTTAATGTACTGTTGAATCCTATTGGCTAGTATTTTGGCGAGAATTTTTGCATCTGTGTTCATCAAGGATATTGGTCTGTAGTTCTCTTTTTTGATGGGATCCTTGTCTGGTTTTGGGATCAAGGTGATGCTGGCCTCATAAAATGAGTTTGGAAGTTTTCCTTCCATTTCTATTTTTTGGAACAGTTTCAGGAGAATAGGAATTAGTTCTTCTTTAAATGTTTGGTAGAATTCCCCTGGGAAGCCGTCTGGCCCTGGGCTTTTGTTTGTTTGGAGATTTTTGATGACTGTTTCAATCTCCTTACTGGTTATGGGTCTGTTCAGGCTTTCTATTTCTTCCTGGTTCAGTTGTGGTAGTTTATATGTCTCTAGGAATGCATCCATTTCTTCCAGATTGTCAAATTTGCTGGCGTAGAGTTGCTCATAGTATGTTCTTATAATTGTCTGTATTTCTTTGGTGTTAGTTGTGATCTCTCCTCTTTCATTCATGATTTTATTTACTTGGGTCCTTTCTCTTTTCTTTTTGATAAGTCTGGCCAGGGGTTTATCGATCTTATTAATTCTTTCAAAGAACCAGCTCCTAGTTTCGTTGATTCGTTCTATTGTTTTTTTGGTTTCTATTTCATTGATTTCTGCTCTGATCTTTATGATTTCTCTTCTCCTGCTGGGTTTAGGGTTTCTTTCTTGTTCTTTCTCCAGCTCCTTTAGGTATAGGGTTAGGTTGTGTACCTGAGACCTTTCTTGTTTCTTGAGAAAGGCTTGTACCGCTATATATTTTCCTCTCAGGACTGCCTTTGTTGTGTCCCACAGATTTTGAACCATTGTGTTTTCATTATCATTTGTTTCCATGAATTTTTTCAATTCTTCTTTAATTTCCTGGTTGACCCATTCATTCTTTAGAAGGATGCTGTTTAGTCTCCATGTATTTGGGTTCTTTCCAAATTTCCTCTTGTGATTGAGTTCTAGCTTCAGAGTTTTGTGGTCTGAAAATATGCAGGGAATGATCCCAATCTTTTGATATCGGTTGAGACCTGATTTAGGACTGAGGATGTGATCTATTCTGGAGAATGTTCCATGTGCACTAGAGAAGAATGTGTATTCTGTTGCTTTGAGATGAAATGTTCTGAATATATCTGTGATGTCCATCTGGTCCAGTGTGTCATTTAAGGCCTTGATTTCCTTGTTGATCTTTTGCTTGGATGATCTGTCCATTTCAGTGAGGGGAGTGTTAAAGTCCCCTACGATTATTGTATTATTGTTGATGTGTTTCTTTGATTTTGTTATTAACTGGTTTATATAGTTGGCTGCTCCCACGTTAGGGGCATAGATATTTAAAATTGTTAGATCTTCTTGTTGGACAGATCCTTTGAGTATGATATAGTGTCCTTCCTCATCTCTTATTATAGTCTTTGGCTTAAAATCTAATTGATCTGACATAAGGATTGCCACTCCTGCTTTCTTCTGATGTCCATTAGCATGGTAAATTCTTTTCCACCCCCTCACTTTAAATCTCGAGGTGTCTTCGGGTTTAAAATGCGTTTCTTGTAGGCAACATATAGATGGGTTTTGTTTCTTTATCCATTCTGATACCCTGTGTCTTTTGATTGGGGTATTTAGCCCATTAACATTCAGGGTAAGTATTGAGAGATATGAATTTAGTGCCATTGTATTGCCTGTTATTGTATATTGTCTCTGCTCCTTTCTGATCTACTACTTTTAGGGTCTCTCTTTGCTTAGAGGACCCCTTTCAATATTTCCTGTAGACCTGGTTTGGTATTTGCAAATTCTTTCAGTTTTTGTTTGTCCTGGAAGCTTTTAATCTCTCCTTCTATTTTCAATGATAGCCTAGCTGGATATAGTATTCTTGGCTGCATGTTTTTCTCGTTTAGTGCTCTGAATATATCATGCCAGCTCTTTCTGGCCTGCCAGGTCTCTGTGGATAAGTCTAATGCCAATCTAATATTTTTACCATTGTATGTTACAGACTTCTTTTCCTGGGCTGCTTTCAGGATCTTCTCTTTGTCACTAAGACTTGTAAATTTTACTATTAGGTGACGGGGTGTGGACCTATTCTTATTGATTTTGAGGGGGGTTCTATGAACCTCCTGGATTTTGATGCTTGTTCCCTTTGCCATATTGGGGAAATTCTCTACAATAATTCTCTCCAATATACCTTCTGCTCCCCTCTCTGTTTCCTCTTCTTCTGGAATCCCAATTATTCTAATGTTGTTTCATCTTATGGTGTCACTTATCTCTCGAATTCTCCCCTCATGGTCCAGTAGCTGTTTGTCCCTCTTTTGCTCAGCTTCTTTATTCTCTGTCATTTGGTCTTCTATATCGCTAATTCTTTCTTCTGCCTTATTTATCCTAGCAGTGAGAGCCTCCATTTTTGATTGCACCTCATTAATAGCTTTTTTGATTTCAACTTGGTTAGATTTTAGTTCTTTTATTTCTCCAGAAAGGGCTTTTATATCTCCCGAGAGGGTTTCTCTAATACCGTCCATGCCTTTTTCGAGCCCGGCTAGAACCTTGAGAATCATCATTCTGAACTCTAAATCTGACATATTACCAATGTCTGTATTGATTAGGTCCTTAGCCTTTGGTACTGCCTCTTGTTCTTTTTTTTGTGGTGAATTTTTCCGCCTTGTCATTTTGTCCAGATAAGAGTATATGAAGGAGGCAAGTAAAATACTAGAAGGGTGGCAACAACCCCAGGAAAATATGCTTTAACCAAATAAGAAGAGATCCCAAATCGTGAGGGGGGAGAAAGGGGATAAAAAGAGGTTCAGAAAGAAAAGAAAAAAAAATGAAACAATTAAAAGAAGAAAATGAATAAAGAAAAAATATAAAAAGGAAAAAATATATTAGATAATCTAGTTAAAAAACGTTAAAAAAGAAAAGGGTAAAAGTTTAAAAAATTTAGCAGAAGAAGAGAAAAAAATTGAAAAAGAAAAAAATTAAATTAAACGCAAGGCTAAAGAATCATGGGGAGAAAGCCATGAGCTCCGGCTTTGCTTTCTCCTCCTCTGGAATTCCGCTGCTCTCCTTGTTATTGAAACTACACTCCTTGGTAGGTGAACTTGGTCCTGGCTGGGTTTCTTGTTGATCTTCTGGGGGAGGGGCCTGTTGTAGTGATTCTCAAGTGTCTTTGCCCCAGGCGGAGTTGTATCGCCCTTACCAGGGGCTGGGCTGAGTAATCCGCTTGGGTTTGCTTTCGGGAGCTTTTGTTCCCTGAGCGCTTTCCGTAGAGTTCCAGAGGACAGGAAGATGGCAGCCTCCCGTTCTCCAGCCCGGAGGAGCCGAGAGCCCTGGGCCCCACTCCTAGTGCGCCCTCAGAGAACAGCGCCCAATTATTCCCTTCACCCTGGCCTCCGGCCGCGCTCCGAGCTGACCGAGCCTGCGACCAGTTCAAGGTAACCCCAAGTTTAGAGCTCACTCCTCGGCTCTGTCTCTGTAGCTGGCTTCCCCGTTCTAGTACCTATAAGCTCTGCGACCCTCAGACACCCCCGATCCTTCTATGACCCTCCGGGACCTGAGGCCACACTGACCCCGCGCGGGCTTCACCCCGGTTAAGCCTCTGGAGCGATGTCCCTCAGCGGAATAGACTTTTAAAAGTCCCGATTTTGTGCTCCGTTGCTCTGCCGCTTGCCGGGAGCCGGCCCCTCCCCCCGCGGTCTATCTTCCCCTCGCTTTGAATTCACTTCTCTGCCAGTCCTACCTTTCAGAAAGTGGTTGATTTTCTGTTTCTAGAATTGCAGTTCTTCTCTTCGATCTCCCATTGTATTTGTAGGTGTTTGCAATCTTTAGATAAGCTATCTAGCTGATCTCCTGCTACCTGAAGTAGTCTCAGCCTGCTACTTCTCCGCCATCTTGACTCCTCTCCTAAAATACTAATACTTTTGACTCTGAGTCAGTCATTTTAGTCTTCTGTATCCAGGCAACTGGCTGGAATGGGAATCAGTCTTTAAGATATAATAAGCACCAGTTGTATACAGGGTACTCTCATCTGTGTTAAGTCTTTTGTGTTTGTGTACGTGAGAGAGAGGGAGAGAGAGAGAGAGGGAAAGGATCACACATACAACACATGCGCAGGTGGCAATACAGCAGACTAAAATTCTCACGTAATCCCGGAGCACCCAGTCATGGAGTCCTGAAGTTTTCTGCAGCTTTGCTAAGCATGAATTTGAATCCCATCTGTTTGAGGTCAATGTAGGGGAGCCAGTCACTTGGATAATGAGTCAGTCAATGATACAGACCAAAACACAGCATTGTTTCAATTATTTATTTCTTGATTTTTATCTGGGAAATACTATAGAACAGGTTTCTCAACCTCAGCACTGTTGGCATTTTGGGTCAAATTGATCTTTGTTGTGGGGGCTGCCCCATGCATTGTAGGATGTTTAGAAATATTTCTAACCTCTACCCATTAGACGCTAGGAGCATGCCTTTCCCTCTTTTTGTGACAACTAGAAAATGTCTCCAGACATGCTCCATGGAGGGGCAAAATAGCCCTGGGTTGAGAACCACTTCTGGGTCGATGAGTGAAAGTTGAGCCATTAGAGTTTAAATCCTGAGGACACATTCCATTCATAAAATTTCAAAATTGATTTACATTTTTTTTCTTAAAGACACTAATATTATTATTAAATATAGAAAACTAAGTACTATAAAATCTATATTCTCTTTAAGGAAGATGTCTGATAGCTGAGACCTCTTAAAATCTTATTCGGTGAAGTTTGAACTAAATACCTTCTTTTTCCATTGACTATCACTATTTCTAATATAGGCATTCTTCTTTGAAAGTGTTTGGGAAAGATCATTTATCAACTGAGCAGAGGATAAAATGGGGAACGGGGGAAGATTTAATTCAAGGAATCTGGCCAGGACACTGGATTAGCTTTGTCTATAAGATCAGAGTCAGGTGTGTTTTCAAGATCTTGGCAGAAAAATCAATGAGTTTCACATAAGTGGTAATTTTTATTACTTTCAATGAAATCTAACCATCCTCCCATTGAGGCAGGGGTCAAGAGGTGATTTGGTCTTTAATGTCTGGGAACAGCCCATCATGAACTCATTCTCTCCTCCTAGGATCAACCCTTTCGATCCTTCTAGACCCAAGGCCTCCGGTTATGGATCTCTTTTACTTACACTCACATGTGTTATTTGAGAACTTGTAAACATTCAGCATACTTGAAAATTCTTATTTATTCTCTCACTTCTTCATACTTAACTAATTTCATGACTTCTACTTTTAAATCTTGTTTTCAGAGTCATTTCTCTATTCATCAAAATTGGCATTCAACACAAATTATGTTTCTGAATACTAATCCATGGAGATAGCTTTCAGAAGGGAAATTGCAGCTAACTGAAACACTGATAATTTGTCAACCGGGATACTTTTTACAACATGACTTGACTAGGATCCAGGTTTAAATACCTGAGAGAGAGAATTAAAAATAGAATGGGTTTCAGTTTCAGAAAGTGAATTCTTGAAGTGTCTTTCCTGTCCTTTTCATTCAATTTATCACATACCCTGGCACTACTATTTCTGCAAATGGAAGAGTGTTTCCTCTGGGGCTTCCAGATTGCAATGGAACCGAAAGCGCTGAATTCTTTTGGCTGGATTTTTTTCTACAGGCTGGTGAGTTGCCATTTCAATGCCGATCATAACATATTGGCCTAGCAGTAGCATATACTGTACCCTGCAAATAGAAACAAGAACTGGAAAGTTTTACCCTTTTTATATCTTGGTACATGTTTGATTCATTTCAAAACGGTCTCATCTTTGACACGCTCTGGAACAGCTTTTTTGGCCTTGTTTTGTTTATATGTAGGCAAGTAATACCATGGAAATCAGTCAGGTTTTTCAGAAATTATTTCCTTACTGACCATATTTTCCCAATCAAAATATTTAATGTCTCATTACTATTAATTGATAAACTAATAGTGTTATAATGATGATATAAATAGCATTATAGTGAATTTATAATATTGTAGAACTGAATATGTGATATAATGATCGAATGGTTATAAACAGTTTCTTAACACTTACAAAACTTTAAGATGCTGAGAGGGTTTGTAAGGATTACAATTCTATTGACTTTACAGTGCTTCAGTGTATGGTTTGAGCAGTTTTATTAAAGAACAAGCTGTAGAATTATTGAATCTTAAAGCTGTGCAAAGCTCTTAGATAATTTGGTCTAATGGCTTTTGAATTTATGAACCACAAAACCACTGTGTGTGTGTGTGTGTGTGTGTGTGGTTGTGTGTGTGTGTGTTCATTTAAATCTGTAGCAGTCTCCAAATAGTACTTACAGGGATATTTTCTATTAAATTTGATTCTGTCCCATTCTCTTCTCTTTTCTGCTTAATTTAAAAAAAAGCTGAAGAGAATTCATTCAGAGTCATGACCTGTGGTTTGAAAAACACTGATCTAGTCCAGCAGCTGTAGTTTACAGATAAGGAATCTGGGGTCCTCAAACATGCAGTGACTTGTTTAAGGTCACACAGCTCATTAGCAATCCAAGTAAGTGTTCTTTTAAAAACACATATGGAATTTTAGATTCAAATCATTCAGCATTTGGTGCTTACACCATGACCTATGGCTACTCCAGAAAGTACTTTCAAACTACTGTGCTAGGAATCAGGAGATGGGCATTACCCAGAAGCATTGTGCACATACTCACACACTTCCTAATCTCTGTTACTGCCCTGTGGCATCCCAGGCCCAAGAAATCAAGACTTACATTGTTGGCTTTTAGTTCCCTTATATCTTCGATATGGTTGTGGGAGAAATGAGAAATTCCTGCATTTGGTTCTTTATAGCTTTGAAGACTTGGGGAACCTGTGTGGACTCCATGGCTGGAGAAAGTTCAAGAGCAACTGCCAGGTGTTCTGTCACAGGGTGCGACTTTGAGCAAGTCACTTAACTTCTTGTGCCTTAGTTTTTCTCATCTGCACTATGGGGATTATAATATCACAACATCCTTCTTCCCCAGCTTTTATTTTAAGGACCGAATGAGAGAAAAAATGAAAACTTTTTGAAAGATGAAAATACTACATGCAAAAAGAGTAAAATAATTTTCTTCCTTGTCAAAAACCAGATATAATTTTTCCTTGATTTAAAAAAAAAAGGAAGGCATGAAAATGATTGTTTATGATTGTTCTTGTATTGCAGCTGAAGAAATAACATTAGTAAAATCAAAGCTTGGATACACATTATAATAAATGGAGCTATTAACATGTTTATATGTGTATCTCCTAAAATCATTTTGAATAACAGCCAGGGGGCACACGTATCACACTCAGGGTCATGGTGGTGAAGACCAGATGGGTAGACCTAGGATCTAACGCTGCCCTCTACTCTGTGTGACCATGGGCAAATGACCCAACTTCAGACAGGCTTGGTTTCCTCTTTGGAGAAATGAGGATGCTGCTGGCAACCCCACAGGGTTGTAAGGATATTTATGAGGTGACATGGGGTTGGCAGACCTGTGCAGATAGGCCACCACTAGTCCACCATTTGGTTTTGTGAATCAAGTTGAATGAGAATACCAGCAAGCTCATTGATTTGCATATATATATATATGTATATATATATATATATATACATATATATATATATATATATATTTGTTTATTTATTTATTTATTTTATGGCTGCTTTTACCCAACAATGGCAGAAGTGAGTGATTCTAACAGAGATGGTATGATCCCAAAAGCCTAAAATATTTGCTATCTGGCACCTTACAGAGAAAGTTCACTGACTCCTGAGGGTTATCTGATCATGAATCTAAGGCACTTAGCATTTCTGCCACCTGGAAAATGTGCCAGTCTTACAAAAATTTCTTTTTCTTTTCTTCTGGTATCAAAATTAATTTTTAGGAAAGTATCTGAAACTTGCTGTAAAGTGAAAGAATGAGGCTCTAGATGGTTTTAGGCTTAATCCACAGGTGTGGGGAGGTATTTGCTAGGGGAAATCAGATTTGCTTTTTGTCCATTTCTGCAAAAGTGACCACTAATCTCTTCAGACTTCGTTTTTTTCATTCCTGACAACTCTTTTGAAAATATTTATGGAGTGTTCATAAGAGATTTTGTATTTTTTTTTCCTAAGAACACACTGTCATCATGTGCCAGACATCTTCACTGGGGTGAGTCTCTGTGATGAGTCCTGGTCATTTTCCTTTTCCTGTGGATTTCTTAGAAAAATATGTTGGCCTTGTCTGAACTTTTTTTTTGGAGGGGGGATTTACAAAGGTAAGGAAAAGGAGAAGAAATAATTTCATATTTTTATTCATAACTCCTGGGTTCCAGTGAGGTTTCCTCTAAAGTGGACAATTTTGCTATCTCTTTGGCCTAAAAATTGTAACCCATTCTTACCACCCATGGATCCCAGCTATGTCTCAAAGGAAATTAGACTCACTCAGGAACTCAACATCTGTTTCTTCTCCCAGTTATAAATTCAGAAATAGGATCTGTTTCTCCCTTTAAAGCAGTTTCCTTAGCAACTAAACCACCCTTATAGGATCAGAGCCGTTTGTCACTTTTGAAGTCTGACTTTCTGTCAAGGCCTTCTGGCTCAGGGCGATGAAGAAAACAACATCCAAACACAAACATTTCAAAAACTCTCACGTGGAGAATTACAAATGGCAACTGCATTTAGGTGACTTTTCTGTAGATTGTGTGACAGTCCCCATCACCCCCACCTTCCCTTCGCCACCAGCGAAGATAGAGATCTCCTGAAGCAGCTATCTTTGTAACAGAGAAACAGATGGGAGTGATTCTTAAAGTGGCTAAATTACCATAAAGATATATTCTGGGAAGCAGCGGGTGGACGAAGATGGGGCAGATTTGCAGCAGGCGGCCCCGCAACGTGAACTCACCTTGTGATTGTTCAATCACGCTCGTGTGTAGGCCAAAATAAGAGCCGCGGTCACAACTCAGCTACGTGGTTGGAACACAGACTTTTGCGACCTCTGCTCACAAAGGGGCAGGATGGAGTGAGAGGCTGGTGGGTCTTGGCTAAGCCTCGACTGGCTTTTCATTTATTAGTGTTAATATTGAGCCCTCAGGTGCCTTTTCCCCTCTGTCCTGTTTGCTGCTGATTCCGGAGTCAGACCCTCACGCAATTCCGCATTTCCTTCCCTTCCATCCCCTCCACAATCCTCTTTGAGTTCCTGCATCTGATGTAATTAGACTGTACTGGGAGTGGACAGGATTTGGGGCAGGAAGGAAGAAGGGGGTAAACAAACTGTTGGCTGCTTTCTTATGTCATTTTCTATGGACCCCTTTGCAAAGGGGAGAGAGAAACTTATGAGACATTTAGCAATGTCTGAGACTCTTTGAGACCCCCCAGAAGGGCTTGGAGTGAAAGAGAATTGGAATGTATGAGAGGCGTGCTGAATTTGCTTTCCTGATCTCAAGATGTTTGACAGTGTTCTTCCTTGGAAGTTCCTCCCTGTGATCACTGTGTGCCTTCTATGAAGAAAGTTCATGGGAAGCTCTCTCCCGCTGGCTTGTGCTTCTGGTGGAGTGTGTCTGAGGCCCCAGTACATCTAGCATGGAGGGAGGTGTTATATGGAGCTCAGTGAAAAAGGCATGTTCTGCACAACAAGGGACTTAAACCTTTTGCCAAGTCAGTGCTGACTCCAGGAAGAGGTAGGCAAATGTTTTGAAAAGATTTTTTTCTTACAAAAGAACTTTTAAATACCTTCCTTAGGGCATGAGTGGATTCATCTTAGGAACTTCATAGCGATTATATTGTTTAGGTTATGCAAAGACTATGTTTTCATAAAACATCCTATGAATATTTATCACATACCTATTCTAAGTTGAATATTAAAGTAGGTGTTGTGGGAAGAGAAGCATACAATCCAGACCCAAGGCAATGGACACAGAGATGTGGTGTCCAGCAGCCCCTTCAGGACAGATTTGCTGCTGAGCAGTGGGAAGTGTGGCTGGCAGACAGCCTGTGGACGTGACCTCCTCCTGAGTCTGCCACTTCCCGGAGAGACGCTTCACTGAGGTCTTCCCTTTCCAAGGCAGCATTCATGGGGTGAAGGCCTGCCTTCTTTGGCTGCATAGAGGATGGTCTCGTGGTAATAATCATTTCCCAGTTCCCCGAGCAAGTAGCCCAGGCTCTGTCGGGTTTGTGTCATGGTTCAACTTCTTCCTCTGTCCACTCCTGCTTCTGTCCTCCTCCTCTAACAGGTGTTCATGCCTCTTAAGTAACTGGCACCCTGAACTTTGTCTTGGGATCCGTTTCTGGAGAACCCAGCCCAAAACACCTGGTTTTTAAGGATCTTACAAATAATTCAAACCACAAGATTCTCTAATAGGCTTAAATGATAATGTGGAAGAGAATATAAATGCTACAAACTTCAGGTGAGAGTGAGAGGGTTGAGTGCTTTAAAAATTAGATATGGGTTTGTGGTAGGTTGGAACCTTTTTGGTTTGGAAACCCAAGATGCTTGGAGGTGAGAAGAGAACCGGGCAAATGGAGCAGTTTGAGACAAAGCAGCTCGGGATCCTGTGAGGGACCTGGCCTCATTAGAATGAAGGATGCCCATTAGGTAAGAGACATTGAAATGTTGATTCACTTAAGGTTAGACCTGGCTGTGGACAAGAAATTTCATGATAGGTATTTACTTCTCACATTAGTAAAAAAAAAAAAAAGAAAAAGAAAAGAAAAAGTTCAGAGCTTATCAGTCCTGACCTCACTTTAGGGTTCCTTCTGCTAATTCATGTATCATTCTGTCATGTCCAGAGTAAAGCTTTTATCATGATGGTCTAATATGGCTGCTAGAGATCCAGCCATCACATGCAAATTGTAGACAGCAAGATGGAGGATGAAATCAAGAAGGACATGCCATACCTTTTTAAGGAGATTTACTTCTAATTGCATCTCATTGGCCACAGCTTAATCACTGGACCACACCTACCAGTAGAGGAGGGTGCAGAATATAATATTTAAACTGGGCAGCAAAATACAAGGCTAATTTTTTTTTAAAAATTGCAATTGAAGAAGACATTACTAGATTTTATTTCAGATGATGGAAACAAGTAAGAATAATAAGAAGGCTAAAGTATGGTGTCTGGGAAGTGATAGTGGCAGTAAAGCATTTCTAGAACTTATGGAGGAGTTATTTTATATAAGTATATGGAATGTCAAAATATTTTGGACATATTCAACTGGACATCAATGGAAATAATCATCTAACATACGTTGAGTGCTTTCCATGCACCAGGAACTATAGCAAATGCTTTACACCTGTTGTATTACTCAGTGGAACCTAGGTTTTCTACCTGATCTATTACAAATGAGGAAATGAAGATTTCGAGAAATTAAGAAGATGGACCAAGGTCATGCAGCTTGTAAATGGCAGAGCCAGGCCATGTTTGTCAGACTCCCCAGTCCAACCTCTTGCACTGTGGTGTTTGTATTAGAGCCAGCAAGTGAAACATAGAAGTGGGGAAGCTGGAGTTGTGGGGAGAGGGAGCAGTGGGAACTCAGAGAGCCAGCTAGCCTTCCAAAGTGTTGAAATGACAGAGTACAGGACAACCATCAGGGAAGGAGGAAACTCAAGCCAAAGAGAAGAGGCATTAAGTGCTAAGTCTTTGGGCTCAGGAGGAGAACCCAAGGAGAAGAAGCAGAAGAATGACTGGGGCAGAACCAGGGCAAGGAGCACTCAGAGAGGGCCAAGAGGAAAGCTCTCTTAATGATGAAAAGAGCCAACAATATCTATGACACAGATGTTTAGAAACAAGTCAGTGATTTGAGCGGCATGAGGTCATTCATTTATTATCTTTAGGAGTGTTGGAAAGCGGATGTGAGAATGGATGAAGGAAGGTTGGAAATAATGAATGAATTACTTAAACATATATCGTTGTTCTATTGTAAATAATAGCTGATAATAACAGTTAATATTTATTGAACATATACTCTATGCCAGCTCTTGTTGCCAGGACTTATGTTTGCTAATTCATGTAAGCACAGCCCTGTGATGTAGCTACTCTCATTATTCCTATTTTACAGATGAGAAAATTGAGGCAGCAAGAAGTCAAGTAATCTTTCTGGCTGCTAAGCTCATGGTTAGTACTCTAGAAAAGCCAAAGGTTTCTTTAAAAAGTAATGAATTGACACAAGGCCATGGATTATTTATTTTCTGAGATAAAAATCTCATGTATATTTTCAAAGGAAATATTAAATGTACTTAGGGATTATTCATTTTTCTTTGCTACAAAAACCATTTCAAAGAGGAAATAGTTTTATTTTTTATGTCAGTTTTTAAAGGAAAATATTTAAAAAAATAATCTGAGTAAAATTTGAAATCCTGAGGGAAAGTATATTGTATTTTTACTAGTAAGCTTATTGAGAGAATTTAAGTGATACATTTTGGACCTTGGTAAATGTCTTCAGAAAGAAAGGGGACATTCTATCTTTACAGGAAAACATTTTAGTAACTGTGCACTGGGACAATGATTTTTTTGTGTCTCAAATTCCTTTATGCCTACAGAGTGCTCAGCTGAATGTCATTAGAACCTCTAGAACTTATTTGTGCATAGTTTGAACCCTTCCCCATCTCCTACACAGTCACATGTTGATTTGAAAAAAAACAGGTATATATACATAGCTGTACATGATACAGTATGGGCAACGTATTGGAATCTAAGACTTACAGATTGCCTGCCTGCTCAGCATCCCTAACCCTTTTCAGGTAAACAGACTTATTAGCAGCAATACGTGTTTTCAAAAGACTGAGAAGTGATTCTGAAAATGTTTCTGCAGAAACACTATAGTTAGATTTTGAATAAAATAGCACTGTGATATTAAAAAACAAAGACTCTTGGAAAAGGATTCTGTATAGACTGTGTTGATAATTGGAATAGGCAGATTTGAAGGGAATAGGTTTGTCTTTGCATGTGGACTTACCAATTAACAAAATCACAGGTGAAAATAGTTATATAGTTATAATAATGTCTATAATGCATTATATACAGAGATGTGAACTATGAGGGCAAAAACAATAAAATTGATCAGAATAAACAAAATACTGATTTTTAAAGAAAAATACTTTGGAGTATATATCAGCAATAATATTTCTGTGAAATTTTAAAATGATGGTTATGTAACTGGCATTTATTGGTTTAAATATATAATTAATGTAAGATTGCTAGTTGCTTTGGGCAACTCAGTATTATGTCATACAACTACAGCAATAGCTAATCATTATTGAGGCTTTGTCAGACGGTAGGCACCATGTTGGGAAGGTTTTATGTACAATTTTATTTAATTATCACAAAATCCCTGTGGGTGAGATAATCTAGTTTCTTTATGGAAATGAGGGAGCTATTTTTCACTGCAAATTTTTTTTTTTTTAAAGATTTTATTTATTTATTTGACAGAGAGAGATCACAAGCAGGCAGAGAGGCAGGTAGAGAGAGAGGAGGAAGCAGGCTCCCTGCTGAGCAGAGAGCCCGATGCGGGGCTCGATCCCAGGACCCCGAGATCATGACCTGAGCCGAAAGCAGTGGCTTAACCCACTGAGCCACCCAGGCGCCCTCACTGCAAATTTTTTAATAGTCTCTTTGTTTTAATCTGTCGGCAAATTTGATAAATAGGTCAAGTGCTTTTTCTCGGGTAAGACGGTTGCTAGTTCAGTGTCCCTTTTGTGATGTACAGAATACCTTTAAATGATCTATTGTATTGACTTGAAATGTTTGCTTTGTTTATCCTGCATATGACTTCATCACACACTATGAGAAGTAAACAAAGAAAAATGTTTTCTTCATATTATCTTCTCTACTGCTTCCTAATATCTCACCTGTGAAACAGTAGCCATTTCTGACCTAGGAAGCCTTCTATCATCTAATGTAATGTAGTCAGAGAAGTGCCAGTAGAAGGTTGACTTACAGTTGCATTACCATTAGGTAAGGTGAATTATGCACAGAAAAGCTTTGTGTTTTGTTTTCTATTTCTTTACACTTGACACATGGCACCGTTACTTCTTACCTCTTATTTTCTCGAGGGTAGGTGTATACTATTAATTCTTTCAACAATATTCGTACCGACCAAAAGTTAAGCACCAGGAATGCAGTGGTGAGCCAAAGAATCATTAATTCCTGTCTTCATGGAAAGTTTCACAGGAGCATGGGTTCCCAGGACATCTCTCATCTTGTGGGAATATATTGTTGTCGCCAGCAACTAGGTTTCCTTTGGGTGAAAATTTCTAAGTATCAAACCAAAAATCGAAAGGAAAGACCATCTCAATATAATGTGGTTCATATACAACTCTCCATCCACTCAGTTTATCTTTTACAATGAATATGAACCTTCACTGAAATAACCCTTCAGGGGTGTCTGGGTGGCTTGGTCTATTAAGCATTGGACTCTTAGTTTCAGCTCAGGTCATGATCTCAGGCTCATGAGATTGAGCCCTGCCTGGGGCTGCATGCTCAAGGAATCTCTCTCTCCTCCTCTTCCTCTGCTTGAGGAATCTCTCTCTCCTCCTCTTCCTCTGCCCCCACCACACTCAAATAAATAGATAAATCTAAAAACAAAAAACAAAAACAAACAAACAAAAAAAAAACAACAAAAAAAACCAAACCCAAAAAAACAAAAAACAAGTCCAAAACCAAGATAACCCTTCAGTTTAAGTAGTGATTGCTTTGGGTGGATATGGAGCAAAAGTTGGATCTACTAACTTGCTGCCTGATTGTTTAGTAACTTCTGATGAAGCTGGTTTTGAGCATTTGTGGGTAAGCCACAGAGTTATAAAATATCTTTAGTATGATAGTAGATGAGAGTGAAGTGGTTAAAATTCAACTTTCTGTTTTGTTTTGGAGTTAAGGGGAGGAAGAGGAGGAAATCATGCAAGTAAATGAGATTGTATTCTGATACTTGTATCACTTAGAAGTTTTTGGTAAACCTCTTCCATTTTATCTATCCTAAAAAGAAAGAGATAAATTATATATATTGTGTGCCTACTATGTGTTGAGCCATATGCTAGGGTCTTATATGTCATTTAATTTTCACCTTAACCCTATGAGATTTGGATGCTTTTATCATGTTTCTTTTATAGACGAAAAAAACTAAAGCTCATGGAATTTAAGTAACTTACATAATACCACCAATAATACCACCAATAGGTAGATTTATTATTTGAATCTGATTCTGACTCCGAATTTCGTTGTTTCTATTAGTGGAATTACTCAGTTGATGGTGTAAAACATAAGTTAGAGCTCACACATTGCTTTTGAAGATAAATCTTATCTACTAAATATATTGAGATACTTATCATAAATATATTTAGTCATATTTAAATATCTGACACTTTTTCTGTATCTGTATTGTACTATCCATATTGAAATTTATGTAGCTTTAGCACTTATACCAGTGACAATATAATCGTATTTTCTGGTGATAATCTCATTTCACTTGTAAAGCTATGTGCAAAATAAGTATGCATTGCTTTTATAGTTGAACCGACATAGAGACACTAAGAGAGTAACAGCTCTAAAAGGCAGAAGAGTCAGAGTATGTGGCTATATTTTGAGAATGAATAGGGTGGCTTGGGAAAAAAATGTTCATCATTGCCCAGTTTTTCTGGATAGAAACAATGTTAAAAACACAATCCTTGCTGGCTTCTGCATTGTAATGTCCTGTCCTACCACCTTTCTTTCTTCCTTTTTTTTTTTTTTAAGATTTTATTTATTTATTTGACAGAAAGAGATCACAAATAGGCAGAGAGGCAGGCAGAGAGAGAGGAGGAAGCAGGCTTCCCGCCGAGCAGCGAGCCCAATGAGGGGCTCAATCCCGGGACCCTGAGATCATGACCTCAGCCGAGGGCAGAGGCTTAACCCACTGAGCCACCCAGTTGCCCCTCCTACCTCCTTTCTTATCACTTTTCTATGAATGAGTATCTGTAAGGTAACGGGGGCAGAAGTGGTCAGCAAATAAGAGTCAACACTACTCTGGGTTGAAGGCAGGCAGACCCAATTTCAAATCGAATTGCATCATGTGCTAGTTGAGCAAGGGATTTAATTTCCCTGAGTCTCATTTTTCTTGTCTAACAGACACCATAATTCTCTTGATGGCTTGTTGTAGGAAATAGAAGAAATAATATATGTTAAGTATCAAGAGTAGCATCACGTCAGATGGTTCAGTGGTATTTACGTGTATTGTATGTAGGACAAGTTCTGTTCTCAGGATGAGTAGGTGAAGTGTGTGAAGTAGCCAGGGTGAGAGTCTGAGGCTGCCAGGAATGGGAGGGGAGATCTCAACCAGAGATGCTTTTCCCATTTTTCTTCATTCACTCTTGCCCCTGACACACCTTTTATGCTTGATTCCTTCCATACACTCCTAAAGGTCACAGCTTTGATATCCAGTGTGGGTTGGTTTTTTGTATGTGCTCTATCTTCAAAATTATACAATGATTAAATGATTCATTTCTCTCTGGGTCCTGATACTGTATGTTCCTTGAAGACAAATCTCTCTTGCCGTCTCCAAATCTTCCATACTACTGTCATGAATGTGCACGATCGTTCATTTATTGAATGGACATTTACTGATCCCACATTATGTGATAGGCACTGTATTAGGTACTTTGGGTACAGCAAGGAACAAATTAGAAATTTCCCATTGTCCTGGTGCTTATGTTTCAGACTGGAGAGTCAGATACTAAAGTAATTCATTATATAATCATGTAATTTTAATAGCAGCAAAGGCTATGAAAAAGTACAAGGTGCTGAGAGAGTGGACAATAGGAGGTTGTGTCTAACCCATGGAATCAGGGAAGGAGTTGTTAGTTAGTGATTTTATGAGTTTATTGTCTTTCAGAAATTGTATTACCCTCATGATGCAAATTAAAATGATTTACCATAGAATCTGAGTTTCCTGGGATTCAGTGGGATTAAGAGGGGTTAACAGGGAAGAGGCTGCTAGAGAATGTTCCAAGCAGAGTCAGGAGTGCCAATCATCCACCCTGCTCCATTTTTTTTTTTTTTTTTTAAGCTAACACAATAAGCCCCTCATATCATCCCTACCCTCAACCAATACCCAATTTCTATTTAGGAAAAAGGAGAAATAACTCACTGAACACATGAATTGGCAAATTTCCTATATTTCATAGCATACCATTTTAACCTCCTGACAGTATTGAGATATTATATTTCTGTGTTGCAAATAAATAGACTGATTATGTCTTGCTCCAAATAGTCCCATTTATGCTTATGTCCTAAAGTAATTCCTAATAATGCTCTCCCCCACCCCTACCCTTCAGACTTAAGAGGGTCTCAGTTTGTGTGATAAGTTCTATGGTCAAAATAAATGAAGGTCAGGGAGATCAAGGATCTTCTTTGGGTCACATAGCTAATAAGTGGTGGGGGATACCACACCAGTACTCTCTGACCTATAGCCCACGTTCTCATTACTATATTGCAAACACAAGTTGTTAGTTACTTCTACTCTTATATTGTTCCCTGTTTTATTCTTCCAATCAAGGTTAGATAGTCCATGACAAAACTAATAAAAACTGGCTTTCTGAAGTCTTTGTTCAGTTATTCTGCTAAGGGTTGTGTATTTCTATAGATTATATAGGAAAGAAAAATGATGGGTTAAGATAAAATAAATGTGTAGTAAGTTATAGTTATTTTCTTGATATGCCTATCTTTTTTTTTTTTTAAAGATTTTATTTATTTATTTGTCAGAGAGAGAGAGAGGGAGAGAGAGCAAGCACAGGCAGACAGAATGGCAGGCAGAGGCAGAGGGAGAAGCAGGCTCCCTGATGAGCAAGGAGCCCCATGTGGGACTCGATCCCAGGACGCCGGGATCATGACCTGAGCCGAAGGCAGCTGCTTAACCAACTGAGCCACCCAGGCGTCCCTTGATATGCCTATCTTTATACTTATATTAAGTCTGTTCTTTATGTTGCCCAAGTATGAGGAAGCTGATTTAAAATACAATTGCTGGGGTGCCTGGGTGGCTCAGTAGGTTAAGCATCTATCTGCCTTCAGCTCAGGTTATGCTCAGTGGGAAGCCTGCTCTTCCCTCTCCCTCTGCCTGCCATTCCCCCTGCTTGTGCACTCTCTCTCTCTTTCTCTCTCAAATAAATAAATAAAAATTGAGTTGAAAAAATCTTTAAAATGCCGTTGCTTTGAAAAGTCAAGGTGTGACTCTAATGACAAAACATTGGTAATTGATCTTTTCTTTAACAAGATCCCCTGTGGGTGGGGGCAGTCCATGATTTGCCTTGGTGGGCAGAGCCCAAGTGTAAAGAGTTTAGAGTCTCAAAAGTAATCAATTAAATCTTTTAATGTTTGAACCATTTTGGACAGTTTTCATCATTGTCTAAACTGAGTAATACAGATAAAATTTTTTATCTGTGGCATATCATGATGACTTTTGAGGGCATTCTTCATACATAAATATATCTGAAACATAAAATAGAATGCTATTGCTTTATTTTCAATAAAAGTGCATATAAAATCATATTATACTAACAGTCATATTGGCAATAAATATTACTTTGTCATGTTTATGAAATTTTAATGTAAAGTCTAAAGATGATAGGGTCACTCTATGCACATAGAAATAAGATTTTATGAATTACATTTTGGATCAGCATTTAAGTTGCTCTTATGATGTGTATAGAAACAATTCACTATGGAATCTCTGAGTATATCTATTAAATAATATGTTTCATCCCCAGGTATTTGCCTCATACTTTATTATTACCTCTTTGGATATATTTTGAGATCTTCTAGTCAATTCATCGTCTACTTACTTAATTCCTATTCCTATGCCACTGAATATTTTGTTAGTCAGCTGTTTGCCCAAATGGGTATGTAGTTGGTAGACCTGGAATGTGCAACACCTCTTGTTTTTTTCTTTGTAACACAGAGAACATCTGCCATCTATCTCATTATGCTCTCTCCCAGATCATGAATAGTGCTTCATATACTAACTTTGTGGAAACTTTGTTTGTTTGCTTGACCAAACTACTTTCTTTTTATATATTTATTGGATATCACAGCAGAAAGAAGTCTTTATGGTTTGTCCAATTTAGCAGTTCCCATTTTGAGTGGGATATTGGTATACATTAGGCAAGCAGGGGGTTCTGTGGCCAAATAAATGTTAGAAACTGTGGGCTAAACCAAGCTTCAAAGACCTCTTGGCTATGAGACGCCTAACAGAAGATATGGAATATACTGGTTCCTAAATTTATTTGACCACAGAGTCTCTTCATTACCATTCATCTTGCAAGATTAGTATTCTAAAGAAGGGGCATTAGGCAACACTAATCCAGAATTTTATTTTATAAATAAATTGTCCCTGAGAAATTAAGTGACTTACCCAAGACCTCACAGGTCTCTGGTGGAAAATCTGGAATCCGGAGCTATTTTGTCTGCTTCTGATCAAGACGACTGGAAATTCCATTGCTTTGAACATCCTGCTGTTCTTGCTGCAAGTATTTGTATGGAAGAGTCATGGGGAGGGAGGGGACTGAAATTACCTCCATCTTGCTTCTTCCTTTAGCCCTTACACCTTCGGTTTTTAGTAAGGACCTGTGCATACCAGCAATAACTGTCCCATTTGGAACTGAGAATCTTGAGGAAATTGGGCTGATTCTGTTTTCTTCTGGACAATTAATTCCAAGTTTAACCAAAATTATTATCCTTTTCATCAGAAGAAAAGAAATATAAGAAATATCCACAAATAAAGAGATCACTGTCAGTCAATAAGTTTATTGGACAAATATTTATTGAGTGCTTATATGTGCCACATAGTGTTCTGGTGGCTAGGGAAATAATAATGATCAAAACAAAATCCTTGCTCTCAGAGTGTTTAAAATCCAATGATGACATCAGATAATAAACAAGCATTAGGGGCTGGTTACTGCTCTGGAGAAAAATAACATGGGCTGAGGGGGACAGAGAGTGCTAGCAAGAGTTTAGAATTGGGGTGGCAATTTTATGTAGAGTAGTGAGGAATTTTTTTTTAGTTGGAGTGACATTTGAGCAGAGACATGAGGAAGTGAAGGAACTCATGAGCTTGTGAAAAACATTCTGGGGAGTGGGATTAGCATGCTCTAGGAATGTAGGAAAATCACTGTAGATAGAGCTAAGGGGAGCAAGGGGGGAGAGTAGTAGGGGCCAGATCATGTTTGTTGTTGGCTATCGTAAGGATGTTGGCTTATCCTCTGGGTAACAAAGGAAGCCATTGAAGGGTATGGCATAGAAAAGTGGCATTTTCTGACTTCTGTTTTAAAGGCTCAATCTTGCTACTGTGTGGCAAATAACTATAGGGAGAGGAGATGACAGATCATGTTCCCAGGAAGTGGACTCTGAGGTAGAGTTTGCTTACAGGAAGTTTACCCCCATGGAAGTGCTCTAAGGAACACCACCCGTGGAAACAGGAAAGCAGCAACATAATTGAGAGAGAGAATTGGGTTGCAATGCACACCCAACAAAAGCTTAACTGACCTCATGAGGAGCTCTGAATTTGGGATCGCTCTTTGGAGTTGCCCTAAATTGGAAGGAGAGTGCCAGGCCTTTATATATGGATGTATCAAGTAGCCATTGGATGCAGGCAACCCCTGAGAAGGGGGAGAGGCTTTGGGCAAGGAGCTTCATTCAGTAGAGAGCAGCTCATGAAGAGGACAGACAGCTGAGTACTTTTACAGTACTTCCAGCAGCTAGGGAATAGTCTTTGGCCTGAAGGGAGATATGGATTATTTATCAGACCATTCACTATAGAAGGCAACGAGGAGGCAGGAGATTAGTTAGGAGGAAGTGATTTGGAAAAGAGATGATGGTAGGTTCTGCTACTAGGAGGTTAGAAGTAGAGGTGGCAAGGTATAAACATTTTCTGGATTTATTTTGAAGGGAGGTAATACTGATAAATTGGTGAGGGGGATAGATAAATCAAGATTATTGGTATATTCACTAATACTGATATATTGATGGGGGATTATGGGAAACCAATAAAAATTGATGTGACCTCATCATGTTTAGCCTAAGCAATGAAAAATAGTTGCACAACTATATGCTGAGGTGGGGAAAATTGGGGGTTCTGGTGGGGAACAGTTTTTGGAGAAAGACAAATAATTCAGTTTCAGGTATCAATCAGGTATCCAAGTGAAGATGTTAGTTGGATACATGAGTATTACTCAGGGAGGCCATTCAGGTTGGGGAAATAAATTTGGAACTCGCTGGCTTATTATTTGAAGCTATATAATGGGATGAGATTATCTAAGGAGTGACTTCTGGGCTACTTCAAAGCTTAAGGGTAGGATGGTGTAAAGCAGCCAGAGAAGGCGTGTCTAGGGGATAGGAACAGGAGCGATAGGAAATGGTGCCAGAAGCCAAATGGAGAAAGTGAATTCGACAGGGGAGAGTGACCACCAAGTGCTTATTCCTGGTGGATAAATATTTCTTATCACTGTCTCTTTTCCTTTCAAATTCTACCATGTACAAGGCCTATTATTTTTTCTGAATATCTAATTATGTCACGGTCTTACTTAGGTGCTATGTTTTCCTCAATACTTTGAAGCTTCTAGTGTATTTGAACTAAGGAGGGGTACCAGTAGCTTATTAACTAGGAGTATAAACCTCAATGAGGAGAGAATCTATGAGTGCAGAAGCAACAGAAGTAGAAGCAATACAGATGAGGCCAAAACAGATGCCTGGTAAAGATGGAGCCAAACTTAGGCTGTGATGGAATCTCACATATTTTTGATGAGAGGTCAGAATTCACTTTAAATAAAATACACTCAGTTCTGAGACTGTGAATTGAGATGGCCCTGATTGGATCCCTGGAATCACCTATTGCCCTAGAGACAGGGATCCAAACTCTTGGTGAGTCCCATTTTCAGAGGGAACACACCAACCAGAAACTAAATCAAAATGAGAAGTGTCCCAGTGTTGGTCACCAGAAACAGGAACTAAGAATGCAGAAGCTAAGAGTGCAGTCTCCTCGGGAATGGCCCGAGACCACTTCCCCATGGGGTCTGTATTCCACACATCACCTCGCACTGTCCTCTGACTTCACTCACCACCCTTGTAACTTGTGTCTCTTTCGTGAAACTGTCACGCATATTGGGAATAGAGTCCAAATCTTCTTTGTCTTTGTGTCTCTCAGAGCTTAGAGTAGTGCCTGGTACTCAACAGATGTTTCTGAAGATAAATGAATGGGATTTCTAGTACGTTATGTTATCAAGCACAGGGTATAGGAACAGACAAATGGGTAATTGAATAGTTTTGGCAGCTGGATCTGTTTAATTACATGTTTCTTGGCAAACTTTTGTGTGCTAATCTATTTTTTTTCTCAAATTTGCTTCCCATGTCAAGAAGAGAGACTATTTGTTCTTTATTGTTTATTTTAAAAGCAGTATCTGAAGAGTCTTTTGGCTAGAAGTTACTACAGTAATATCTGTTTAGAAAGAAGGTGAAAGACGTCCTACTTCAGCCATCAATAATGCCAAAATTTAAAGAGAATTTGGATTGTATTTGTCTGTTGCAAAGTTTGACAAATTTTATTTGCTCTTGGCAAAAGATTATTCAACAGAGCATTTTGTGTTATTTGGTGGGAGAGAGAGCATTAAAAAGTTTGTGTTTATATAAAAAGAGGCAGAACTAAACAAGTATGTTTACATGATCACTTAGCCTAACTGACTAAATGCCTACATCGAGCTGTGGAAAAAATGGTTTGTGTTTCTAAATGCTTCAGGGTCTTGGGCAGACCCTAGGTGATGTTCTTACTGATAGGAAAAGTCTTTGCAATTGGAGGACGGACACTCTTCCTCCCCACCTCTCTATCCTATGTAAGTAACTTCCTTGCTTTTCATCATTCAGGACTGGGGCCTGTTTTTGAACAGGTGCCATCATTTTCTATTTAAATGAGGATGGTTTCTATAGAAATTGTCCTAAATACATGTGCTCTTTGAGGCTATATGTAGTTACTAACCAGATGGCTGAAGCATGCTGTTATAATGCATGACCATTATGTTTTTTTAAACTAACAATTATTACTTCTATCAATACAACAAATAGTCTGCAACACCAACAATTATTAATAAAGCCAGGGAAAGAAAATGATTCGAGAAAAGTTGCCAGTAAGACACAGAGCCAAATAACAAAATAATGGATTAATTCAATTGGTTTTCATGTTGTAAAATGACTCAAGGAAGAGTTCAAATAGGGCAAAAGATAGGGGCTAAAGTATTTCCCCTTCCAAAGTTGACTTGCCAACATGCATAAATATTGCTTTGGTTGGGGAAGGATATGAGAGAGAAAAGACCAGAGGGAGGACAGAATGAGGTATGGGAGAAGAGCTTCATAGAGTCTACTTGGAACAAACGGATCAAACTATTGATGCCTGACCAGGCTGCTGCTTCCTCGTAGGGAGCCACTCACTAGGACTGTGTAAGATGAATGTGACCTCTAGGGGTTACATGATTTCACAGTAATTCTTGCAAGAACCCTGTGAGATAAGTACTATTCATATCCACATTTCACAAGTGAAAGGATTGTCTTTGGGAGGTCCCCTTGTGTCCCCAGTGAATGATCATCTCTAGGTTTTCGCCTTTTATGACTCTTCTTATGGCATACTGCTGTTAGGACAGGTGCATTCACTCAGGCCTTTAACTCTGCTTGAAAGGAGTGTTATTCTGTCCCACTTTCCTAAGCCCCCAGTCCCCGATCCTTTGAAGTGCAGCACCAGTGCCGCTTTCTCCTTGAATTTCTCTATGTAGCTGTGATCTCACGTCCCTCCGATTACCCCCCAGGTCTTTGCTACTCAAAGTGCTATGGGCAAGCAGCCAGGCATGAGCAGGGAGCTTGCTGGACATGCAGAATCTGAGGGCAGGGATGCCTTGGTGGCTCAGTCAGTTAGTTGTCTACCTTCAGCTCAGGTCATGATCCCAGCATCCTGGGATGGAGACCTGTGTTGGGCTCATTGCTCAGTGGGGAGCCTGCTTCTCCCTCTGCCTGCCACTCCACTTGCTTTGGCCCTCTCTCTCTCTGACAAGTAAGTAAATAACATCTTAAAAAAAAAAAAAAAAAAAAAAGGAGAATCTAAGGGCAGATTTCCTCAAGCTCTCCAGGTAGTTTATAGTTTCTGCATAAAGTTTGAGAACTTCAATGTCTCTCTCTCTCTCTCTCTTTTTTTTTTTTTTTTTTTTGCTTTGCATTTCTGTTATTTGTAATCTGTTTTCTATTCTCAATTGGAATGTAAGCTCTCTGAGGGCAGGAAGATGTTATATTTTCTTTTCTTTTGAGTATGCATAAATATACATAGCCTAGAGGAAGGCATATAATTTACCTAGGGGTGTAACAGCACTTCTATTCAGAAATTTAGAGAATTTTCTAGGTCAAAAAGTGCTGTGTTGTTTGGGAGAATTTTTGCCAGTGTGCTAGTAGAATCACTTTGAGCATTATTTTACTCGTAATATTTCCACAAATTCTGGCTTTTGATAAAGTTGAAAATGTTAAGAGGTATAATCCAGGTCCCCAAAGTAAAATCTTCATTCCTTCCCATAGCCTTTGGTCTATAACCAACCCTTGGGCCACAACATCTTTCTTTGCCAAAGCACAAATCTAGATATTACAGATTTGGAGAAAAGTCAATACTTAAAAAAAGTAGAAATCCCAAAAGCTTGAAGACGCAAGTCAGTTTCACATGTGAGGTTTTGAGGTTGGTTCGTCTGCAGTCAGGACGCTCACTGTCTTCCAGGAAGCCTCAGAAGGGAATTTTGTTTCAACAAATATTTGTCTCCAAGCTTCAATCTAGAGCTAAAGTGATTAATAGCAAAACTTCAGTCACTACAGAGTTCCTGCTGCATTTGCATGCCAAAGACCGATAATACTATTGATCTTTTGAAATGATCGCTGTGTGTTTTCTAGGGCTTTATTTAGGCGCAGTGTTTGCATGTGTTTGTACCTCTCAGTGTTCTCAGTGAGTGTGACCAACTGGTTGCTGAGATTGGCAGATGCTCAGGCCTTTCAATCAGCTTCTCGTCACCACACAATCTGGCTTCTCTCTTTGCATAGAATATGTAATTGGAATATATGCGTGACAAGAAAAGAGGGCAAACACGTATAGGTGGGGTTTTTTTTCTTTCTTTCTTTCTTTCTTTCTTTTTTTTTTTCTTTCTTTCTTTCTTTCTTTTTTTTTTTTTCTTTTACTTCTCCTGGCTTCATTTCAGCAGTCAACATGACCTCTCATGAAGTTCCAAATCTAAAAATTATCTACACATAAACCTACTCTTGGGAGCTGACAGGATTCTTCAAATCAGGGAGGATGCCACTTTACCTCTTTTTAGAATTCCTTTTTTCTGTGTGAGTGTGTGTTGTTTTAGTGAGAGGCTCCCTTCCCACCTCAGTCATCGGTTTGCTCACTCCCTTATGTGATGAATCAATGCTTCCAGAACAGGGGTTTCCGAGGGACTGCGGGAACAATTACTTCCAAATGAACTCGGGCGTCCTAGCAGGGAGCATTCAGACCACACCCCAGGTAAAGGGAAGTCTTTCCTTAATGCTTTCAAGAACTTTTAAAGGCTGTGCACTTCGGTGTTTGCTGCAAGAGGGCTTGAGGGAGAGCTGCCTGAGGAGAGATAAATTTGCCTGTATATCGAAATGAAATGTTATTATCTGCAGTTAGTGGCAGGGTGAGCAGATAAAAGCAAACAGCTTTCTGGCCAACCCCACAAAACGCTCGGGACTGCCCTTGGCATAGTGTGGAAGCTGACGCCCTGCCATGCCTCTTCTTCTTAACAGGAGGCTAGTGGCCATCTGTGAGTGTGGGTGTCACCACAGGAAGGAAGAGAACTTTTAGGGGAATAGAAGACAGGAAGGCATTGCAGCCCAGAAACCGAGCAACAGAGCAGTGAACTTGCATGGCACGGGGAAACGCCATTTCTTCAGTTATTATTCGGCTGTCCAGTGAGAGGGGGACAGTCTCAGACAGTTCTGAGTGCTTGAAACCGTAGTGAGGGCGAGATGTTCATCCTCTCAGGTCTAATTTCAGTTATTAAACTAGTTTCCCAAGGATAGGAACTAAGATGTGTTTTTAAATGGCATTGACAACTTGAAAGTGTTAAACTGGCATTTAACAAGTGCAATGATATTAACATGCATCTGTTTCTGCTTTGTGTGGAAAATGATTTTTCATCACCATAGCGATTCATTTCTGGGCTCCACTGGAACTTGGCTACCGTATGCAATAAAGAGAGAAAAAAAATTTTTTTTTCTTCTTTTCTGAACAGGGGATTCAACAGTCTACCCTGGCTAACACATGGCTCTTCATCTAAATGTTGCATCGTGTAGCTAGTATAATTTCAAATCCTTTTCCAACCTGAATTCTGTACCAAAAAAAAAAAAAAAGAAAGAAAAGAAAAGAAAAGAAATCAGTACCTCCTTGGTTAGATAAGAGGATGCTAGGTAACGATGAAAAGAGCCCTGTGCTAACACTGTACTCCCAGCTTAAAAGTGGATACCACTTTTGTGGTGGTGTTTCTGAGGATATGTGTTCAGACAGGAATTTATCCCTGATCTTTTTCTCCAACGGTAACCCAGGAAGATGAATACGTCTTTAGTCCTATTAGATTTTCCCTTTTATGTTATTCTTGAATGACATCATGCGTGGGTTCAACTAAAATTAAAAAAAAAAAAAAAAATTGTTCTCCTCCACCGGGGAAGACATTTTTTGTCGGATATGGATGTGTTTGTAGGAAAATATGACAATAATGTAGAAAGAAATAATTTTACTTTTCTGTTGCTTTCATTGTCCACATGTGGTTATGCTTTGAAATTCCTTTGAGGGCATTGGGTGGAAAGTGCACCTTATGCACTGAATCATCAGTTTTCATTTATATTTTGTTTCCCTTTTAGTCACTGAAATTATAGCTATTACCCTTTAAAAAGTCTGTAGTTTATTGGGTGTCAGTGATGGCAATCTATTTGTTTTTTAGAGATTTAGGTAGCATTGCATTATTCAAATTGCACAAGGTCATAGAAGATGTAAATTTTCGGTATTGTGTGTGTTTTAGAAGGCAAAGCCATGTCCTATTAATAATGGTTATATGTATTTCAGACCCCTGGGGCACTTATACTGAAGCCTTTCATGTATCAGTATTTAAATTTCATTGGGATAGAACCCAAGATAGACTTGTAATTATCATGGAGAGAGATGGAGCAGGCCTATAGAACCTGGGGATAAGGTCACAATTTCACCTTTTGACTCCTAAAGGACTGTCTTTATCTCCTGCCCACATGAAATTCTGTGATGAATTATCTGAACCACCTCTAGTGCTTTTGTTGCTAAAACCACTCTCTATCTATCTTGATATTGATGAGATTAGTCGTGTAAAAAGGTCTTCCTAGGAAATAATCTATCCAATAAGTGTGTTACATTGTTATTGCTGATAAGACTAATGGGCTTTCCAAATCTCACAAGGGATCTAATGTTTCTTACCACAAAAAAGAGCATTGATTTATTACTTTCCCATGATTAGCAGCAACCTGGGAATTTTGACATGACTGCAATGAGCAAATAAAGACAGCTGTCTTTAAGGGCATTAAAGAATCTTAGGGGCACCTGAGTGGTGCAGTCAGTTAAGTGTCCGACCATTGGTTTGTGCTTAGGTCATGATCTCAGGTTCCTGAGATGGAGTCCGCATTGGGCTCAGCATGCGGTCTGTTTGTCCCTTTCCTTCTGCTCCTCCCCCTGCTCTTTCTCTCACTCTCTTTCTCATAAATAAATAAAATCTTACCAAAAAGGGAATATTAAAAAATGAGAGCTCATAAGGGTTTGCCTGTATGTTTGATATTTCTAAGGAATATGCATCATTTCTAGAAGGCATAGCTGTTTTCATTTTTTTAGTTACCAAAAACTTTTACTATATAGTAAGTGGCCTACATTTAGTTCATTGGACCTATAACTTGGGTGAAATCTCCCGTACGGAGATCCAGTCCTCTTTGTTTGATTACATGCTCACAAAGAAAATATCCCATTACTAATCTAGCATCCCAGGAAGCTTGCTCCAGCTACCTCCTGACCCTAGGCTCACATTGTGCCCCCATGCTATCCGTCTCTCTCTCCAGGCCAGTCTCACTGTCACCCAGCATGACTTTTGTTTTCCCTGGGCTGACCTTGTCAACCTTCTTTTCTCATAGTTGCTTGAGCTTCATAAGCTTGGTGTCTTTTCTGTTTTTTTTTTTTTTTTTTTCTCCTTCCCAGATAGTCAGTCTCAAGGCCAAAGCCTAGACCACATAGAATTATCATACCTCTAAATCTTACATTTTCACATACTGTACTGTAAACCAAGCCATTCTTCCAGACACTCAACATGCTATTAGATCTGTTATCTGAGTGTCAGAGACCACTGGTCCCTGGAATCTGAGGGCCCCTCTCTTGGATCTGTCCAAACTCCACTCCATTTTGGTCATTTGCTCTACTCTCACAAGGGCTCTCAATTTCCTCAATTTCCTTTCCAGTTTCCAAACACCAGCTCTGTAAGTGCTATAGTTGACTTTCTCTGTTCCTGTGAGAGGCTGTTTGAATATCCCTGGAAGGAATATCAAAAGGCCAAGTAAATTGGCTTCACTGCAACAAATTCCTGGCTCTTCAGCAGAGCCTGGTAATCCTTTGGTTGATAGTCACACATCTTTCCTTTTGATGTCAGTGACATTTCAGTCTTTTCTATTTTCCTTAAAATCCCATGTCACCTCTACAAGTTCTTCCTTTGCTACTGGATCGCTTGTGTTACAAGTCGGGAGGGTTCAGCCTTGGACCTCTTCTTTTCTTGTTTGTGCTTGCGCCCTTGGTGAGCTCATCTGGTCTTGTGGTTTCAAATACAATGTATAAGTTAACAACCCTAATAATTTCATCTTTAGCACAGACGCTCCTCTAAATTTGACTCCCTTCCCACATTTCCATTTGGATCTATATTTAGCAAATCAAATTTGATCTTTATTCTCAGACTAGCTTCACCTGTTGATTTCCCCATTTTATTAAATAAAAGCTCATTTCTTACAGTTATTTAGGTCAATAATTTTGTACTCATCTTGATTCTTATCTATCTCTTATATCCCACATTTAGTTTTTAAGCAAATTCTGTTTTCCTTTAAAATAGAGCCAGAATCTTGGGTGCCTGTGTGGCTCAGTCAGTTAAGCATCTGCTTTTGGTTCAGGTCATGATTGAGTCCTGCATCGGGTTCCCTGCTCAGGGGGGAGTCTGCTTCTCCCTCTGCCCACCTCCCCCCTCGTGTTCTTTCTCTCTTGCAAAAATAAATAAATAAAACCTTAAAAAATAAATAACTAAAATATAGCTAGAATCTTAACACTTCTTATCATGGTTACCATAGCAACCCAAGTTCAACCTACCATTTCTCTACCATGGGTCATTGCAATAGCCTTAAAGCTAGGCTTCATAGCTTATAACTATATAAGTACTAAATATTTTACATATTTATTTTGTTTACTACTTCCTCCTCTGCGATATAAATTCCATTAGTATAAAGATTTTTGCTCACCATTATATCGCCAACACTTAAAGTGGTGCCTTAGCATTTAGTAGGCATTTAATGACACCTTGTTGAATAAATAAAAGTTAGTAGAAAGCAAAATATTCAAGTGAGAGTTGATTTTACTAGGGACATAATGGCAGGACTTCAGGCCACATGAGAGAACAAAGATGCGGGTGGGTGAGTAGATGTGGTGATGGGAACCTTGGTAATTCTTTTCTGATTGCTTCAGTTATCTCAGTGAAATGAGAAACAAACTTATCAGCTCAGAGTAAGACCATGGAAGAAGATGTTGGAGAGGATGTGAGTTTTCTAGGCAAGTGGGAGAGTAAATGGGCCAAATAGCTAGTGTATGTTTATAGAGCAGCATTGAAGGGACTGCTTGGGCTGAGTCATAAATTTGAAGTGAAACCAGTAAGCATAGTTTGTGTGATTTCCTCCAATCACATACTGTTGTGGTGCAGGAGTAGAGTAGGAGGTTAGATTTAGTGAGAATGGTGATTTACCCAGTTGGGAGGGGATGATGTGAGAGAGGGGAAAGCATTTGAGGAGTGTGCATGGGGGGTAACTGTGGTGAATGCAATCATTGAGGTTGGTTAAAAAGAAGAAATATGGGATAATATAATGTTGGTGGGATCTGTAGATTTTTATTCTGGTGAGATCTAAGAAATGTTGGAGTTGGAGTATGAGAAGGAGGTATGGAAAGAAAAGAAGTGGCAGCCAGAGAATGGAAAATGTGACATTATAGAGGGGTTGTAGGTACTGGTTGAGGCTAGGGATTTGAAAATCAGGAAGGAGTAGAGGCCAGGGCAACACAAGATGAGGAAAATTACCTACGGTCTATGATGTTGAGTATTGCACAAAGCATAATGTTAAAAAGAGTGGAACTGAGCCAGGAACTAAATCTTCAAAGAAAGAAGGGCTTCCTTTGGTTGTGGGGAGATGGCAGTGAAGAATATAGACTACTGACAGGAGATTCAAATCTGCAAGTTTCTAGGTAAAAGGAAAGAGGAATAGTCTGGAAGCAGTACAGGGAAGTGAGGAGGACACACTTGTAGTTCTAGGCCCAGTGTGAGAGAAAACAGTTTCCACTGAGGTGGCTTCTTAGAGACAAAGCCCTTTAGAAAAAGCCATAGTTTGGTTAGAGCTAGTTAGAGAAGTTAGAGAAGAGGTTTGGGACATGGGGGATTTTGTGGTGGCCGACTGGATACCAGAAAGTGTGTGGTGGAAAGGCTTCAAGAGTTGGAGCAGGCCACAGATGGGAAAAGAACAACGGGTATGTATAGCACAAAGGGATTGTGAGATGACTGAGGTCTGGGTTTTTTCACAGGGGCTGACATCGCTGGGTTTAAAAGGAATGCCAAGGTGAAATCTGAGGGTTTCAAGGCATAGAGGGGTTCATGGCTTAAAGGGAGAGGACAGTAAGGGTCTTGCCAGGTGTATCATATTTCTTGAGACTGAGGCATGCAGGTGGCAGAGGGGCAGTGTTACTCTGACGAGATGGGGCTGATTTTATCATCAATGTTGATTATACCACCTTTCTGCTCCCCGGTACACCACATTCATGAGCTTTCCTGTATCTTAGTTAATTTTCTCTGGACTCAAATGTGACCATATGTTCCCTTAACTTATTTTGCCTGCTTCCTCCAGGACCCTGTTTTGCTTTCCTTCTCTCCTGATCCCTACCCCCAGTCTACCTACATGTTCAAGTCTATCCGATTACATTGCTTGGTGATTATGAGTCAGATTGAACATGCTAACCCAGAGTTAAATGAATAAAAGTTGATTTTGAAACAGGATAGATGCTGTGTTTGTGATGACCCTACGGGGAGGTACAGGTGCCTTGTAATGTTCCAAGAGATCAACTAGCCAATCCACTGTTTTGCTGCCATCCCCTACAATAGGCTGTTTCTTGGGTTGTATTGCTTTCTCTGATAAATGGAATAATTTAAAAAAGGAATCTGGTCCATGCTCACTATTTTTACAGCTGTTTTCTTTGGCAACCATACACATGATCACAGGATAAGAGTCAACTTCTCAAAATAAATGAAGTAAATATCATGGTAATTAGAAAATAAAGTCAAGATAAACCTCTAACAAGACTGAGAGTCTAATTTATTACATGTCTCTTAGGTCTCTTCTGGTGATTCTGAAGCCAAACCTCTGATCTTCACATTTGTCCCTACTGTCAGAAGACTACCAACCCACTCAAAGTTGGCTGACACCTCTAAATTCCTTGTTAAAATTCCCGAGGAACCAAGTGATAAGAATCCAGAAACTGTAAATAGGGTAGGATTATTTTTGTTCTTTCTTTATATTAAGCAATTTTATATTAAGCATTAAATTGTCCATAAGAATGACTTGGAAATTTGTATGAATGTTTATTTCCCTTGCATAAAGTGAGATGACTGTGAAATCCAAGGTTGACTAAAAATATAACCGTATAATAGAAACCGAAACATTATCGTACTGTACTTCTCTCCAATATACTACTCTCAACTCTCCTGAGTTGACATCCTATTCTTTGCTATTCACGTGACACATTCTGCCTCTGGGCACTTGCTCTTCTCCCAAATATGTCCTAAAATAATAAAAATGAAATTTTTGGACAAGTTTGAATTTCTGTCAGTTTCTTGACAGAAAATAAAGATAAAACAATGAGGCATTATTGTTTTACATGCAATAACTTAGCAAAATTTAAAAAGTGCAATATCCAGTGCTGGGGCAGTTGTGAAGATACTGGTGTGCTCACACTTTGCTGCTAGCATTGTGAATTTGTACAATTTTGGTGGAAAACCCTTATGCATGATCATAAAACTGTTCATAATCTTTCAATAATCTAACTCTTGAAAATGTATTCCAAGAATGGTACAAAAGCAAAAATGTTCTGTAGGAAAACAGGGAAAAATAAAAATAGCTTACTAGCTAATAATCAGAAAAAAGTTGAGAGTGTAATAATACACCATTTTCACAAAGTTATAATTATAATGATTATGTAATTCCATGGAAAATGTTAACTTTATAACAGTAAGAGACAAAATTGGTTGTAAAATTATATTTATATGCTGACTATGCTTATCTAAAATGAGACCAAGACTGGCAATAAAATTAAAACGAACTTTAAAAAACCCTGAATATGACTTGTGTTAGAATAATGACATTTTGGGGAAAAAAAACTTTCTCTTTAGAATGTCTTTTAATATTATCTTATTATGAGTAAAAGATGACTGGGGGATTTTGTGGTATTCTTGAACCACTAAAAGGGGGTAAAATAATCTGATTCACCTTATCTGTATGAAAATATCTTATCCAGAAAGTTGTAATATATCTGTGATCTGAGATTTTCAATACTACCACCTTATTTCAAAGAATATGAAGGTTGAATTATTTCAGGGAGATCTTAAATGCTACTATAGGAATTTCTGGGAAACTTGTCTAACAGTGCTCAACTCTATGTGATGTATTTATGGGATCCTTTGTATAGGTGCTACGAGTATGAATGAGCTGTGCATGTATGAATTCCTCTTGGTTGCAAACCTCCAGAGCTTCCTAAGATGTTGATATTTATTTTGATTGCAATGATCACACACAACCACATATTTAAAATAGCCAAGATTTTTCTTCCTATTTTTTAAATAGTTCAATGTTATAATAGAACAGGATAAATTCTCCCTTGATCATTTATGTATTCAACCACTACGGACTGAATATACTATGTGCTTGGTGCTGTGTTCTGAATGAATAAAGTCAACTCATATAAGTCATTCTTGGGAAGGCATACAATAAAAAAAATGAAAAGTATATAATAAAGTTTCAGTGATAAAGCTATAAAAATACATTAGAGTAAAAGAATAGACAGTGATGGACTATGGGGGAAGGGAGTCATTGTATTTTATTTTTTTCTGATATAAACCATTGATTTAATAAGCAAATTGGAGAGAATGGACAAACCTGTGCAGAAAATTTTTTTCAAAGTCAAGCAGAGAAAAACAATTATCATAAGGTTTCACTCATATGTGGAATATAAGGAATAGCACAGGGGAAGTTGTTTTAGATCATTAATAATGTTTTCAAAAACTAGTTCAATTTTTGCCACCTTTTAATTATAGTTATTTTTTATAATAAGCAATCTGTCTTTGAATCCTGTTATTTTTAATTTAAACTTCTTTCCAGTTTGGGTTTTTGTTACTGTATAGAATTGTAATTTAAATGTGAAATGACCATTGTCCAAGAAATCCTAATGAGAGGCCATTTGTGTTTTATCTCAACTAAATCATCATCAGCTGAAAAATGTGCAATGGGCATATAAAATAACGTCCTTAGATTAGTTATATATAATCAATGGTTTGACTTCTATTTTCATACACACAACATGCATGCACATAAGAGCACATGTTAAATTTATCATCATGGTTGAAATTCAGTTTATTTTAGTTAGTGTCTTTTTAAATTTTTTATTCTGAAGTAATTTTAGGCCTAAAGAAATGTTCAAAGAAAAATATAGTAACCACAGCATGGTTATCAAAACCAGAAAAATAAACACTGACTCTTTTAAACACAATCTTAGTGTACACTGCTGCTCTCATTTTAGAAAAAGATGTTTGATAGCTTGATATAGCTGTCTTACTCTGGTCCTGTAAATCCTCTATTTACTCATAGAAAATTGAATGGGAAAAGATTAAGAATTACAAAATAAAATAGCAGTGAAAAATTCCTTGTACTAAAAATATCTACTTGTTTTCTTGGCATCTTATTCTTGAGTTCTTTTCAATTAGTTTGGATGGTTTTGTCTGAATATCTATATTTTTGGTCACAATTTTAGTTTTCCTCTCAGACTTTTAGAGAGATTTGTTTTATTTTAGAAACTTTCAATAGGGTTTCCTTTCTCTCCTGGCATATATAGGATATATAGGTTTTGCTTGACCAATAATTAAACCCTTGGTCAACCCCTGTTTGTCTCACGAATGTCTTCATGGGAAACACTGCTGTCTCTATCTCTTTTTAAGAAAATGTGTCATGATTTATTTGAAAGCAGGTTTACTTGATGTTGATTCTGAGCCCTAAATTGTTTGGGCTTGAACCAGGACAAATAAGTGGGCTGGTAAAAGTAAACCATTAACTTCAACCCAATCTCTCCTAAACCAACCTGATTTTTAAATATATTTTAAATAATTCTTGTCCTTGGAGATTATAAGCAGGTTAAACTTTTACGTGTACATGCAAAAAGGAAGCCATTGTCAAACCAATGTCAATGCTTTTATGTCTCTACATTAATTGCAGTCTGAGTCCAATGAGTACTTGACCTTGAATGCCAGGAGCCAACAGGAGAGAAACCAAGGGACATTGATTTATCCTTCAGAGGGCAGTGAAAAGGTTTTGCAAGCAAGGGGAATTAAAGCAAACAAACTTCAAGGAATGCAGCAAAGTGACCTCTTCAAAGCTGAATATGTCTTTATTGTGGACTCAGAAGGGGAAGATGAAGCTACAAGTGGAAAAGGTGAACAAGGCCCCCCTGGGGGGATGAGCACTACAGCTTCTCGGCCCAAATCTCTAGCAATTTCCTCCAGTCTGGTTTCTGATGTGGTACGTCCCAAAACACGAGGGGCAGACCTCCAGGCCCCATCATACCCTGAAATGTCTCATGGGATTGCCTCTCAGCAAAAGCACGGGCAGGTAGGTTTTTCTTCTTGTCATAAGAAAAAAAAAATGTTTACATACTCTTTATCCTAGGCTGTCCGCAAAGGCCTTCCTGTTTGAGGCATGCAAAGCTCTCAAAGAAAAAGGTATTAAAAAACCCAAATCCCAAGATCATAAATCATCACAGAGTAAATATAGATAATAAATTCATAAGACAAAAAAGATTATATAATTGTACTGTGAATTGGCTGAAGAGAAGATGTAAGATGTTCAGCTGGGGTGGATCTGGGAGAATGTTATCTCTTTTGAACAATTCTTGGAAGATTGATACTGGGAGTTTCTTAGGAGAGAGTGCTTGGTTGGCTGGCTGCATCAAGAAGCATACTGCACATACGAGAAAGATCCTGTGGGAAGACATTGGTTGGATGTTAGACGCAGGCATATTACTTTTAAACTACTGAAAAAGTAGTCAAAGGATATGCTAGGAAATAAGAGTGTTTAGAAAAAAAAAATTCTCGCCTGTGTGTCCTTCGGAAAATATGTGTTGTGGTCCTGGAAGCCACTAGTGCAGGTATTGCCTCAGTGAAATGGGTAGAATATCCTACCCCAAAACTTAGCAGCAAAACTGAATAGTTCCTTTATGTTGGAGAGCCTATTAAAGACCCATTTCTGTGATGGCAGGAAAGAAAGGGAGTGGAGAGGGAGGGATTTTGAAGGGAAAAATAGGAAGATTTCCCATTGGTTGGCTATTTGTTGTGATGAAATTATACAATGATTTGACTAGGCATAGGTAGAATGTCAGGAATGCAGAGGCTGGCTTTGGGAGTAGACAGTGGATGCAAAGTTCTCCTTGAGAAAGCATGTGTCAGTACCAGATGTCCTGTTTAGGATCTGCTATACCAGGTACTTGTAAGCATCCCAAAGTAGTTGGGAGAACATTTTTATTGGTGAGTTGGCCTTTTGGTGCTGCTAGGACCTATGCATAATTGTAGAGGACGTGTCTTATTTTGGGTGCCACTCTATTTTCATTTCTGCCACCTTCACTGACTTCCTGATGCTTAATTTCTATCACCTATAAGCCTAGGGTCCTTAGGCTACTTTTTGATGATAGAAGACTCTCCCTGGGTTACTCCTACCTCAGTCTACTGAACTAAAACATTTATTTCTTCTCAAAATTTATTCTCAGACAGTTGTTGGAAATGTTCTAATCATGTAATTAAACATATTCTCAGTAAGCAGTGATAGGCTTGAACGTTTCTTTCTTGCCTCAGGAAAGATGATGGAATAACCAAGTTGGAGATGTGGGGGTTTCCAAAGTTAGGGGAGGGTAATTTGATGGAGCCCCTTTGAAGAACTTATAGGTGTGATAATAACAAATGTAAGTAAACAAAGCAAACATTCTTAATGAAGCAACTTTTGGATTTTTGCTTTACTTTTCCCCCCAATTGTTAGATTTCTTTCCCTAAGTTGGTCATTTAATTCGTTTTAATGTGACCAAATACACAGAAGTAAACTAGAGCCTGAACACACACTTTGGAATCTTTTGTCCAAAGACAGTTATATGGCAGCAGGTTATAGCTGATGTTATCAAGGCTGCCAATGAAAAGGCAAAGATCAATCTAATTCATTAGCAGTGGCCAAAAATGATGGTTACCACTAATGGGGGAATACTAGATCTTGAAATGTTTGGGAGTAGCCATTGTTCCTGTTTGCATTTCCCATAACAATCCATTTGAGTAATGAATAGTAGGCTATCATCAAATAAAAATAAGAGGAAATAAGAATAAGGTAATTGTTAACCACAAATGTCAACCCCAGAGTAATGACCAGAGAACCAAAGAAGGTACTCTGAGAATTTTAATGTAGTGAGTAATAGAAACAATAAGTCTAAAGAATATCCCTGATTGGATTACTTGATGCCAACAACATCTACTTTTCTCTCAGAAATATAGTCATTAGGTGAATTTCTGGTCTGCCTGGTAAAAATAAATCCATGTACAGAACTGTCCATAAATTAACACTATTAGTCAGCAATAATTTATTAAGCTATTCTAAAAGATGCCTTCAGTTCCTGTTCTGGCTTTTAACTTTTCCATAAACTAGCCTAGATGTCATTTTCTAACCACACCTTCTACCTCTCTTCTTCAGTTCTTCTCAACTACAGCAAAGGTGCATACTTTATACTTTTCCATCCCTGAGCCTTTGATTCCTCTGTGTATAAAGCTTCTTCCCCAGACTCATCTTCATAGGCTACTCAATATACTCTGAACTCAGTTCAAGTAGTGCCTCTTTCTAGAGCCATTCCCTTTGAAGAGGAGGTAGGTCTTCTCCATCTGTACCATTTTCCACATCGTTTTTTAGCTTTTTTAGAAAATTTCCATAACTCCTTTTTACCCTGTTGTAATAATGGATTACCTTTTTCCCTCACTAGAGAGCAATTTAAGTCAAGATGTGTCCCATTTATTTCTGTGTCTCCAGCACTTAGTAGAGTGTCTTGCATATAGGTGAGGTTCAATAAGGTGTGTAAAAGGAATAAATATTTAAGAGTTCACATCTTTGAAGTCTTTGCCCAGACACTGACTCCTTTATGAAGTCAGGTTTTGTTCTCTGAGTCAAAATAAACTATTCCTCAATGTGCTTCTGATAGCTTTTTTTCTGTCCATCTTTTGTAACAATTCTCCTATTTCAGCATGTAGTATAACTATTTACATACATGCCTTATCTCCCCTAGCAGATTGTAAAGTCTTTAGAGATGAAGTCTATGGTAAATCCATTTCTATTAAACATTTTGTTCTCTGTAGTATTTACTATATTATCATGAATGTAGTCAATATGAATATTGGGTTGAATATGGTTATGCTCCAAATACTTTCATTGAAGTAGCATGTTAAATAAAAGTGCATTATGTCAAAAAAACACTAAACAGTTAAAACATTTGAAGTGTAGGTTAAAAGTTAAAATGTTATATATAAAATAAGCAGTTGAATCAAAATCCTCTCAATAAAAATTCAGAAAGAAAGAGTAATGTTTTTGAGTATTGGCATCTTGAATGTTGATGTAAAGGTCTAATACTGTCTTACTTAGGGATAACATTAGAGTTAAAAGAGAGGTGAATATACACCTATGAACACGGAGTGATTTGGCTGGAAGACCTATGGTAAAGCCTGTAGCTCAGGCAATGAGAGTGGGAATAAAAAGAAGAACTTACAAGGTAGATTTAGCTGGATTTATTCATTGACTTATAGGGGAAAAGTCAAGGATGGATGAAATTTCTCACTAGGGAAATTGGAAGAATGTTGATATCATCAATTGAGGGAAAAATAACAGGTTTCAGGTATTGGTAGGAAGAGATAAGACATCTGATCTAAAGTTTGAGATGCCTTGATGACACAGCATGATGTTCTCTAGGAAGGAGCTGGAAGTATGAGTCTAGAACACAGGGTAGGGCTGGGATACTGGAGATATTTCTACATAAGCTGATGAGAGTGGAGATATTTATTCATGGAAAGAATGTAGAACAAGAAGAAGGGAGGTATAGGCCAGGAAATAGCAAAATATAAAGGGCCTATGAAAGAATAGAACCCATGACAGAGACTGAGAGGGGTCCAAGGAAGTTGGAGGGAGGGGTTTCATGCACTGAAAGCTGGAGGGACATTCAACAAAAAGAATAGTCTATAAACAAGGTCAAGTAAATAAAAATACTATAAAATCTTATAAATATAAGGAAAAATAAAACATAAAACAAGATCAAATAAAGTAGGACCTTTAGAGCCCATTAAATTTCAGAATTAGAAGGTCATTTGTTGACCTGAAGGGAAACAGTGTGAGTGCGGTGATAGGGACAAAAATGAGGTTGAGAAATGGATGGGTGGTAAGGAAGGGAGCCCATGCACCAGAGAGATGTTTTGGGAAAGCAGGAATGACACAAGTAACATACTGGCTTCTCTGGGTAGTTACTTGAAATTATAAACCTTAGTTTCCTCATTTGTAAAATGAGGTAATGATATCAACCTTTTTTGTGAGGATTAAATGAGATAGTAATATACAGAATGTGCCTAGAAGACTGCCTGGATCATGGTAGGTTCTCAACAGATGATTTACTGTATTTAAGAAGTTTGAGATGATAGCATGTTTTGGGGTACAAGGAGAAGGAACTTGTGAGGAGGGAGAGGTTTTATATAAAACAATTATAAAGATTTTATTTATCTCAGAGAGAGAGATAAATAAGCAAGGGTTAGGGCAGAGGGACCAGCAGATTCCCCACTGAGTGGGGAGCCCAACATTGGGCTCAATCCCAGGACCCTGAGATCATGACCCAAGCCAAAGGCAGAGGCTTAGCCAACTAAGCCACCCAGGCGAAATGTAGCTTAGGTGTAAGAACAGAGAAGACATGGAAAATGAGGTCAGAAAAACTGGCTGGAGTTAAATAAAGGATGTTCTTACATGAAAGTGTGGGAAATTAGGAAACTAGCATGCATATTTATTAAGTACCTAGACTTTATGGATCCATGGAAAATAAATTACAACAAATTATTTGGATAGGATGTTAGATGTAGAAACCTTCCTTATACCTCCAGCCTTCAATCTTCTCTGATGCTGGCAGTATCCCTGAGATCCTTCAGTGGTAGCATGTTGTTTCCTCTGGGTGAGGAATCAATTTTGCCATTAGCCCATAAGACAGAGGAAGTACATTTGTGGAAAATCAAGCTGCTTTGACAATTCCCGCAGAAAGCTGATGGAAACTTTTAACAGGAGGTTCTCCTGATTTGTTGATGTCAGAACTCAATTTTGTTGTTGTTGGCGAGGTAAAGACTCAATGGATATCAGTGTCACTGTCCCCTTCTCCTGCTTATCTTCACTATCTAGAGTCTAGGCCAGAACAAGAGGGCACAGTCACTGAGGGAGATGATGAAGCTGGCTTTAAGGAGACATTATGTCCCTGAATTCTGTCCTTTTGTTCCTATATCCACTAAACACCATTTCTTCATTCCTGCATGACAGTAATATTACTCTCCGTACTGGAGAGTAAGGGAATTAACTATAAAAAACATACTACCTGCCTTTAAGGAACTTGAAAAAGATGCACCTGAAAACATTGACCATGAAAGGGAACATGTTCTAAGAACAAGGGGAAGTTCAGGGGGAGGATGCCTAGATCAGCCCAGACCATCAGGAAGGGTCACACTGTAATTAGCTGAAATGTGAGCAATGAGTACAAGTTTTCTTGATGGGTAACTAGGGCCTGGGCATTTCAGACAGTGTGAATGGCCAGGGAAGTACCAACATGTAAGAGGAGGGTGGAAAAGACAAGGAATGTGAAAAGGACTCGTCAGAAGATAGGAAATAAAGTAGGAGATAGTGATAAAACAGAACCCACAGATAAAACCTTTTTAAAAAGGAGGGAGGGATTGGAAGTCGGATTCTATGGAGAAATCAGAAAAGATAAGGCATTCAAGTGCCTGTTGGGCTTAGGAAAATATAAATCACTGTAGACATTGGTGATAACAGTTACTGTGGAAGACTAAGTAGGGAGTAAGAGCTGTTAAGAGGTCAGTAGGAAGTGTATTAGTTTTCTATTGCTGCACAACAGATGATCATAAATTCAGTGGCTTTAAATGCCTATTTATTTTTTTTAGGTTTCTGTAGATCAGAGGTCTATGCCCAGCTGAACTGGTGCTTCGCTCAGAACCTCCTGAGTTTGAAGTGAAGGTGTCAGGTTGCACCCTCATCTGGAGGTCCTACACAAGAAAGGATCTGCTTCTAAGCTCCCTCCTGTTACTGACAGAATTCACTTCCTCTCCTTGAGGCTATAGAATTCATGGCAGCTTATTTCTTAAAGTTGGCAGCAGAGAAAGAAAATTTCTGCTACTGAAATCTCTAACCTTTTGACCCTCTTTAAACAGCTCACTTAATTAGGTCTTGCCTACACAGGATGGTCTGTTGATTAACTTAAAGTCATCTGACCAAGGACTTAAATTACATCTGCAAAATGCCTTCAGCTTTGCCAGGTTCTATTAGAAGCAAGTCGGGGATTCCACCCATATTTGAAAGGAGGGGATTATGAAAGGGTGGGATTTTGGGGAGCAGTCTCTTTAAGTTTGTTGGCTATCAGAAGTAAGGAGATCAATACCGTGATTGTATGGTACAGATGTCACTAAGAAGATGACGACATGGGTCTGAAGTTAAGGAACACAGAGGATCCACAAAAGTCTTGGTGCACGTGTGTGTGTGTGTGTGTGTGTGTGTGTGTGTGTGTTTATCAGTCAGCTTTTGCTGCATAACAAGCCATACCAAAGTGCAGTGCTTTCAAACAGCGAGCATTTATTTAGCTTAAGTATCTGCAGATCGGCAATTTGGCTCTGTTCAAGTGGGTGGTTCTGCTTATTTGGGGCAGGGTCAGCTAATCTTTGCTGTGATTCACCTACTTGTCTGCCATTGGCTGCTGGGCAGGCTGGTAGCTTGTTAGCTGAGATGTGGTCTTGTAACCTCCATTGGAAAAGCCTGGGCTCTTTCACATCTTGGTGCTCTTATGTGCTGCGCAAGCTGGTAAGTTCCAAGGCACTCGGGCCTTTCAAGCCACTGCTTCTTGGATCATTTTTGTTAGTGTCCTCCTGGTCCAACCAAGTCAGAAGGCCAGTTGAGAAGGAGTGGTGAGGAAAAGAACTTTGCCTTTTTTTTTTGTGAAAAGAGAATTTGAGGCATTTTTATAACCTACTACATGACATTTATTACTATGTTTTTAAAGATTGGAAGGATTTTTGCTTTATATTTATGAGACAAATGAGACAGCTAATAAAAAGGAAAAAGGATGGATACATAGCCCATGGGGGATAACTGATGAAATAAGATTTCCTAAGAAGGCAAGAGCTGCTGTGATTCAGAGTATATAGGGAAAATTTACCTTTTCAAAAATGAAAAGTCATCATTTTTTCTTAGAAGAGAGGAAAAGGAATAAGAGTAGATCTAGAAAATAATAGATTTTCCTGGTAATCACCATTTTTCCTTGGAGAAAGTGAAACTAGGTCATCTATTGAGTACAATGGAGGAAGTGGTAAGAGCAGGGTTTGTGGAGAGTGTTAACTTTTTAGAAGAGCTATTGTTCAGAGCAGGATGGGAAACTGATTTCAAAACCAAGGGAAAAAAAAAACTACTAACAACCAACCAACAGAAAAATGAGAGGTACAGGGTACAGCTGAGACTATGACATTAACTTCATGATGACATTAATCTATAGTACCTTCCCAGCCCAGCCCATATGTGAGCTAGAGAAAGATGGCCACTCTGCACAGGTGCAGGAAGTTCAGCTCCACTCTCAGCTGGTACCCATATACAGGACAAGTTCGTGGGTCAAGTGCAGTGGTCCTGCCAACCAAAAGGGCTGTATTATTTTGTATTTATTTTTCTCTCCATTCTGTTTTTTTTTTAAAATCCAGTACAATTAATGTGCAGTGTTGTATTAGTTTTGGGTGAGCAATATAGTGATTTTATAATTCTATGCATTACTCAGAGGTCATATGACAAGTGTACTCTTAATACCCATCACCTATTTCCCTCCACTCAACTCTCCTCTGGTAGCCAGCAGTTTGTTCACTATATTTAAGTCTGTTTTTTGGATTGTCTGTTTTTTTCTTTGTTTTGTTTCTTAAATTTCACATGAGTGAAATCATGTGGTGTTTTGTTTTTCCCTGACTGACTTATTTCACTTATCATTATACCCTCTCGATCATCCATGCTGTTGCAAATGGCAAGATTTCATTCTTTTTTATGGCTGAGTACTATTTTGGGGTGTGTGTGTGTGTGAGAGAGAGAGAGAGAGAGAGAGAGACAGAATCACTGCTTTTTTTTTTAAATTTTATTTATTTATTTGACAGAGATCACAAGTAGGCAGAGAGTCAGGCAGAGAGAAGCAGGGGGAAGCAGGCTCCCTGCTGAGCAGAGAGCCTGATGGGGGGCTCAATCCCAGGACCCTGAGATATGGCCAGAGCCGAAGGCAGAGACTTAACCCACTGAGCCACCCTAGGTGCCCCGTATCACCTCTTCTTTATCCGTCTACCAGTGGACTTTGGGGTTGCTTCCATAATTTGCTATTGTAAATAATGCTGCAATGCAAACATAGGGGTGCATTTATCTTTTCCACTTAGTGTTTTCACTTTCTCTGGGTAAACACCCAGTAGTGAAATTACTGGATCATATGGTAATTTTATTTTTAATTTTTTGAGGAACCTCCACACTGTTTTCCACAGTGGTTGTACCACTTTGTCTTCCCACTGACAGTGCATGAAGGTTCCTTTTTCTTCACGTCCTGGCCAGTGCTTGTTTCTTGTGGTCTTGATTGTAGTCATTCTGACAGGTGTGAGGTAGTACCTCATTATGGTTTTGATTTGCATTTGCCTGATGATGACTGATGTTGAGCATCTTTTCATGTGGATGTTGGCCAACTGGATGTCTTCTTCAGAGAAATGTCTGTGTATGTCTTCTGCCCATTTTTAATTGGATTTTTTGATGGTGGTGTTGAGTTGTATAAGTTCTTTATGTATTTTGGATCCTAAAGCCTATCAGATATATCATTTTCAAATATCTTCTCCTATTCCTTAGGTTGTCTTTCAGTTTTGTTGATTGTTTCTTTTGCTTTTGCTATGCAGAAGCTTTTTTTTTTTTTTTTTTTTTGTAGTCCCAATAGTTTATTTTTGCTTTTGTTTCCCTTGTCTTAGGAAACATTTCTAGAAAAATGTTGCTATGGTTGATGTCAGAGAAATGACTGCCTGTGCTCTCGCCTAGAATTTTTAATGGCTTCAGGTCTCCTACTTCGGTCACTAATACATTTTGAGTTAATTTTTTGTTGGTATGAAAAAGTGTCCAGTTTCATTCTTTTGCATGTAGCTGTCCTGTTTTACAAACACAATTTGTTGAAAAGACTGTCTTTTTTTCCATTGCATATTCTTGCCTCCTTTGTTGAAGATTGATTATATAATTGTGGGTTTATTTCTGGGCTCTTTATCTTGTTCTGTTGATCTGTGTGTCTATTTTTGCATCAGTGCCACACTATTTTTGATTACTACAGCTTTGTATTGTATCTTGATATCTGAGATTGTGATACTTCAAGTTTTATTTTCTTTTTCACTACTGCTTTGGCTATTCAGTATCTTTTGTGGTTCCACAAAATTTTAAGATTCTTTGTTCTAGTTCTGTGAAAAATGCTCTTGATATTTTGATAGGGATAGCATTAAATCTATAGATTGCTTGGGGTAGTGTGGACATTTTAACATTTGTTCTTCCAACACGAGCATGGAATATGTTTCCATTTCTTTGTGTTGTCTCAATTTCTTACATCAGTGTTTTATAGTTTTCAGAGTATAGGATTTTCACCTCCTTGGTTAAGTTTATTCCTAGGTATTTTATTATTTTTGTTATAATTGTAAATGAAACTTTTTTCTTTTTTTTCTCTTTCTGCTACTTCATTATTAGTGTATAGAAATGCAACTTATTGAGGTAACTGTATGGCTCAGTGGGTTAAGCCTCTGCCTTCAGCTCTGGTCATGATCTTAGGGTCCTGGGATCGAGCCCCAGAGCCCTGCATCAGGCTCTCTGCTCAGCGGGGAGCCTTCTCCCCGCCCTCTCTCAGCCTGCCTACTTGTGATCTCTCTCTCTCTCTCTGTCAAATAAATAAATAAAATTTTTAAAAAAGAAAGAAATGCAACTTATTTCCGATTATCAATTTTGTAACTTGCAACTTTCCTGAATTCATTTATGAGTTTTAGTAGTTTTTTGTGCTGGAGTCTTTAGGGTTTTTTAGATAGAGTATCATGTGATCTGCAAATAGTGAAAGTTTTTACTTCTTCCTTACCAGTTTGGATGTCTTCCTTTTTGTTGTCTGATTGCTAAGACTTCCAGTACTATGTTGAATAAAAGTGCTATGGGTGGACATCCTTGCCTTGTTCCTGACATTAGGGGAAAAGCTCTCAAGTTTTCACCATCAAGTATGATGTTGGCTGTGGGTTTTTCATATATGGCCTTTAGTATGTGGAGGTATGTTGCCTCTAAACCTACTTTGTTGAGGATTTTTATCATGAATGGATGATATAGTATGGCAAATGCTTTTTTTCTGTCTATTGAAATGATCATATGGTTTTTATCCTTTTCTTGTTGGTGTGATATACTGTGTTGATTGATTTGTGAATACTGAACCACTCTTGCATCCCAGGAATATATTCCATTTGATTATGGTGAATGATTTTTTAACGTATTGTTGGATTTGGTTTGCTAATTTTTTTTGAGGATTTTTGCATCCATGTTCATTTGAGATATTGACCAATGGTTCTCTTTTCTTGTAGTGTCTTTATTTGAGTTTGGTATCAGGGTAATGATGGTCTCATAGAATGAATTTGGAAGCTTTTCTTCCTCTTATATATATATATTTTTTTACTAGTTTGAGAAAAAGGTTTTTTGTTGTTGTTTTTGTTGTTTTGTTTTGTTTTTTAAGTAGGCTCCACATCCAGCTTGGAGCTTGAACTGACCGCCTGAGATCAAGAGTTGCACGCTCAATGGATTGAGCCAGGCAGGTGCCCTGAGAAGAATAGGTGTTAACTCTATTTTGAAAGTTTGGTAAAATTCACCTGTGAAGCCATCTGATCCTGGACTTTTGGTTGTGGGCGTTTTTAAGTTATTGATTCAATTTCATTGCCGGTGATTGGTTGGTTCAAATTTTCTATTTCTTCCTGTTTAGTTATGGAATTTTATCCATTTCTAGGACTTTTATCCATTGCTTATAGGTAGTCCAATTTGTTGGCAAACAATTTCTCATAATATTCTCTTAAAATTGTTTGTATTTTCTGTCGTGTTTCTTATTTGTTCTCTTTAATTTGTGATTTTGTTTGTGTTCTCATTCACTTTTTTAAAATTTTAGTTTTTTTCAGTGTTCCAAGAGTCATTGTTTATGTACCATACCCAGTGCTCCATGTAATACTCACTTTTTTATGTATGTGTCCACCTAAAGGTTTGTCAATTTTGTTGATCCTTTAAAAGAACTCCTAATCTCATTCTATTTCATTTATGTTTCTCTTTCATTTATTTCTGTCCTAATCTTTATTATCTCCTTCCTTCAACTATTTTGGGGTTTTTGCTCTTATTTTTCTAGTTCTTATGTGTAAGGTTAGGTTTTTTGAGATTTTTCTTGCTTCTTGAGGTCAGCTTGTATTGCTATAAAGTTCCCTCTTAGAATAGCTTTCGCTGCAGCCCAGATTTTGAACCATTGTTTTTTTAACTTTCATTTGTTTCCATATATTTTTTATTTTCTCCTTAATTTCTTGGTTGACTCATTCATTGTTTAGTAACATGTTATTTAACCTTCATGTATTTGTTGTTTTTCCAGACTTTTTCTTGTGGTTGATTTCTCATTTCATAGTGTTGTGGTCAGAAAAGATGCATGGTATGACTTATATGTTTTTGAATTTGTGGGGACTGGTTTTGTGGCCTATTAGTGGTCTATTCTGGAGCATGTTCCATGTGCACGTGAAAAGAATACATATTCTGCTGTTCTAGGATGGAGTGTTCTGAATTTATCTGTTAAATACATCTGGTTCAATGTATCATTTGAAGCCACTATTTCTCTGTTGTTTTTCTGTTTGGATGATCCATCCATTGATGTAAGTGGATGTTAAAGTCTTCTAGTATTATTGTATTGTTATTGTTTACTTCCTTTACATTTGCTATTAGCTGCTTTATGTATTTGGGTGCTCCCAGGTTGAGTGTATAAATATTTACAATTGTTATATCTTCTTGTTTATTCCTTTTATAACTCTATAGTGTCCACTATAAATGTGGACACTATAGATAAAAGTGTCTACTTTGTCTGATATAAGTATTGCTACTCCAGCTTTCTTCACTTTCATTTGCATGATATATGCTTTTCCATCCCTTCACTTTCAATCCCCATATATCTTTGGGTATAAAATGAGTATCTTGCAGGAAGCATACTGATGGGTCTTACTTTTTTATCCATTCCATCATCCTGTGTCTTTTGATTAGAGTGTTTAGCACATTTACATTCAAAATGATTATTGATAGGTATGTACTCATTGTCATTTGTTAACTGTTTTATGGTTGTTTTTATAGTTCTTCTCTTTTCCTTTCTTCCCTTGTTCTCTTCTGTCATATTTTGCTGGTTTTCTTTAGTGATATACTTGGATTCCCTTCTCTTTATTTTTTGTATCTCTGTTACCTGTTTTTGATTTGCGGTTACCATTTGGTTCTATATAACATCTTATACATATAGCAGTCTATATTAATTCAACCATGGCTTAAGCTTGCACCCATTCTAAAAGCACTAAATTTCTATTCCTCTCCTCCCCCACAACACACCCATTTTAGGTATATGGCATCACACTTTATATCCTTTTATTCTGTGACTCCTTGACTGATTTTCATAAATATACTTCATTTTACTGATTTTGTGCTTCCAAGTTTTCTTACTCCTGCTGATGGTCTTTCCTTTCCACTCAGATTCCCCTTTGTCATTTCTTCTAAGGCTGGTTTAGTCATGATAAATTCCTTTAACTTTTGTATGTCTGGGAAACTCTATCTCTGTCTATTCTGAATGATAGCTTTGCTGGATAGACAATTCTTGGTTGTAGGTTTTTTGTTGTTGTTGTTGTTGTTGTTTGTTTGTTTGTTTTTCCCCTTTCAGCACTTGGAATATATCATGCCACTCTCTTTTGTCCTACAGAGTTTCTGATGAAAAATCAACTGATAGCCCCATAGGATTTCCTTCATATGTAACAGTTTTCTTTCCTCTTGCTGATTTTTAAATTTTCTGTCTTTATCACTACTTTTTTTTTTCCCTTTTAATTACTATGTATCTTGGTGTAGATTTCCTTGGTTGATTTTTTAGGCGGCTTTCTGTGTCTCCTGGATCTGGACTTTTGTTTTCTTCCCCAGATTCAGGAAGTCTTCAGCTATTATTTCTTCAAGTTATTTTTCTTTCCCCCTTTCCTTCTCTTCTTCTGGGATCCCTATAATGTGAATGTCATTATGCTTGATGGTATTGCTGAGTTCCCTTAATCTATTTTCATTTATTATTATTATTTTTTCTCTCTCATGACCATCTTGATTGCTTTCCATTACTCCTCCAGGTTGCTGATCTGTTTTTCTGCTTCTTCCTACCTACACTTATTCCCTCTAGAGTGTTTTCAGTCACAGTTATTGGGTTCTTTATCTCTGATTAATTATTGTTAATATTTTCTGTCTCTTTGTTGAGGATCTCACTGAGATCTTCCATTCTTTTCCCAAGCCCGGTGAATATTTTTAAAACCATTATTTTAAGTTCTCAATTGGGTAAGTTACTTATCTGTTTTATTTAGCTCTCTTGCTGTGATTTTGTCCTTTTCTTTCATTTGGAACATATTCCTCTGTCTCCTCATTTTATCCAACTTTCTGTGTCTGTTTCTATATGTTAGGGAAGTCAGCTATTTCTCCTGCTCTTGAAAGTAGTAGCCTTAAGAAAATGAGGTCCTATAATGCCCTATAGTGCAATGTTCCCTGTTCGCCAGAAACTGGCTCTTTAGGGGCATCTCTTATATTTGTTCCATGTGCTTATTTTTGTGGCTGAGTCAGGTTGTCTACAATGTCTCTCTTTGCCTGTTGTGGGCAGCATTTGGTCACTGTGTTGTTAGTAGGTCAATCTGGGGCTGCGTTGGGCTGCGGTTAAGTCAGTCTCACATTTGTGAGAGCTGTGGTGACACAGAACTGCAGCATGCTATTCCTCTGTTATCCCCTGTGAAACTTTTGTTGGTGGGTGGGCCTGAACTCAAAGAAGTTATCTGCTCCCAGCCCACAGCTATAGCCATAGTTGAACTGGTGAGTGTGATTTTCTTTCCCTGTCCCTTGGGCAGGAGACATTTTGAGGTGGGACTGGCCCCTTAAAAGGCTGCTTGGGCACTGGCACACTTGCAGTATGACTTTTGGATGAACTCCTGACAAGGGCATGTTGGATGGGGTGGGTCTACAGAAGAGCTTGAGGGTGCGGTATAATGTTAGTGAGCTAGGTGGATAGTGTTGGTGTTATGTTATTCCCACAGATATCCATGTATGTAGACTGGGGGAGGGGGAATGGTACCCACTAACTCTTTTGTTCTTGGAGATGTCACATAAAGATCCCTGCCCCTCTAGAAAACCCTCTGAAATTAGTAAACAAATCTCTCTCCTATATTCCCCAGGCATTTTTCAAACTGCTAGTTCTCTGCTGTATCTTGTAGAGCTATTTATTGTGCTCTCTCTTTAAGGGTGGAAACTCAGTTTCCTGTTGCTCTCCAGCTCTCCCAGAGCTGAGCCTGCTTATTTTTAAAGTTCCAGATGTCAATCTGCCCTGATTGTAAGAACTCCCAAAGTTAGATTCCTCTTGTTTTCAAAGCCAGATGTAATGGTGATTTGCCTTCCCAGTGCAAGTGCCCTATGCCTGGAGTGCCTGATATGGGGTCTGCTACTCTCCCCTCTCAGCACTTGGGATGTCCTTCCCTCCTAAGAAAAGTCCCCTGGGTCAGTTTGGCTCCTGACTGTGTCTCCACCTTTCCTACTCTCTTTGGTGTGGCATCTTCTTTACATTTAGCTGTGAAGAGTTTGCTCTGCTTGTCTTTGGGCCCTTTTCTGGGTTACTTACACTAGTGTGGGTGTTATCTAGATGTATCCATGGCATGAGGTGGGCCTAGGATTCTCTTACTCTACCACCTTCCCAGGAAGTCCTCTGTCATTATTATTATTATTATTTTTTAATATCAGCTTGAAGTAGACTGGGTCTCAGAGCAAAATGGCAGTTAGTGAGATTGATATAAAGAATGAAGATTTGGCAAGTAGATTAGAAAAAGAATAAGATAGCTAGAATGTTGACAATGCTGGCAAAAAGGTTGAGATTGAACAAAGTACTTCTAAAACCTAACGTGCAAAATAGGGGATGAGGGAGTTGGGATAGGACAGCAAGAGAGGGGATCTGTCATGAAGGAAAGATCTTTAGTTCACATTATATGGAAAAAGGATTGATGATAATCTTATGCATAGGTGTACTTTGATTAGATTTTAAAAAGTTACTCCAATAATAGGTTAAAGGGGGTGCAACTAGAGGCAGGAATACCAGAAATATTATTTATATTGTTCATCTTTGAAAGGCTGAGAATATATCTGCCCAGTGACATTACAAGGGTTCTTCAGTGAGAAAACCCATGAACAGGTTAAGTTTAGGAGGCCAAGCTGTTGTGTTGTAATGATTGCATATGAGGACAAAAAAGAATCTAGAGTTTCTGCCTTGCATGGCTTTACAGATTCAGGAGGAAGAGTTCAATTATATGAATCAATATCTTGTGCCATTCATATCTTGGGAACTATTCAGAGATCAGATCAATCACTTTGGTTTTTATTCAGATGCTTTGGAATCTGGTACTAATTAGGAAAAATTGGGTATGTATAGGAAGAGTTAATTTTATGTTGATTAAAACTAAAAGGAAGCTCCACAACAGATGTTGGTTGTTAGAATAATTGATGGCCTCTATTATATAGGATCCAAGAGTGGATTTAGGGTTAAGATTGTCTACTTGATGACAGCAGAACACTGCAAACATCCTCTCTTACTGATATTACTCTGAATGTATTCCAGAGCTCAGGGTAGTTTTTCTGGGAGAAGAGAGTTTTGAAAATAACTTTGGAGGAGGTATATAGTAAGGGGACTCAAGAATCAGTGGAAGGCTGGTGATTGGAGAGCATAAGCAGGGGTAGCTCTAGAGAGGTGTTTGAAACAAAGGAATCAACAAAGACCATGTTAGAAATAAATGATGGAGAAAACAGAGAACAGCTTTGAGGAGAAGGAATAAAAGTATCATTGACAAACCTAGAGAACAGAACAAGAGGTTATTAATGGGAGAGGCTGAAGGGGTGGAAATCTGTAGATGTCAATAGAGAAGTTTATTATCACTGGTAAGGGATTTATAGTGTAGAAGTGAAAGAAGGCTCTCTTCTGAGATAACTGAGCATTTGACAGGTATCCATTCTTTCTTTCTGCACGAAGTTATTCATGTCTGTACCTCCTCTCCGCTACTTTTTTTAAACCTATTGAGAGGAATTTAGGAAAACGAATCTTTTTTTTTTTTTTTAAGATTTTATTTATTTATTTGACAGAGACAGAGATCACAAGCAGGCAGAGAGGCAGGCAAAGAGAGTGGGGAACAGACTCCCTGCTGAGCAGAGAGCCCGATGCGGAACTCGATCCCAGGACCCCAAGATTATGACCTGAGCCGAAGGCAGTGGCCTAACCCACTGAGCCACTCAGGTGCCCAAATGAATCTTTTTCATTAAAAAAAAAAATTCTTCATGTCTGGGAATTTTATAAAAGTGTGGTACCACATTTTTTATTAGAATAAATCAGGATAATATCCACATGTATTTGCAAATTAGAAATAAATATATTGCAAATACTTGTTAATATACTGCATAGGAAAAGATAATAAACATATATGTAGGTTAATGCAAACATAATAAATATTCTTAGACTTTTCAGAGTCTTTCTCTTAGAAGGTCTTTAATAGTCAACTATTCAAAAGCACAATAAATTGAATTACTTAAATTAGGTAAAATATGACTCAGTGTAGTAGAATTATAGGCCTATGATTTTAACATGATAATTTCATGGATAATCTGAATGAATCAATAAATTTATTGTATAAATGAAGTTATCTGTAAATATGACTTAAAAGGTGATGGATTTTTGTGGCCATTACAGAATTTACAAAATTCTTTACCAAAAGCTATAACATAATATGCAAAGACACTCTACACAGCCTTGAAATTGCTTCATTCTTTTTGTGAGAAGAGACCAGTCATTGGAAACAATCGGAGAAGACTTTGCATTTATGTCTAATCACATGAATCAGTTATATGAGCACTGGCTAAGCAGAATTGTTTCTAAGTAAAGCTTATGTAAGGGAATTGTTAAGCATTCTTTCTCAATTTGATTGAATTCTGCTTGATTTTCAATTACCCCTGATATTTTTATATTCTGGGTAATGCCATGTATTCAAATATTAATTATGTAGGAAAAATTCTGTGTTGCAAGTACACATATGAATTTATACATAAAAAGAAAGGGCTATTTTGGGTATGTTTACTTGAAACTTAAACGTTTAGGATGCGTTGTTTGCATTTATCAGTTTTAAATTTTTCAGAACTCAAAATTATATGATATGAAAATCTTTGCAGTAGGTCTGACGGATACCTTGTTAACACGTTACAAAGCAAAATCGAGTAATATCATTTACTGAATTTGTAAACCAAGCTTTTGTCAAGTTTAATAGTTATGGTCATACATTTTTCTGCTATGTAAGGCCATAAATAAAATAAATAAATAAACACACATATATATAATAACAGGTAATATAATGTCACCTAATAAATATTAACATTTTGATTAACTGATATTCCCTAAATTCTCTTATGAGTTGATAGAATCAAATCAATAATTTTGTAGGAGGCCTGTGTTTAAAGATCTGGCTTTTGAATCATTTATAATTTTAGCATTGTCTTAAAGTACTGGATGATTTTTAATATAGCACAAAATACACATACCCAGACATTTCTTTCTTTCTTTCTTTCTTTCTTTCTTTCTTTCTTTCTTTCTTTCTTTCTTTCTTTCTTTTTTTTTTTTTTTTGTTTAAATTTGTTGAGGGGTTTGTGGGTTGCATTGCTTCAGGCAGGTGACATTTGTAAACTATTCTTTTCTTTTGATTTGAAAGCATATCTACCCTTCCCAACATAATCCAAATCACTTATTAAATGTTCATTCTGGCAAATAATTAGTGACATGTTTTTCATAAGTTAAAACTTGATCTGTATTTCAAACTTTGCTTTCACTCTCTTAATTTATTATTGTTGATCTCAATCGTGTTGATGGGTGCTGCATCTTTCGAATTCTGGTCATTTTTTGCAGTTGGACAATATGTAGGAGTACTTTAAGTTTTTAGAATTTTAAACACTTGAAGTGTGTTAGATTTTTTAAGGATTATAGTAATTACATTGTAGTCATTATATTGTTGTAGTCAGTATATTATTATGTTAGTTATCCTGTTATATTTTTACAATGGAAAAAAATCTATCTTGTTTTCCAATGTGAACTTTGAAACCTATTGATGGTGATTTAAATCTTTTCAAGTCACACAACTCCAAATTAAGATAACTGTTTAAGATTTTGTCAGTGAATTCTTTTCCAAAAGGGAACATGCATATACAACTCTATATTGATGTTCTTCCAGGGAATAAATGAGGCATAATATATAATATTTCACAGTTTGTTTATATTTTATTTCAAATTTAAAGCAATGCCTCATTAGCACAACAGAACTCCTAAAATTTTTATGGAGGTTTAAGGTGCCTGTTTTGTGTAAACTAATAGAAAGACTGTTTACAGAAACACACAAGTAACAAGAATATTGTGATCATTTCACAAATAATGTCCTATTACAATCTGTCTATTTCTCTTTCCTCTAGTTAACTTCTTCTCCCACTACCTCTGAGCAGCTTGCCTATAAACCACCTGCTTTCTCCTTTGTTTCTCCAACTAATCAGAAAACGCCACCTGACCCAGTTAACCTCGACGGAGCCTCTGTGCTAGAGGAGTTCCACACTAGGAGGCTGGATGTCAGTGGGGCCTTGGTGGAAGAAACAACTACGTATTTTCAAACTTCTGCTCACTCTTCACCCTTTTTTGCACGGAAGGGCACCTCCTCGACGTCACAGTTTCCCCATTTCACTCAGTTATCAGGTTCTAATTTATCCAGTCCGAGACCTGCAGATAAGAAACCTGGACTGGCATCTGAAGTTCCGAAGAAAACAGCTTTCACCTCGCATGTCCTTAGCCCCAGAGAAAGCCCGAGAACCACTTCTCCTTCACCATCCTCCAGTGCTTCTCTGAAGTCCAATTCGGGCTCATATATACCAGTCCGTATTGTCACACATTCACTCTCTCCAAGTCCCAAACAGTTTACCTCCTCTTTCCATGGCTCTTCTTCCACTATCTGTAGCCAAGTGTCATCTAGTGGAAATCTCTCAAAGTCAGGGGTAAAATCCCCAGTGCCTTCCCGGCTTTCCCTGCTCACTGCCATGCTCAAGTCAAACCCTTCTCACCAAAGACCCTTTTCCCCTGCATCCTGTCCCACTTTCTCTCTCAACTCCTTGGCTTCTTCCACACTCACACTCGATCAAAAAGCAAAAGAAACCCCGTCCACACCTAAGAAATCTCTCTCTAGTTGCTCCCTGAGAACAGGGTCTCCAGAACAAAGGGAACACCAAGTTTCCGAACTCAGCCAGCAATCCTTTCACTTACCTTTTTTTGCCAAATCTGCTCCCCTTTCTCAGGCAGGCTCCCTCTCTCCCACAACACATGTTGATAGTAGCCTTGTTTCTTTGAATGTAGAGAAAACATCACCCACTTCTTTGAAGAGGAACCCAACATTCTCACTGCTACAGACTAATACATTGAGTTCTGCGGGTCTTCCTCCCGTTCCACCAAGTGTTCCTTCTCTTTCTTTGAAGGGCAAAGAGGATGTTGACCTCAGGGGTCCAGAAAAGCCCAGGAATATTCACATACATCCTACATCAGCCTCATCTGCATTATCTACTCTATCTCCTCCCGCTAACCAAAGGGCCACACTCTCCTTTCCAGAGAAATGTTTCCATCCTTCCCCAGCTCTTTCAAACCTGATAAACAGATCTAAGAGAACAGCCCCGCAGCTAGCTGACCAGGGACAGAATCCTTCAATTCCTCCTTCACCCCCTGTCTCCAGTGCTAGCTCTGCCTCACTTTCCACACTGGGGTCCTTCCCAGTCCCTCCTGCTACTCTGCCCACCCAGGCAATCCAGCTCCATCCCTCAACACTGGACCCAAAATTTGGCAGTGGTACCTTGCCTTCAAGACTTGGAAAATCTGAAAGCTCGATATCCAACCACAGGTCATCTGTTTCAACCCCATCACCTCCCATTTCTCTAACAAGAACCAAGGAGCTGATTTCACCTTGTGCGTTGTCCATGTCAACAGGCCTTGAAAATAAGAAACCCAAGGTATTTTTTTTTTTTTTTTTGCATGTTTCATGGTGCATGATAATTTTAAAATATGGGAGAATCTTTTTCTCAGGGGAAAAATAATTATGATCTTCATTCTGTTCCTACATGGAGTTATAGAAAATATAAGCGGGGTGAGGATTTGGTATATTTGAATGTGGAAATGAATTATAATCTATCTAAAAATGTGCATGTTTTGGTAAAACTCTTTGATTTTGCAAATTCTCTTGTTATGTCAACTTCTTATATCTATGAGTCCAAGGGCATTTTTTTTATCAGGCATAATATGAGTTATATCATTGATCACAAAGACGGGATTTAAAGCAGATAGCTCAGGTTTGAGAATATGATACACCTCTGATTATTGAATTGCATGGACCCTATTGTCTAACAAAATATTCTATACTGATAGAATAGTAGCAGCAGTGTAAAATGGAATAGTGTCCTTGATCTAGGTCCATATTATTGCCAAGGCAAGTTGAAACCTTTCTATTTCCTTTGCTGACATTCATTTATTATTATTAATTTTTCCCCTTTTACCAAGTTGATTTCTTTACTGCTCCTCATACCCCCTCAAATTCATACCAATATGTATTTAGCTATATACATGTAGGGCAAAAGGGAATTGAAGTTTCTTTTATATGTGAATATTATATTTGATTTATTTTGAACACTATATACTTAGGAATTATGACAAACGAAAGGGTGGGTAGGCTGGGTGTGAGGAAATAGAATTGAGAAAGGAGAAATACTGACTTCTAAATGATCTGAAGCAACCCACTGAGCAAGAATGTGACATTGGCATTTATTTGTTTTTTACTTATTTAAAAAATTTTTTTTATTCTTATTGAAGTGTAACCAATGTATAATGTTATAGTGGCTTCAGCTGTACAACAAATTGATTCAACAATTTTATGCATTGCTCAGTGCTCACTGTGATAAGTGCCATACAGTACCGTTTAAATATTTTCTGTGCTGTACTTTCATCTCTGTGGCTTACATATTTTATAACTAGAAGTTTATTCTTCTCCTCTGAAAACCACCAGTTTCTTCTCTGTATTTAAGAATATGGTTTTTTGTTTGTCTTTTCTTTTGCTTTGTTTTGAGATTCCAAAATAAGTGAAACAATAGGGTACCATGCACTGTTGGTGGGATTATAATGGGTATAGCCACTGTGGAAAATAGTATGGAGGTTCCTCAAAAAATTAAAAACAGAATTACCATATAATCCAATAATTCCACTACTGGATATTTACCCAAGGGAAAAAAAAATCTTAATTCAGAAAGATAGAGGCACTCTTAGTTTATTGCAACATTATTTATAGTAGCCAAGATATGGAAGCAACCTAAGTGTCCGTCGACAGATGAAGGTATAAAGATGTAATACACACACACACACACACACACACACAGGAATATTATGCAGCCACAAGAAAGCATGAGATCTTGCAATTTGCAACAGTATAGATGGACCCATAAGGTATTAGGCTAAGTGCAATAAGTCAGACTGAGAGAGATACCATATGGTTTCACTGATATGTGGAATCTAAAAAGCAAAAGAAATAAAGAGAGAAACAAACAAAAAGAAGAATCAGACCTGCAAACACGAGAACAAACTGATGGTTGCTAGAGGGAAAGGGGGAGGAAGATGGGCAAAATGGGTGAAAAGAAGTGGAAGATACAGCCTTCCAGTTATGGAATGATTAAATCATGAGAATAAAAGGTACAGCATAGGGAATGTAGTCAATGATATTGCACTAGTGTTTTTTGGTGACAGATGGTATCTACACTTGCAGTAGGCATAGCATAACAGAGGTGTTGAAGCACCCATGTTATACACCTGAAACTAAGGTTAGCACTGTGGGTCAACTATATTCAAATGAAAACACTTAAAAAATAAAAACCCTGTACTCTGGAGACTGGCATTTATCTTAATGTGAGAAGGGAAGTATTTGAAGGTGTGATCCATAGAGTTCATTTTTCCTGGTAGAAGAGCATCTCTGCTCTAGAGCATACCAGCTTCCCAGCTATTCTCAAATAATTAGGATGTGATGCTATAGAACTAGAGTTTGGTTATTGTCATATAAATAAAATAAAATCATGAAAATGCCTGTAGTAGGAGGGGGCTGTGATTTTAAGTTCATTGCATTGAAATAACACAGTTTGAGAGCTTCTGAATTCCATGGAGATTGTGTTCAACTCTGTTACTGTTTGAATGACGAAGTTAAGATGGAAAAGATAAACAACACACAGGATCTTGTTAAGTTAAACTGTATTACAACATCATTAACAAGCATGCAGAAAACACCTGCTGTATGCCCCCCACTATACCAGCTTTTCTGGGGGATGTATGTTTGTGTGTATGTATTTTTTAAGGAAAGTAAGCAGCAGTCCTTTGTCTATAAAAAATTAATTTTTTTTTCAGCAGGAGGAAATACACATATACATAATATGGAGGAGCTATATAGGATTATTAAATCTACAATAAAACTAGAGAACAAGTTTAACGCAATATTAACATAGTAAATACAGATGATATATAGTATTCACTGAATTCAATATAATAGAAGTATTATTATGGGGGGTGGCTAGTGAGGGAAGTTATAATAAATGTCAGGCCTGTTGGAAATGTTTAAGATTTAGCTTAATGAAGAGGAAAGGAGCTAGCATTTCAAAAACAGTAAATAACCTGACCAAATTTACAGAAGATAAACCCAGTAGAGTATATGTGGAGACATAAAAAGATTGGCCTTATCATCAACTACTGATAATTGTAATAATAATAATTATTTTAACAGATATCACATGCTTTCTGTGAGGTAAGAACTATCCTATACAAAATATACAAAGTAGTTAAAATTAATTAAAAGAACTACATCAGTTACTTTTTATGACATTATAAACTTGGTAATATTTTCTCCATATTATATACCAAAATGCAAAAGCAATGACTAATATTAATTATCATTTTAGCCAATTTAGTAATTCTCATGAAGGAAATCATCATAATGGAATAGTCAGAATTATCAATTTCTATAATGTTTGGGTCATTTAAAAATGTATTTTTAGAGATTATTAAGTCCTTGTATTTTAAACTTTCAAAGCAAATGGGACAGAGAAAATCTAGCATTTTCTATAATTCTAAATTTAAATATCATTATTTGAGGTAAAATGACCTGGTAATTATCTTTTCAATACATATGTGTGATTATGGAATTCATTTGTGGTATATTAAAAACAACCTGGTGATGTAAACATTACTGTCTCCTGAATTTATTAACAATTATTTCTTAAACCATAATGCCATATGCTTAAATTATTCATTATCTTTATGAAAAGTGATTTTACTCCAGAGGCTTCTTTGAAGTATTTCTGTTTATGGTTCACTCTGCTTTGTTCACATTTTGTCCTATTTTTGGAGAGATGGAAGAGGGTGAGCTCAGAGAGCTTTTAATCAAGTCAAGGTCTTTTTTGTCCTAAAATCAAGTTTGTTGAAGATCTGTTCTCCCCCAGCTCACTTACTGCTCCCAATATTGAAGAATTTTCAGCATTTGCTTTATTATTGGTTTTATTTTTTAAATTTCCAAGTTAAAAAATGCAGCTTGTAGAAGTGCATGATAAATCTGATGGACATAAAAACATGAAGAGTAATTATAACATATCCATTTTTACCTGTTTTTTGAATAAAAAATGTTTCTTATAATAGGAAAAATTTATGATAACTTCTGCAAAAATAGTTGCTCTCTGAGACATACTGTTCTTAGTTATATTTATTTATTCCTTGCTTCTTGCTATTATCTCTCCAGGTAAAAATCAGTTTACATTTCTTTTTTTATTGCAAACTATTATTTGTAGAAGTTGTAACAAGCATAAAAATGTATTAAAATGGACACTGGAATAGATAAATCTTATCCCAGTTTCCTTTGATGTTTGACTAGTTATGTTTGAATTGCTAAGATTATTTCATAGATTGATAAGAGGAAATAGACAAAAGCTTTGGGATATCAAAGAATTCATATGTGTCTATGGATTGTTTCTTGTCTTGCTCCTTCCACTGTGGTGCTAATCCAAGCACAAGGCTCTCTTTGAAGTCAAAGAGCTTCAGATTTAGATCAGCTTCACTCAGTGCCAGATCCCAAAAGAAAAGAGGTCCTAGAATACAAATGGCCATCAAATTAAAACCTGAATGCTTCAGGGGTATTAGTTCAAAGTGTGGGCCCCACTGTCCTTTGATATTGAAATAAAATGGAACAGCTAGAGTACACTGAACTAAATTTAGATATGAAGCATATTTGATATTTCTTTTTCATAGATAGAATCTTAAGGTTCTAAATCTGTTTGCATTAGTATAACTGGTATACTTTAATTTCACATAATGTTTTAAAATATTATTTCACATAATAATCATGGCCCTAGACAGGATGAGCATCTGCCTGAAGGTTGCTCAGTTTACTCTTTGATTGACATCTGTATTGTTGAGATGTTTCTGTTCCTTGGGAAAGCCTGGATATCATAAAGCTAATTCCTGGAGTTGTAATTTGAGTTCCCAACATATTTGGTCTTCATTTATAAAATACTTTAAAATTTTCTACTAGTGAATTATCATGGTATTCCATATAGGAATTTGAGGACATTACCTCAAAACTGCAAACATTTTGCCACTTACTGAAGGTGGCTTGAAGTTTTTTTCTAACTATGAGGGCTCCAGTGGCATGCTTGCCCTGGCCTTAAATAGCTTGGGAATCAATTGAGAGCATTTTAATATTTCACAAACTTTTATAGTTGGTTTTTTTTTAATAGACTCTCATTCCTTGAAGACATCAAAGCATTTCCAAATACGTCACACCAAAAACTTGGGGACAAGAGTCTCTATGTGATTTTCTCCATTTCTGCTGACCACTTATAATTAGGGAAATGAGTAATAATGGAATGTACCTCCATGAGCTAAAATAGTCGATGTGGTTCAAGAAAATCATTCACTCATTCAATAGACATTCACTGAGTGCTTATTATGTGCAAGGCACATTTCAAAGCCATGAGGAGGTTGCAACAAAATAAAATTGCAAAATGCTTGCTCATAGAAAGTTTACATTCTTGGGTGGAACAGAAGAAACCAGCAATTACCATTACCACCTCCCCATTGCTGCAAGTAAATTTTCTTGTGCCTTAGAAGATCATACATGGTATGGAGAAAAGTATAGTGGGGTAAGGCATAGTGTCACAAATTAATATTGGGTGGTCAGGATAGTTTTCTTTGGGAAGGTGACATTCATAGACGTGATACACCTTAAGAGAGTATAGTTAGAAAAAATACCTGATGTCAGATAGTGCTTGGCAAAGATAGGTGAGCCAGCGTGGCAAGAATGGAGTTAGTCTGAGGAATTTGAAGTTGTCAGAGACATGTAACTGCAAGCTAGGGCCTATGAGGTCTTGTAGGCCACATCTTAGTCTTTGCTTTTTAATTTAAGAAGCTGGTGGATAGTTTTGAATAGATAATTGGCACAATCATGTCTATCTGGCTGCTATGTTAAGAATAGACTAAGAGGGTGAAAGCGGAAGTAAGGAAACCTTAGGAGTCTGTGGATCAATCCAGGCAAGTGAAGATGATGGCTCTGGTGAGGTTCTAGTGGTGAAGTTGAAGGTCATAAATCTATATGTATTTTGTAGGGAGGGTTAACAAACATTCACAATCATATGTGAGATGATAAAACAACTGCAACTAGATATATGTATTCTCTTGTTTTCTTTTTCTCTTTTTGTCCTGTTGTTTTGTACTCTACCTCCTCCACAGAATTTTTGGTGCGTTTGTGGAAATCCTAGATTTTCTTCTAAGATTCTCCCACTCCTGCTATCTGTTGCTTACATCTATGTACTAACCACTTCAGGGTCTCATTCCCTTTGTTTTTCTCCAGCTAACTTTTCTGAAATGAGCTTAGTAGTGATTCACACTCAAGGGTCAGTGTTTGACAAAACCTCCTTGTTTTACCCCTTGAGGAATATTTTCATTTTAATTCAAGGAGGGGCTTTTGCAGTTTAATTCAAAAGAGGGATTTAAAAAAAAAAGGGATTTAAGGTCATGAGTTCAAATCTTAGAAGTTCACATCACTGATGTGAACTTTGAAGTTTCACATCCAAAACTAATATTAGAAAAATTAGAAATGCCTTTAGGGCATACTTGGAAAGAGGAAGAGGATCTCCAATCAGTCAAGTGTGTCTAAGACGTGAATAGTAGATGAGGAACTAAAATTTTGGTTCTCCATGCCCTATAAATCTTACTGTAATTTTCAATAAAATACCTTGGTTTAAGTCAACAAATATTTGCCAAATATCTATTCTTTACTAAGTTAGTATAAGGTATTGGAAATAATAGAAAATATCTTCTCCAAAAGACCTATCAGGCTAATAGGGATGTCAAAATATTGTAATACAATAATGTTTAGAGTACTAGAAACATACAAAAGATAAACCAACCATGGAGAGGGGTCCTATGAAGACAGTTGTGCAGGGAAATTTCCCCCCTTCTCTTCCCCACTGCTTCTGTTCTCAGGATCATTATAGAGATGATATTCTGCCAATAATTCAGATGTAAGGAAGGTATCAGGGCAATTTCCTTCTGTGAGTTGAATTAAGGCTTGAGTTGAGCTTTTGCCTCAGGGAGATTCTGACTCAGGCACTGCAGGCATGGTCACTGATGAGCAGAAAGTGTACATTTGGAGCAGTGCTCTCATTTCTACTCATGGGTGCATCAGAAAGGAGAAGTTGGCCATAGTGGTAGGGAGGCTCTTTGTCAGGGTTCCCTCTTGTTGTTCATGTTATCTGAGATTCTGCCCTTCACCAATACTTAAAGTGTAACCATGAGTTCAAATTTCTAATTCTCAAGGCAACTAATATAGTTTGCTTTGAGATCTCATGGGCCTTTATTACTGGAGCCAGTGGTAGAATTTTAGGCATTAGCAATATCGAATAGGATAGTGGTGAGAGTATTTTCTGAAGGGGAAAGATGTGTGGCTGTCCCCACCTTCATACCCAGAATTTATGTTACAGTTATCTAGGATAAATTGTATTTATAAATAGGGTTAGCTCTGATAAACTAATGTAGTAAAATAGCATTTCCTTTTCTAAACCTAAAATTTTACCCTGCACCTGTCATGTAGTGGATACTTAGGAAATATTTATTGAGGGTGCCAGGGTGACTCAGTCAGTTAAGCATCTGACTCTTTTTTTTTTTTAAAGATTTTATTTATTTATTTGACAGAAAGAAAGAGATCATAAGTAGGCAGAGAGGCAGGCATAGAGAGAGGGGGAAGTAGGCTCCCTGCTGAGCAGAGAGCCCGATGCAGGGCTTGACTGCAGGACCCTGAGATCATGACCTGAGCCAATGGCAGAGGTTTAACCCACTGAGCCACCCAGGTGCCCCAAGCATCTGGCTCTTGATTTTGGCTTGTGTCACGATCTTAGGCTCATGAGATTGAATTTCATACTGAGCGTGAAGCCTGCTTAAGATTTTCCATCTCCCTCTCCTTCTGTCCCTACCTCCACATGGGCTTTCTCTTTCTTAAAAAAAAAAGAAAAGAAAGAAAAAAAGAGAAAAGAAAAGAAAAAATATTTTTTGAATGTTGAGCAAAAGCATAGAGTACAAATTGGAGAGATACAAAATATTATTGAATTTTTTGCTGGATTCAGGGTAGGCTGGTCCGTTCTACCTTCTATGATCAGCTGATGGTGATTACAGCCTATAACACTAAAACCTACTATTTAAGTTATACTTACACTGACTAGAGTGATTTATAATTTTAAACCAAGCAAAGGAAACCAATGAATTTAATTTAACACCTCGGAAACTTGGAATGCTAAAGAAGAAATATGTTTCAAATTAGAATATTGTTAAAAGAAACCTAAAGAACTATAGTGAACCCAAAAAGTATCTCTAAGGTCAACAAGAATGATTTTCACACTGAAAAGAAAGACTACATATGTCTTAAACTCACATAAAGGAACTAGAAGGAAACATCTATATGTTCTAAATTCATATCTCCTGGTCTAGATAAATTGTGCCTCAAACAGATGAAATTTCTACTTCTATTGTAAATGATAGGAAATAAAGGAGATTTGCTGGAAAAGAAGTGAGCCATATGTTTTATTTTTCACGAAAAAAGGGAAGGTAAATTCTGAAGATGATTATATTCTTGTGATTGTTATCAAAATCAGTTATAACTGGAAGTCAGACATTTTCTTCAAGCAAGTAATGTTTATTGAATTGCTTTCCAAGTTCCAGCTTTTGTGATGTTTTTCATGATATCATGAATAAGGAAAGGTATGTGAGGTGTAAGAGCATATTTCTGTGAACTCACATTTGTTCTGAGTGCCCATTTTAACACATCCTTGAGGTCACTTTCTATTCCAACACACTATTTGAATTTTCTGCGAATTATTTATCTCTCCATAACTTTTCTTTTGATTTCTCATTTCTTTGCTTTTAGTTTGTCTCTGTTTATTAGGGTATAAGCTCTAGAGAGTAAGGCTTTGGATGTTTTGTTTACTGCTGAATCTCTAATACTTAGAACAATGTAGGTCACAAAGTAGGTGTTCCATAATATTTTGTTGAATGAATCAATTAGCTGAACTGTCATAAATAAATAAAGTTACAGGATAGATTGATATCCACCAGGTTGGTAGGACCCAGGAGGTAAGAGTTCTCCATCCTTGGTATATGACTTGAATGATGATAAAAAAGACTTGCCTAACAAGATGGTTCATGAAATAATATAAAAATTATTGTCTTCATAGTTTGTAATAAGAAACCAAAACTAATCAGATGAAGCTGGATAGAGATAATGCGTGAAGTACAGTTTGGCATCTAGAGAAAAAAAGCATAACTACATGACGGAATTTAATTTCAATGAATGTTAAAGAAAAAAAGATGAAAGCATTAGGGAATTAGCATACTCGGTGTGATCTAACAATAGGAAATGACTCTAACTTCCCTCTCTTGTATATTCTAAACTGACTGCGAAAGCCAAGGAGACCATTCCAGTTAGTATCATCTTCATTGTATTAATTGATTTTATTGTCAGTATCTTCAAGGTGATGATTATATTCTACTTTGTGTTAAAAATACATCTAGTTTAACACACACCTTTTAAAAAAAGATTTTATTATGTTTTTATTTAGGGAGTGAGTGCATGAGTGAGGGAAAGGGGAGAGGGAGAGAGTGTCCCAAGCAGGCTCCATGCTTAGTGTGGAGCCTGACATGGCCCGATTTCATGACCCTGAGATCATGACCAAAGCCGAAATCAAGGGCTGGACACTTAATTGACTGAGCCAAGCACCCCAACACACCACTTTTCAACATTTGTAAAGGAATATTGACAGAAGAAGGTGATGAGGATAGTGACATTCTTCAACTGAGGATCAGTAAGGAGAGGTGTGGTGGAAACAGCTGTACAACTATTGTGCAGAATTGAGCTCTTCACATGTGTCATCATTCCAAGATTGGTAGAAAGGACCAATGGAGTAAGTTATCAGGAAGCATATTTTGGCTCAGTATAAGGGAGATTTTTTTTTTTTTTAAAGCCACTTCTTACAATTAGGCCGAACATGCTGACTTGAAAGGTAGGCAAGAGTTCATGTGGTAGCTGAACAGAGGATCAATCAGAGAGTTTCATGTCTTGGATGAGAGGGTTGAACCAGATGCCCTTACTATCACATCTAATTCTAAGACTGTATGGCATTATGTGTGCAGTAACAGTATATCTCTCTGTATAGGCTTGTCCAAGTATATACTCCAGGGCAGTTGGGGATAGGAGAACTGAAAATGTAAGTGACTGTGTGTCCTGAAATGAGAGGCAAGGGTCTATCATAGATAAGTGCATAGCTGTTGACTGGCATGGCTGCATCCAAATCCCAATTATGACTTACTACCTAATGGCCTTGGATAAGTTACTTAACATCTGTATACTTTAGTTTCCATATATAAACTGAATGTGATTAGAATCTATCCAGTAGGGGTGCCTGGGTGGCTCAGTGGGTTAAGCCTCTGCCTTCAGCTCAGGTCATGATCCCAGAGTCCTGGGATCAAGCCCCGCATTGGGCTCTCTGCTCAGCAGGGAGCCTGCTTCCCCTCTCTCTCTGCCTGTCTCTCTGCCTACTTGTGATCTCTGTCTGTCAAATAAATAAATAAAAATAAAATCTTTAGAATCTATCCAATAATTTGGTTGTGATAATTAAATGAGATAATGTACATAAAGCTTCTAGAATGGTACCTGGCTCATAGTGAGTGTTAGCTATTATTATTATTATTAAAACTATTGTTACAATTAAGTATCTATGAAATCATCATGGAATAGTAATGATATATTCTATTATATATTCTTTGTCTGCCTAGGTATTCTTTGAGAGAAAATATTATCTCATAGAGAAAGCATGGATATTGGATCCAAACAGGTCTGGGTTCCAAACCTGTTTCTATTCTTTACGGGCTGTGTATCTTAGACAAGTCACTTGATTGTACTGTGCCTCCCTTCCCTAATGGTTCTTTAGCTATAGGGCTTCTGTAAAATTAAATGAGGCAGTGTATATAATTTGTCTGGTCCTAAGTGCCAGCTATTACTCTCCACAAAGAGATGGCATTTCGTTTTCAGTCCTTATCCAGAATATGTCATATGGGGACTATAGCAGTGCTGGGTCAATATGGAGACAAGGGCTTGAAGGCATCTGAGACTTTTCCCCCAGGCCTGGCATTTTTATTTTTCTCTACCTCATCTTCTTCGTAAGGAAAATGAATGTATTACTCCCCCTTCCTCACATCATTTTAATGGAAGATTATATCAATTATATCCATAAAACTCAAGTCTTTATTTTATTTGACTATCATGTCTTCTATGATCCTGTGGTCTACCCAGGGGACTAAGATGGCTTGGAGTCCTCTACCAACTTCTAGCTGGCTCTGGACCCCTGGGGAAGCTGTCTGAGGCATAGGCTTTTGAAGCGATAAGAGTCTTGACCTTGGTTAAGCAGCATGGGACCCAGAGAAATATCAAAACCAGGCTTTTGATTATGCATAATATCCTGATTTATACAGCTTCCTCATGCTCTACCCTCTCTTTCAAATACTGCATGAAACTGAACTATATTACTCTGCGTTTTATTTAAAACTCAGGATGTTTTGTCATTTGATTCATCAATATCATTTCATTAGAAAGAGCAGGAGATGACGAAGCTTAAAAAAGTGAACTGAAGATCAAAAGTTTGGCTTTTGAATCTTTTTCATTATGGAGTTAAATTGCTGATATTACTTCTATTCAAAATATGCTACTTATTAAACATTACTGCTAAATGTTATGTATTCTGACCCTTGTTTTTACGAATGATGCAAGAGAATGTATCAAGAGTTCAATTAGATTTGTTGGCATAACATTTGTAAATTATGGCACTATAAAAAAGAGCCCCTTTCCTTTGAGAATTAAGCAAAACAAAAAAACCCCACCCACATTTGTAGACTAGTAGTACTCCTATGGGGGGACACACTGCTTATGAGAAATTTATAAGTAACTTTGTAGAAGTGGATGTTTTTAAGTTCTGAAACTTTATAGTACATAATTGCCTATAATCCCTAGACTGATATTTTACTATGATATTCCTTTGTTTCTCATTCTAATAAAATATTAACATGGTAAGCTAATTTTTTCTGTTAAAAACAAGTTGTAATAACTGTTTTCTTCATTTGATAACATGCCATTTAACTTGGCAGACCTAGTCTAAAATTGTGTTCTATTCTTCCCCCTTTTCATCTCCGCTCTTGCTTTCTGGTTACTCGTTCTAGCAATACAAGACCAAGTCAAGCTACAAGGCTTTTGCAGCAATCCCTACAAACACATTGCTTTTGGAACAGAAGGTCAGTGTTGGCTCAAAAGCAGAGGGAATTTTATGTTTCTAGTGTCATTTTGTTATGTGTTCTAAAATGGTTGTTTTGAAGTTCTGCTTTTACTAAAATGTTGCTCTTAGTTTAGGGTCTCATGATGAAAGCATCTCGGTGAACAGAATTTGAGACATCATTGATTTTTCACCAGAGGCTCAATATGGGCTTAGAATTGTCCAGTCCACTGTAAAGCAGGCCTAGGAAACTTGATTCGGATTTGGAGAGATCCCCGTCCTCTGGAATTTTAAGAGCTTCCACCTCTTTTCACATTGATCAAAATGGGGTTACATGAGGGCAACTGGCCAGTCAATACTTGGTGACTAGTAGTGGTTTCTACAGGGTAGAAACATGTTAGCTGAGTATCCAACTTAGCTCCTTAAATCCCAGCATGGGCTAAACCTCTTTGGCTGTTCTCACCAGCCACTGATGCTACGTCCATGAATGGGAGGGAGGACCGAAATCACTTCCAGTGACCCAGCTGCTTTCACATGCCTCTAGGGCATTTTTGCTTTGCTATTAAGAGTCATTAATTATAAAATTACAGGATTCTGCTTCCGTAGGTAAATTAAATTAAAGCCTCTTGTTTAATAAGCACATTACGTATGTTCAAATGAAGACCAAATGCAGGATTATATCAGAATCGAAGTGAAATCAATTCCCAAGTCAAAGAAATTACTCATTTCATGTTATTTTTATATTTATTTAGGTAATCTATCTCAGTGTATTAAGCCTATTTTTTTTTCTGTGTAATTAGAGTGTTTCAAATGCTGTTATTATCATTTGTCAAAATGTTAGTGTTTGCCAACCAGGTGTATCTTGAACATTGGTTTATGAATTTACTTTCTTGTTGTTTTAGTATGATCTGGGTAATGAAATCTTTGCATGATCTCTTATCTAAACCGTAGGAATCATTAGTGGGAGATACTCAGTAGCATGCAGATGGGTTTTGGTGGGCAGCATCTCTTTTATTCTAATCTCTGGTAACTAACTCGGATTTATCTACATGTGGTCCAGAGTCCATGTTTTATATTTGTGAACGCTTCCAGCTGGGGAGCTGAGGAGTCGCCGAACTGCAGAGAGAGAGATCTGCCACTTTTTCTCTAGCTTCTCTTCTGAATTTCTACCTTTTATATAGCCCAAGAAAAGATGAGATGGACCTAATCACTGATTTCAGGAGGCTCAGGAGGATTCAGGAAGTGACCATTTTAGCAGTGGTCCCTTATCCTATTATCTGGGGCTTTTATGTTGAGTCATAGTGCAGTGTTTTCTCACAGCAGACTCTGGGCCCATTTCAGATAGATTTTTGTGAAATATGGTCACAGTGTCTGACCCTGCAGAAGTGGGAGAAACTCTCCTCCTCAGCAGCTAGGAGAAGTAAATAGGGGCCTGGTGGTTTCCCTCCATCATACTTGTCTCACCTAACCTAGTACATTGTCATGTACCTGTGGGCTACCACTATATTAGTTTTCTATTTAGAAAAATTAGAGTTAATTCTCCTTTAAAGATGTTTGAAAGGAAAGGCTGGATGTCATTATTGGTTCCAGAATCTCTGTCTACTAGCTCTCTTCTCTTCCAAGTAAATGGATTTTAGAGATTATCATCTATTAGTTAGTCATTCAAAATGAAGAATCATTAATTTCCAGTATCATCATAAACCTATTTCATAAATGTATATGATAATATCACTGTGTATTGAACCTAATGTGAGTGCATATAGGAGGGTTTTTTTTTTGTTTTGTTTTGTTTTTGTTTTAAATTTTGAATAAGACAGACTCTATGGGAAAATTTTGAATAAGACAGACTCTGTGGGAAAATATAAATATCATGACATCAAACTTACAATAGTTTTTTCTAGGGAGGACTGACTACTGTATAAACACTAGGATTGACTATTGTATAAGCACTAGTCTCTTGGCTAAGAGAAATTGGTTTTGGGCCACAAATATATGAATTGTTCGAAGATCACAAGATATGACATATGTTTGTTTTTTCTTTAGAGCCTTTGTATAATCTATTTTTTTGAGGGGGGGCTGGCTTTTCTATATTGCGTGTTGCTCCATGAGAAACTTTAATTTGTAAGGATTTTTAAAGGATTTTTAAATAACAAAAGTCTAAACTTGAGATTTTATCAGCATTTATTTCTATATTCACTAAAATTAAATATTTCCATGTTCCTTTCATGGTGGTAGTTTTAAAAAAAATCTGGTAATTTAGGTCTTTTTATCCATCTGTTTATATAATAGAACTCAACCTATGCCATTAAAATCAAAGGGACTTATTTCTGAATTGAGTGGGAAAATTAAGACTCTAATTGTCAGAAATTCTGCTTTGGAAAGAATTAACACTTTTGGAATATTTTCTGAGACCCCTTTAATATCACACAGAACATCACAATTAAAGAGAATGGGGATGCTGCAGTGCCATTATAATGTTTGGTTAGGGTCTATGCTGTGGATTGCCTTAAAAATAGAACTAACGAATTTAATTTAGACAGTTTAATAATTATCCCCTCCCAAACACATTAAACTCACGGTTGATGTTTTATACCACATTTTATTTTATAGTATATGGTATAATGAGGAACTGGAATCACTTTAAGAAATAATACTATTTTTAAAAGCAAGATTTTCTCCAAATTGAAGTACCAGCATCCCTTTCAATCACATATTAAGCTATCATTGAATCGCTGGATTGGTTTCAGCTTTAATCACCCCTAGATGAAACCCATCATTTTCAAAAGAGTACATTTTGTTGGCAGGAGACATGAGGTTTCTGGTAGTTCTGTTCTGTAATTTATTGTCTGCATCAAAACTTAAATTTATAGCTTATTCTGTATTCTGTAATTTTTTTCCCCCATGAACATTTAGGAGGAAAGCATTTTTAGCTTAAGCCTTAACTAAGGCTTTATAGGAAGAGATAAATGTGAGGCGTATTTTAATGTGTTAGTTTCAGAGTCTTTGGCTTCATCTCCTACCAATAATCATCTTCTCCAAGATTGAGATGAGGATGAAATACAAGTGATTATAAAGCAGGAATAAAGTAAGCAGATCAGCTTGTGTTTGTGACTGCCCACAAACTTTATTACGACATGTTCAACAATACTGTAGAGGAAATAATTTTGAAATGGACATTACTTTTTAGGCTTGCTCTGTGTGCTTCTGTTCAAAGAATATTAAAGATCTTACTCTCTCTTACTAATTTTTCTTCTTATCATATGAGTCTGATAGCAATAGGTACAAAGTGAAAATTAAACTGAAGGACTCATAGTAACATTCTAAATAAATGGCTTTTTATTGGAAAGGAAACATAGAGAAAGGAATATTTCCACGATATAAAACAGTGTGCATCCTTATTGTTTCACAAGTGATTCATATTTTTCCATGAAATATTTTTCATGAGAGCATATTTTTTAAAGCAATTTGAGTTCTCCGTTCTTTTCTTCACAAGTATTTCTCAGGATAAAATCAAGGCTACAGTTAGGTGCCATTTTCTAACAAATGGCATTGTTATCTGCCATTTTCAAGACATTTTTAATTTATAAGCTATGTGAGTTTGAAAGAAGGATAATAGAGTAGTTCAATTCTATAAGTAGCACATTTAAATTATAGGGTTAATTATTTAAGTAAAAGTTAATATAAAAATTATTTTATTTTTTCCCAATGGAAGGAAGTTAAAGAATAGCCATTCTGAAGACAATTGTAAAAATTGTGCTATAGAAATGGAAAGGTGAAGATTCGAGATGTCTTGTCGGTTTTTAAATCAATTTATTCTAAATTGCCAGCTTAAAATTTTAAAGCATGAGTTGGTAAACTTTAATCTGATTAAACATATGTCTTTGGGTGAGATATTTTAAGATCTCTGCATGTCTCAAAAATCTAACAAAATCTGGTTGCTAGCTTAGCATATGGCCTATACTAGAGAGGCATCTCTTATTAATTGATTAGTACAAGGAAATGTGTTCCCATTTCTCTAGCAATGGAAAAATGCCCAGGACCCAAATCTATTCCAGTTGGTTCTCCTCAGGCAGTTGTATACCATGCACGTGTCTTTTTTAAAGTCCTTACCAAGCCATATGTAATTATACATGTTGGTAGCTTTTTTTTTTTTTCCTACTATGAACTATTTGAGGGAATATAGTAGTTTCTTGTTAGGTGTTCATTGAATTAATTACTTTGGTTTGCAGCTGAGTAGGTCACTAAAATGTCCAATTTTATTTCATAGGATTTTAAGGCAAATTTTTGCTCATAAAATTATAAAAATTAAGGACCCTAATGTATGATAATTTGGGAGATGATAATTAAGAATCCTTCTTTAGGGTAGAATAAACTTCATCAATTCTATTTAACATATAAAAGCTATAAAAGACCTTCTACTATGAGGGAAGTAAATTGATTTTAGACCTGGTACCTTTTAACAATTCGAAAATACAATCACAATGGCTGCCATATTGAACATTCTGGTGAATCAGACACTGAGCTAAATGTTTTGCTATCCTTACAATTCTGTGAAGATTTTGATGCTCAAAGATGCCAAGTAAATCCCGCAAAGCAGCAGAGCTATTAAGTTGCTGAATTGGACCTTATATGATTATCTCCCAGCCTTTTCCTGTTTACCATGCAAGTGACATCAACTAGCTGAAGTGAAACACTGAGCAAGAAATGATGATTTTGGATTTCTGTCTACAATGCTTTTTTTTTTTTTATTACGTGCTAAAATATATTAAAATCCTCATCAAATTAGAGCAACAAAAATTTTTGTTTTTGTTTTTGTTTTAGTGAAAAACAATGAAAGAGAATGGGAAATGATTTAGCCCTGAGACTTGAAAGTTTACCAACCATCTCTGACTCCTTGAGTTGCTGAGATGAGTCACATTACAGTGAAAGAGGTTAGAGCCGGAAGCAAGGCACACCTTTCTGACGTCCTTGATTAAATGAAGGAAAAATATGAATTCTCCTGTTATTGAACCTTAATGAATGGTTTTGAAATAGGCTGTAATGGTCTGCACAAATTCCCTTCCTTCTGTGTGGTAGGAAGAGATGATCAACCCTTCAGTGTTTTTGGGATTATAAACACCATGTAGATTTCCTCAATTGTTAAATATTTTAAACCAATCATGAAAATAATGTAAGGATAAAGACATCTGTATCTTTAAAGAAGCTGTATTTTTAAGTATCCGGAAGCCCTTTTGGCTTACAGTGTACATTTCCCCCTTTTCTTCAGATCTGAATGCTATTCAGACCCGAATCTTCAACTATATAATCAAAGTGAGATTTATTTTGCTGAAGATATCTCTAATCCTACAAAAGCTTTTGTGTTAATGACTGAAAATCAAACAAGGCTTTTGTAGTCTTCAGAGGATTTATTCTACCAGATACATAGCTGGTCAGATTAACAAAGTGTAGGAGCACTTGGGTTTAGCATGGGAGGGGGTTAATTTGATCATAACTGAAACAGAGTAACTGGCCCATAACATTTTTGAAGCCCAATCTAATTAGATAGTTTAGGCATCACAAAAAGTTTACAAGCCCTTTTAGGTTAGTCTTCCTTTGAAAGTAGTTTGCTTTCTGGCTCTGTTTAGAGTGCAATTCATGCTGTCTTTAGATTTTTAGAAGTTAATCCCATTTCCAGAAAGCAGGTTAGATTGATATAATATATCTGACTTAAAAGTGCCTGCGGTTCCATCAGGGTTCTCTTTTCAGGTGAGAAGCACCTGTTATAGTTTACTGGCGTGTATTCCCATAAGAACTTTGATTTACAGTGCTCGTTCAGAGTCCTTGCCTCTTAATTATAATGTAGTGCTGAGCTCAGAAACTATTTTCTACTAAAAATCGGATTTACTATGTCTCTTCTTAAAAACTGGACCCCACAGTTGGCTGTTCTGAGCAAAAGATAACTACTTTTTTTTTAAGATTTTATTTATTTACTTATTTTTGAGAGAGAGACAGAGAGTGGCAGAGTGGCAAGCAGAGGCAGAGAGAGAAGCAGGCTCCCCACTGAGCAAGGAGCCCAAAGCGGGACTCGATCCCAGGACCCTAGGATCATGACCTTAACTGACTGAGCCACCCAGGCATCACAAGATAACTACTTTTAATGAAAATATTCCTCATAACTTACATTAGTTAAGAATATTTAAAAAATAAGATTCAAAGCATTCACCTTTATGTCTCACTTGGCTAAAAAATTGATGTCCAATTTGGTAGAAAATATATGTTTTTAATAAAACTCTTTTATTGGAGAATATTTTGAGACAGCTTCATTCAAAATTAATAAATCTAAAAAAAATCAATACATTGCTGCTGGCTAAGGTGTCAAAAAGCAGTCTATGGTTAGAGTTCTTTTAATGGAGATTTAATAAATTTTCATTTAAATATAGTTTTGTACCACAGGGAAAAAAAAAACAAAACAACTCTTTAAGGCTGGCAGAAGGAATGGATCAAGATGATACATTTGACAAATAACTCCTCATTAATTAAAAAAATCTATTCTAATACTTTTCCAAGCTATTGAAACTCAAAATAACCTTTTCTCCAAATTTTAATGCACTCTGAGTATTACCCTATTTCAAAGTTTCAGCATTATTCACCTAATTCCATTTATCTTCCTTAATTTTCCAAGGGTTCTGAGTAGATAGTGTTTTCATTCATTGAGTAAATTCAATATTTTAAATGGCCTCCTGAAAGTTGTGTTTGCCTAGAGTAAGTTCCTACAGAGTAACCAAGATATTAACCTTATTGATTGTGGCTGAAAAAACATCGCCTCATTACATTAGCACCAATCATATGCTCAGCTCTTTGATGGTAAACAAATTTAATTGAAATGCAGGGAAAAAAAATTATGTATTTGTTATTTAAAATATTCAAAGGGTTTAAACTACTTCTCTAGAACATTTTACAGAGGAGGATTAAAATCATATTATTTGTATGATTCACTTATTCATTTAACTCCATTAGTTGTTACTTCACCCTTTCAATTCATCCTAAGAATCTTTATTGATCACTTGCTCTATCCTGGGGCTATAAAGATAAATACCATATTTTTCCGATTGTGATAGGGACAAATGGTCCAGTTGGGTAGAGATACTGTTGAAAAGTAATTATGATATCATATGTTTAAAGTATGTACAAAGTGATATGGTGCCCAAGGAAGGAATGACAGACTTTTCCTAATATGAGGGCCAAAAATAATTCATGAAGGAATTTGATTAGCATCTTTAGGGTGAACAGGAATTCTTGAAGTGAGCTGAGAGTGAAGGAAGGACAATCTAGGCAGAGTTAATAACATGCAGTTATAAGGTCAAAGAACTCAAGCGGTTCTTCATGGTTGGAGAGCAGCTTGCAAATGAAGAGAAAATAGAAGATATTATTGAAAAGGTAAAGAAAGGCTGGATCAAACTGTTCCCCTAAGGAGTTTGTTCTTAGTCCTTCTCATTAATTTCTGACTTTTTTCTTCTCCATAATTATCATTGTAGTTAGAAGTCGTATGGCATCAAGTCTAAAATTAAGGCCCCATATTATGTGCCACCTTGATGTAATAGTGAAATTAGAGGGGTCTCAAGTAGCCTAACTTCAAATTCCCCCACCCCCACTGTCCACCCCCAGATACGGTCCCCTAACCCTCCTTATCAAACTGACCATGTACAGTTTCTACTGAATCAAGCCAATCACAACTTTCTACAAACCAGGGGACATGTACGTCACCCTCTTGATACTACAAAGCCTGTCTTCCACCACCCCTGGTCGTTTACTTTGTGCCTGAGCACAGCCCTTGTGTGGCCCAGTGTGGTGTGCATCATTCTCTTCCTCTAGGCTGTGAATATATCTGACTAATAAACTGTTGGTTCTATCTGCCCAGTGGTCGGGGTTGTGTATTTGGCCGTGCCCATAACCTCAAGGTAAATAGGTAATTAAGACACTGTGCAGAGAAAAATTAAACTATCTGAACACCAGCTAGGAGTTATCTTTATGAAATTTTCTGTTCTTGCTACCCATTACTCATGACTAGTAAGTTTAGAGGAAGAAGAAGGAAGGCAAAAGAGAAATTTTTTATGGTTAGAAAGAGGCAATCTTACATATATATATATTTTTTAATTTTATTTTTATAAACATATAATATATTTTTATCCCCAGGGGTACAGGTCTGTGAATCGCCAGGTTTACACACTTCACAGCACTCACCATAGCACACACCCTCCCTAATGTCCATAATCCCACCCCCCCAACTCCCCTCCCCCCATTAACCCTCAGTTTGTTTTGTGAGATTAAGAGTCACTTATGGTTTGTCTCCCTCCCAATCCCATCTTGTTTCATTTACTCTTCTCCTACCCCCTTAACCCACCATGTTGCATCTCCTCTCCCTCATATCAGGGAGATCATATGATAGTTGTCTTTCTCCGATTGACTTATTTCGCTAAGCATGATACCCTCTAGTTCCATCCACGTTGTCGCAAATGGCAAGATTTCATTTCTTTTAATGGCTGCATAGTATTCCATTGTGTATATATACCACATCTTCTTTATCCATTCGTCTGTTAATGGACATCTAGGTTCTTTCCATAGTTTGGCTATCGTAGACATTGCTGCTATAAACATTCGGGTGCACGTGCCCCTTCGGATCACTACGTTTGTATCTTTAGGGTAAATACCCAGCAGTAAATACCTATGACCCAATTGCTGGGTCATAGGGTAGTTCTATTTTCAACATTTTGAGGAACCTCCATGCTGTTTTCCAGAGTGGCTGCACTCACATATATTTTTAAAAAGATTTTATTTATTTATTTGACAGGGAGAGAGATCACAAGTAGGCAGAGAGGCAGGCAGAGGGGGAGGGGGAAGCAGGCTCCCTGCTGAGCAGAGAGCCTGATGCGGGGCTTGACTGCAGGACCCTGAGATCATAACCTGAGCCGAAGGCAGATGCTTAACCCACTGAGACATCCAGGCGTTGCCAATCTCATGCATTTCTATTAGGTTATCATAGATAATGTTTTATATTTTTTTAATTACTGCAGAAGAGTGGATTTTGCAAAAAAAAAAAAAAAAAAAAAAAAAAATCCAGACAGTATTTTCCTTTGTGATTTATTGAAACGAGAAGATGGTAAATTCTTATTTTTAGAAGCAACTTTTCTGAATTCTGAGGTGTATATCCTAGGCCAAAATGACAACCGGCATCTGCCCATGGTTCCTATTGGTGAAGATTAACAGTCCTGGATCTGTTCTGTCACTGGGTCTGTTAGAAGGGGAAAAATTGATTCTGTTGAGTCTTAGATTGCATGGTTCCACAGCCTGTGTGACACTTTCTGGTCAGAATATGCGTTTATCAGACTGATAATGAGGAAACGAAGAATTAAGGTAAATCTAAGTAACAGGACAGGACAGCCTGTAATTTCCAGTTGAATACAGCAATTGGAAGTGGTTCACCCCAAATATGAAGCTGAGCTCATAAAAAAGTCAGGGCACTCCCCAAGGGTCAAATACCAAAAGCAAGTTGAAGTTCAGAATGCTTAGTTATTCAGAAGATATTATGCTCACTAATCATAGAGATTGGGATTTACTATCAAACTGGTGAAGGGAGAGAAAGATTTGGGGCTGAGTGAGACGAGGACTGGAATTGCCTCCCTGTCATAAATCCAGGGTTTCTGAAGGGTTGCATTCTCAATTACAAGATGAATAAGAGGGGTACCTGGGTGGCTCAGTGGGTGGCTCAGTGGGTTAAAGCCTCTGCCTTGGGCTCAGGTCATGAGCCCAGGGTCCTGGGATTGAGCCCCGCATCAGGCTCTCCACTCAGTGGGGAGCCTGCTTCCCCCGGCCTGCCTCTCTGCCTACTTGTGATCTCTGTCAAAAAAAAAAAAAAAAAAAAAAGATGGATAAGAAAAAAGAAATTTGCAAAGGGAAATGACAAGCAAATTTTCTTATGTCAGCCTGGGCTCAGGGTAGGAAAAAAGAGAATCTTTAACCATAAGCCTACCCTGAAGTGGGTTTGAGATTTGAATTTATGCAGTCTCTGTGATAAGGAAAATTTATGCTAAAGAATTGAAATGAGTTTGACTCCTTATATTTCTAGGAAATGAACAGTAGCTGGTATTGGACCAATTCTTTTGTAGGTAACTCTGATAAACTAGGCAAAATACAAAAAAATCATTGTCTAAAAGTACTGAACCAAGTGACCAAGAGCAGGTTGAATTTCAGTAGAGTCAATGTTTGTAAAGAGATAAAGGAATTGAGTGATTTTCCAAATTTTCTGAGTTTTTCATCTATGGGAGGCTCTTTGTCTCTTCACCATCAAGCAAACGAAAACTCAGCAAGAAACCAGCAGGCTTACTGGATGAGGAATCAGAGAAGAGAATGGAGGGTTACACAGGATCTGGAAAGTGAGGGGAGAATCTGGGAAAAGAATGAGTCACAGAAAGGAAGCCCTAAATGTTGCATATAAACTCTGTCCAAACCCCTGGATGACCACTGAATTACACATGTGCCTGTTAAGCCCAGCTAACCTCAGCTAAGGATAAAATAACTAAACAGAGATTCCAGCTGCTGCCCACCATCAAGGAGACAGAGTCTGGAGCTGAAGTAAGTGCCTGCTAAAACTAAACAATAACAACAAAATAGTTAGGATACAAAATTACTAATTTCTAGACATGCAAAGAAGCAGGATAATTTAAACCATCCTCAAAGAGAAAATGTAATTCACAGAGAGTGACCCAAAGATGTTCCAGGTGTTGTTCTTGTAACTATCCTCAAGGGTATAAAGGAAAATATGCTGATAATGAGTTATATAGGACTTCACAAAAATAGAAACTAAAACAGGCTCAAATGGAAATTCTAGAGTTGAAAACTACAATATTGGAAATTAGAAAATGCACTGTATTTTTCAAGAAAAAAATGAAGATGCAGATGTGTCAGTGAACTTGAAGATAAATTGCTAGAAAGTACCTGATCTGAATAAAAGGGGAACACAAATAGATGAACAGAGTTCCAGTGACATGGGGGATGATACAAAACGTAATTAAAGTCACAGAGGGTGAGGAGAGAATGGGGTAGAAAAAATATTTGAATAACTAATAGACAAAATTTTTCCATATTTGGTATAATATGTAATACTTTTCAGAAGCTCAGATAGTCCCCAAATGTTTAATTCAAAGAAAATCATGACTGAGCATATTACAATCGAACTTCTTAAAAATCAAATATAAAGAGAAAATTTTGGAAGCAGTCAGGGAAAAATAATGCATTACATACTGAGGAACAACAATAAAATAATTACTAACTTCTCATTAGAAACAGTGGAGGCCAGAAGACAATGAATGGAATGACATCTTTAAATGCTGAGAGAGAGAGAGGAAAAAACTCTCTCTTATGAGAGTTGTTATTATGTTGCTGGGGAAAACCCCTTCAAGAATGAAGACAAAATGAAGATATTTTCAGCTGAAAGAAGACTGAGAGAACTTGTTGATTACAGATTTTACAACAAAATATGCTAAAGGAAGTTCGTCAAGCTGAAGATAAATAATGGTGAATAGAAACTCAGAACTTCAGGAAGGAAAGCAGAACATGGAAAATAATAAATATGTGGATAACTATAAAATACTATTTTGTAAAAACTCCTTTAACATACATATAACTAAGGCAAAAATTAAAACATGAGGGGCACCTGAGTGGCTCAGTGGGTTAAAGCCTCTACCTTAGGCTCAGGTCATGATCCCAGGGTCTTGGAATCGAGCCCCACGTGGGGCTCTCTGCTCAGCTGGGAGCCTGCTTCCCCCTCACCCCCCATCTCTGCCTGCCTCTCTGCCTACTTGTGATCTCTTTCTCTCTCTCTGTCAAATAAATAAAATCTTTAAAAAGAAAAAAAAGTAGTTAAAAAAATTAAAACATGATAATATGTTGGTAGCATATTCAAATATATTTATAAGGCAATTAGAACATAAAAACAAGAGTAGGGGTTGAAGAAAGCTATACAATTGCTACATTATTGAATAGTATGTGAATTGAATCTAGATTTTGTACTGCTTGGTTTAGACCTTGGTATAAAAAGAAAAATTTTCAAGGTTAATTTGTAAAAAAAAAAAAAAAATAGTCTATAACATTCATATTAGTTTTTATGTAAGCCATACTCACTGCCATAGTGGACAAACCCTGATATTTCAGTGGCTTAACACAATCATTGTTTATTTCCTTTCCGTATCCATGTTGGTAGTGTTCATTTTTGCCCTCCCACATGAGTTCTTAGTAATTCAGTGATTTAGGAAGGTAGTCGGCTTCCATCTTGTGTCTTAGTTATCTGAAGAAGATGGAAGAGAGAATTATGGAAAGTCATATCCACTCTTAGCTGCCTTGCACCAGAGGTTATGTATGACTTCTACTCACATTTATTTCATAAGTCACAAGATCATACTTGAGACCAAAGAAATGTATATCTGTGTCCAAGAAAATGATAATCTCTGGTGAACATTTAGCATTTTCTTTGCCATGATATCCAAATTACTGGAGGGCAAATGAGTTAGAAAAAAACAAATTTAATCAATTAAAATATTTAAAAACTGAATAAAAATGAAATAGGAAAAGTAAAACAAAAATAAAACAAATGTTTTGGAAACATTTAAACATATAATTGTAATAAAAGAAATGTTAACCTCTCCAGTTAAAAGACAGTGGAAATTAGACTGGATCAAAAAATGAATTCTAGACATCTGTTATTTATAAACCACTGATTTTTAATGTTTGAATGTAGGAAATTGAAAAAAAAGAGGCATGAAATGATGTACTAGTAAAATGCTAATCAAAGCATTTGGTTTTATGAGGCAAACTAGATATTAAGACATAAAGCATTACTGGTGAGACAGAGGGTCACTTTATAATGATAAACATTTAAGTCATGAGGGAGGAATACTTCTAATTATGAATGTAGCTAATAAAATGGCTTCAAACTATGTTGAGCAAAAATTGCTGGTATCACAGGGAGAGATTAACAAATCCACTATCATTCCCTGAGATTTTATGATACCTCTTTCAATTATTGATAGAGCACGTATGCAGGAAACCCAGTAAAACTAGGATAAATTGAATAAAACAATAATTTTGATCAGAGAGACACACACTTACATGCAGAAGCCTGCAGACAACAGAAGATAGATATTTTCTTAAGTATAAATGGAATATTTATAAAACCGTGTCTTATGTCATAAATCTCAAACTTCATAAAAAGTCACTATTATGAAGAAGAAATTCTCTGGCTATAGCATAACTAAAATAGATAATTTTAAAATTGGGAAAAATCCTCATTTTTAAAAATTAATAGGGAAAACCTCTTTTAAATAGCCCGTGAATCTAAGTAATCTTAACAGAAGTGTTTAAAGATGTATTGAAAATGGAATGACAGTGATCATACTATATATAATGACTTGTGAAATGCAACAAAAGGAACACATTCAGAAAGGTTAGGATAAATCCAAAAAAAGGTAGAGGGAAGGAATTAAAGATATTAACATATATTACTGAAATGGAATATGAATATGCCAAAGAAGGTCAATGCCAATATGTAGTTTAATTAAGAGATGAGAAATTGATCATTCTCTGGAGAAACTGATTGTTTAAAAAAGTAGGTAGACACAAATAAATATTAGAGATGATAAAGGAGTGGGACCAAGATGGCGGTATGAGACTTCTGAAATTTCGTCTTTCCATAGACACACCAAATGTACAGCTATATGTTGAACAATTCCCTCTGAGAAAAATCCAGAAACTATGTGAGTGACTCTTACACACTGGGTGAATGAGAATATCAAAACCGGTTAAAAACAAAGAAAAGGCTGAGATACACTGTCCTTATAAACTCCAATGCTGGCACAGCTCCATGTGGTTGGGAAAGAATCCCCAATTCCCAGCTTCGCCGTGAGGCATGAAGGATTTAGACCACATATGAAGCAACCCAAATTTTAAGAATTCCACCCAAGGGCATGACTTACTAGGTTAGAAGAGAGTTCCTTAAATCACAAAGGAAAATGATGAAGAAAACTTTGATCGTATTGCAATGAAAACTTGTGTCTGTTATCATAAGACATATTGGCGATCATGAAAAGGGAAGGCAAGACTGGGTGAAGACGTGTGTGCCACATCTAACTGACAAATACTTTGCATCAAAATTATATAAAATTTCCAACAAATGAATAAAAAGCAGACTACCCAATAGAACAATGAATACATAAATAAAAGGAAACATGAATAACCAGTAAATACATAAAAGATGCCCAACCTCAAAAATTATCAGGCAAATTCAACATAAAACCATAGGGAGATATTTTATGTATGTCAGGATGTTAAGATTCTTCAAAGTCTGAAAAATAGGAACTCATATTCATTGCAGTTACGAGTGTAAAATTATACAATTGTTTTAAAGAACAATTTCACAATATCTGAAAAAGCTATCTTTTTCTTTAGTCTTAAACTACAAATATGTTATAAAGAAAAGTGTACGTGGGAGATAGTTGTTACAGTTTCTAATAGGGAAAATATGGGGCACCCTAAATATTCAGCACTAGAAGAAGTATCTATTTTGTTGTGGAATATGCATAAAATGGGATATAATGTGGAGGTCCAACAACTAAATAGCTATATGGAAAACAATAATGAGGGCAAGAGGAAATTTTCAGAGGTGATGGACGTGTTTATGGCAATAGACTGTTGACATGGTTTCATGGATATATACTTGTTTCCAAACACATCAGTTGCATATGTTAAATAGGTACAGATTTTTCTATTTCAACCGTTTCTCAATAAAGTAGTTTAAAGCAAGCAAACAAACACAAAAAAGTTCCAGAATCATATTTTGTATTTATATGAAATTAGAAGATTTGCACAACATAACCTTATATATTGTTTAGTGATGTATAAATATATTGCTACATTTTAAAAATTAAAGGCATACACATGATAAACACAAAATTAATGAGTGATGAATTCTCAGGTTCACGTGGAAGATGAAAAAGCAAGCAGGGAGGAATGCATACTGGTTTCCATTATTTTGTGAAACTAATTATTCTCAATGGCATAAGAACACGGTACAGAGTGCCATCTTACTTTCTCCGTATCTAAACTATATGTCTAAAATAGGTATCTGAACTATATATCACAGTAAATAAAAAGTAGATACCTGACCTATATCACAATAAACAAAAAGTATTTCTCAAAAGAGTTGAATGTCATCTGAGGCCAAGTCTAACGAATCAAGTAACCCAAATTTTTTATACCTAAATGATTAAAAATTAGGCAAGTTTCTTTCTTGTGTATGCATGTTTCTTATTAAACTGGCCCTGAAGTATTTTCTCGAAAGTAGTTTTTATGGTATTTTGAGAAAGGACTACATCATTGTTTCTGTGTGTCACTTCCCAAAGTGATTTCTTTGAAGGGGACAAGTGTCATCTGAATGTATAACGTGTCCAAGTTCCAGTGTATATGTTAAAAAGTTCGGCTTCCTTTCTTTATTTCAATACCGTATGTTCGAGATACTCATTACATTGGAGAAACTAGACAGATGTGAGCAATGCCTCTATGCCAGATAATAGATCATCATCAATGATTCAAAGTCTTTTTTTTTTTTTTTTTCTTTTTGAAATCTTGAGATACAGGGCTTTTTTGAAGAGACTTTTCTATTACATGTATATTTGACTAAAAGCCTCACAAGAGAACTATTTTGTTTATCACTAGGCACTCGATGAACCAGCCAAGACTGAAAGTGTCTTCAAGGACAACACTTTAGACCCACCTCTGGAGGTAATGACTTCAGATTATCCATGCTTTTGAAACAAAAGACCGAAACTCATTGCTAACTCAGTACCTGGTTTCAATTCTTCCAGTTTTGTTTCCCTGCACAGCTCAGGCAGCAAACTGAAGAGCTCTGTGCTACCATTGATAAGGTCTTACAGGATTCCTTGTCTATGGTAATGCCTTAGACTAGAATGTGCAATTCAAACATTTGCTTCGCTTCTCTTCATTTTCCTCTGTTTGAGTATGATGCGTCTTAGGTTTGTCCTTCTTGTTTCTTTTTCTTTTCCAGCATTCTGACTCTCCTTCGAGTTCCTCACAGACATTGTTGGGTTCTGACACAATGAAAGTATGTATATATTTAATATAATTTGCTGAACCATAAGAGTGACTAGATCAATGGTTTTAAACTCTAGGCTAAGACCCTGTCGTGAATTGGAAAGTTAATTAGTTGAATAGCAACCAGCATCTTAAAAACAGAATAATAGGAATGTAAAATATCAGACTTGATTACAAGTAGTGAGTAGTATTGTTGAAGTATGTTTCAATTTGTTTACATGTATGTATGTAAGTATATGTGTCAGGGTTACAAAGTAAAATTTATTACTAACTATGGGTTAAGTTCAAATAGTTTGAAAGCGAAAGTGTTAGACTTTGTCCTTATAGTTGGCATTTTAAGAAGCATTTTAAGAACCGCATATAGAATTTGTGGCTTATCCTTATCTCATACCATAGCTTCAGTACTTATGTAATTCACAGTCACTTAGAATTGCAGAAGTGGGAAAGGAAGTAGACTGAAGTCACATTAGGCTAAGAGTTTTCACACAGGTATTTCTGGAACTTTTTTCCTTTTGGTTGACTAAGCTTATTTAGTTGTTCTTTGACTCACAGGGACAAAAACCTGGATATTTTAGATTGTTTGGATACTACTAAGTCATTAATTGTTTTAACTATTTAATTATTTCCTTCTTATAATAGTCATTTTTGTTTGTTGGAATAAAATGCTACATTTTTTTTTTGAATGCTTAATACAGATCTCATCAAATTTTCAAAATGGTTGTGGCTTTTTCTTTATAATTGTTAGGGTTTTTTGGTCAGCTGCATTTTCACTCTTTGAGTGAGTGTAAATGCTTTTTTCAGGTTCCCTTTAAAAATTGTACATTGTGGGGCGCCTGGGTGGCTCAGTGGGTTAAAGCCTCTGCCTTCGGCTCGGGTCATGATCTCAGGGTCCTGGGATCGAGCCCCGCATCGGGCTCTCTGCTCCGCGGGGAGCCTGCTTCCTCCTCTCTCTCTGCCTGCCTCTCTGCCTACTTGTGATTTCTCTCTGTCAAATAAATAAAATCTTTAAAAAAAAAAAAAAGAATCTTCATAACAAGCTATTAAAATTTAAAAAAAAATAAAATAAAAAATAAAAATTGTACATTGTGGGGGCACTTCGGTGGCTCAGTCATTAAGCGTCTGCCTTCAGCTCAGGTCATGAGCCCAGGGTCCTGGGACTGAGCCCTGCATTGTCGGGCTCCCTGCTCAGCAGGAAGCCTGCTTCTCTTTCTCCCACTCCCCCTGCTTGTGTTGCCTCTCTTGCTGTCTCTCTCTCTCTCTCTCTGTCAAATAAATAAATAAAATTTTTTAAAAAATAAAAATAAAATAAAAGTTGTACATTGTATATACAAAGCAAGTTTTAAATGTACAGAATTGCTTATGACTAGAAGAGTGTCCTAATTTTTGATTGGAATATCAAAACTATAATTATCCATGAATAATGACATAGGAACTCAGTAACTAATAATCATCAGTATTAACAAATGATATTTTAGCAGAGAGGACCTACAAATAGATAATTGTAATTTTTATATTTGCCTATTCATTGTATATTCTTTAAGTCTTTTAATCTAAAAATATGAAACATTGATTTCTTTGAGGCTACATAAATTTTAAAATATATTTTCATTCTGTTTGTTGAACATATAAAAAGTACTTTATATTTTATAACAGGAATAGAAATTAAGTAATACTATGTGAATAATATATATTATTGATTTATTTAACAAATATTTAATGCTTATAGTATTAAAATACATTATTCTAAGTCACTAAGTTTAAGACAACTGTTTCATTCAACAAGTATTTATTAAGGGCCTACTATGGGCCTGATGGTATGAGGCATTAAGGAGATAATGGCGAGCAAGGTAATGTAAGCAAGGTAATATTTTGGATGTAGTGATCAGAAAGAGGAATTCAAGCTGAGAGCAAAGATGGGAAGAGTCCAAGGTATAGAGAGATCAGGGAGATTAGCTTTTAGGTGTGCACATTTCCCGAGGCAGGAAGGAACTTAATATGTATGAAGATGAAGGTGAGTATGGCTGCAGTATAGGGAACCAGGGGCTGAGCATGTGAAATGGGACGGTGGGCTAGGGATAGTGACTTAGATACTTACAGCATACCCTGGAGGTATGGAAGGCTCAGTTCCAGCCCATAGCAATATGGTGAATATTGCAATAAAGTGAATCAAGTGCATTTTTCCATTTCCCAATACATATAAAATTTATGTTCACAATATATCATCATCTGTTAAGTGTGTAATAACATGTCTAGAAAACAATGGACATATCTTAGTTAAAAATACTTTATTGTTAAATAATGCTAACTGTCCTCTGAACTTTCAGAGAGTCATAACCTTTTTGCTCGTGGAGGGACTTGCCTCCATGTTAATGGCCCCTGGCTGATCAGGGTGGTGGTTGCTCAAGGCCGGGGTGGCTGTGGCAGTTTCTTCAAACAAGACAACGATGAAGTTTGCCTCATCAATGGACTCTTCCTTCCATGATTTCTCTGTAGTGTGTGATGCTGTCTGATGGCATTTTACCTGCAGAACTTCTTTCACAATTAGTCCTCTCAAATCCTGCCACAACTTTAACAACTAAGTTTATGTCATGTTCTAAATCCTTTGTTATCATTTCAACAATCTTCCCACTATCTTTATCAAGAGTACATTCCATCTCAAAAAACCGTGTTCTTTGTTCCTCCACCAGAAACAACTCTTCATCCATTCGAGTTTGATCACGAGATTGCAGCAACTCAGGTACATCTTCGGGCTCCACTTCCAATTTTAGGTCTCACTGTTTCCACCCCATCTGCACTTACTTCCCCTAGTGAAATCTTGAACTCCTTCAAGTCCTCCATGAGGGTTGGAATCAAGTTCTTCCAAACTCATGTCAGTGTTGATATTCTGACCTCTTCCCATGAGTCACAGATGTTCTTAATGGCATTAAGAATGGTGAATCATGTCCAGAAAGTTTTCTTTTCATTTTTTCTTTTTTAAAAAAATTGAGGTATAGGGATTCTCTCTCTTCCTCAGCCCGCCCCCCTTTGACTTGTGCTTGGTTTCTCCCTCTTTGAAAAAAATACAAATAAATAAAATCAATAAAATTGGAGTATGTTGATACATAATATTATATTAGCTTCAGGTGTGTAACATCGTGATATGACAATTCTGTATATTATCCTATGTCACCACAATTGTAGCTACTGTCTGTCAGCATACACTGCTATTATTATACCACTGACTATATTCTCTGTGCTGTATCTTTTATTCCTGTGAATTATTCATTCCATAACTGGAAGCCTATACCTCCCACTTTCCTTCATTCATTTGACCATTCCCTTGCCTCCTCCCCTCTGGCCACCATCAGTTTGTTCTCTGTATTTATGAGTATTTTTCTGGTTTTGTTTATTTGTTGGCTCATTTGTTTTTGTTTGTTTGTTTGTTTTGTTTTGTTTTTAGACTCCACATATAAGTGAAATCTTATGGTATTTGTCTTTCTCTGTCTGACTTATTTCACTTAGCATAATATCCTCAAGGTCTTTCCATGTTGCTGCAAATGACATAGTAAGACTTAAAAGTCAATACTACTCATTGATCCATGAGCTGCAGAATAAATGTTGGAATAGCAGTCATGGCAACAACATTAATCTTGCTGTACATTTCCATCAGAGTTCTTGGGTGACCAGTTCTTTTGTCAATGAACAGTAATATTTTGAAAGGAATCTTTCTTTCTGAGCAATAGGTCTCAACAGTGGGCTTCAGATATCCAGAAAACCATGTTATAAACAGATGTGCTGTCATCTACACTTTGTTCCATTTATAGAGCACAGTCAAAGTAGATTTAGCATAATTCTCAAGGATTATTCCTAGGATTTTCAGAATTGTCAATGAACACTGGCTTCAACTTAAAGTCACCAGCTACATTAGTCCCTAACAAGAGAGTTGGCCCCTATCCTTGGAAGCTTTGAAGCCAGGCACTGATTTCTCCTCTCTAGCTATGAAAGTCTTAGATGGCACCTTCTTCCAATATGAGGCTGTCTCATCTACATTGAAAATCTGTAGTTTAGTGCAGCCTCCTTCATGAATTCTCCCTAAATCTTCTGGATAACCTGCAGCTCCCAAATCAGCATTTGCTGGTTCACCTTGCACTTGAGTTGTATGGAGATGGTTTCTTTCCTTAAACCTCATGAACCCACCTCTGCAGGCTTCAAGCTTTTCTTCTGCAGCTTCCTCATCTCTCCCAGCCTTCCTTATCTCTCCCAGAGTTTGAAGAGAGTTAGGGTCTTGCTCTGGATTAGACTTCGGTTTAAGGGAATGTTAGTGGCTATTTTGATCTTTTACCCAGATGGCAAAATCTTTCTCTGCATCAGCAATAAGTCTTTCTTTCTTATCACTCGTATGTTCGCTGGAGTAGCACTTTTAATTTCCTGCAACAACTTCTCCTGTGCATTCACAACTTGGCTGTTTGGCATGAGAAGCTTAGCTCTGGGTTTATCCTGGCTTTCAACATGCCTTCCTCACTAAGCTGAATCATTTCCAGCTTTTGATTTAAAGGGAGGGATGTGCAACTCTTCCTTTTACATGAACACTAAGAGGCCATTATAGGTTCTTAATTGACCTAATTTCAATTTTGTTATTTTTCAGGGAACAGGGAGACCAAGGTAAGGGAGAGAGATTGAGGAATGGCTTTTGGGAAAGTCAGAACACATCTTTGCCATCTTACATGGGCATAGCTTATGGCACCCCAAAAGAATTACAATTGTAACATCATAGATTACTGATCACAGATCACCATAACAAATATAACAATAATTAAAAAGTTTGAAATATTGCAAGAATTACCAATAAGTGGCACAGAAATACAAAGTAGCAAATGTTGGAAAACATGCTGATAAACTTTTGTCACAGGTTGCCACAAAATTTCAATTTTTGAAAATCACATTATCTACAAAGCACAATAAAGTAAAGCACAATAAAACAAGGTATGCTTATATTTAATAGTGTGAAATTTGGAAACCATGGAAAATGGAGGGATATAAAAATATGGAGGAATAATATAAAATGATTGACAATGATCAAGATGGCTGCTGTGGGGGGGCTCTTGAGGTCAGAGGACCAGTCAGTGATGATGGCCTAAGTGGGGTGGATTCAGGGGGCTAGAGGAGAGCATGTGGGTTTGATAGATATTTTAGGCTTGCTGCGGGGTTGGATGGAAGTAGTCTAAGAGAGTAAAATCATGGATGAACTCCAGGTTTTTGCCTTGAGCTCAGACAATCATGTAGAAGGCAAAATGTGGAAGAGGTTATGTTCACTTTGGACAGGATGAGTTTGAAGTATGTACCAGGGGGCCTTAAACTGGTGTGTCTGGAACTTGTAGGAGAGATCTGGAGATGATGGGCACGTTAACATTGGGAGTGCCCTACAGAGAGCTCCAAGGAACAAAATATTGTAGGTCTAATCAAGGAGGTAGAGGAGAAGCCAGTAGAGGAGATGAAATGTCCATTGTTGTGAGAGGAAAATTAGAACTATGTGGTAAGCTACGAGAGTAAGAGAATGTAATCGTGGTAATTGCTGCCTAGAGGAAGACAAAGATAATGCTAGAGTAGTGTTTATTAGGTTTGACTTGTATATTTTGAACTTGTGTTGCTTTTGCTTATGTGTGGTGTTCATTCTCATCTTTTTGATTTTTATACCCTTTAATAGCATATATAATCCTTTTAAGCCTGAGGTTGTTCTTAATCTAGTACGAAAACGGCGACCTCCATGTAGGTAATATATGTATGCAATTTTAAATTCATGTTTTCCTAGCTATATCTTTTGTTATTATTTTCTATTACTTTCATACCTCATTACTTTTTTACTATTTTCTCTATTACTTGTTTTTTTTAGAAAAAATGTTTTGCCCTCTGGTCTAATTATTTTTAGGACAATATATTTCTGGATATCACTTTTATATTCAGTCCAGAGAATCTGTTTATCTGGGATCCTAAATCGTTTTTTTTGTTTTTTTTTTTTTTCCCTGCTTTCCTTCTAGTATTTTGACATTGACGGATTTGAAAATTTAAAAAATTTTGACTATTTTACTTTACGTTTTCTTTGCTTAGTTGCACATAAATTGTTAAAGATAATAATTATGTTTACCTTCCTATCCACTTTGCAATATCTGTGTTATATCTTTCTTGATATCTTCTTTATTTAGATCCTGATTTCTCACACACTGATAGCTTTCTCCTGGATTTATTTATTTTTTCTTGGTGGAATCTTGCTGAAAATTATATACAACAAGGTGTTTTTGTGTTGGTTCTGTGGTCTATGTTTTTGAGAATATCTTTATTTTGCCCTTTCATCTAAATTACAGTTTTGTTGAACAGAAAATTATAGGTCCTATCTCTTCAACACTTTTTTCCCTAGGTTCTTTTTCTTCAACAACATACTTGTGAAGTATTTTGCCAGCATGATATTTAATCGTCTGCTACAGAGTGATCATTTACTAAGTGGCTCTGTATTCTTTCTAAGTTTTTTTTTTTTTTTTTTTTTTTGGTGCAGTACTTACTTCTTTATTAATCTTTTTATTTAATTCCGGTATAGTTAACATATATTATTGTTATATTAGTTTTTGGTGTACAATATAGTTCTATACAACACCTGGTGCTCATCACAAGTAGACTCCTTAATCCCCACCACCTATTTAACCCATCCCCTCACCCACCTTTTCTCTGGTAACCATCAGTGTGTTCTCTAGAATTAAGAGTCTATTTCTTCCTTAATAAGTGTTGTGATGAACACTGACTGTTATACACAGCTAATGAATCATTGAACACTACATCCAAAATGAATGATGTTCTATATGTCAGCTAACTGAACATAATAATAAAAAATTTTAAAAAAGAGTTTGTTTCTTGGTTTGTAGAATTTTATCTCTAATGTGACTGATTTTTCTTATAACATAAGGTGCATTTTTTTCTCTTACATGTCTGGATTGGTACTCTCTGTGACCTCTCCTTTGAAGTCTTCAATCTTTTCTGCCCCTTACATTCAGGATAATTTTTAGTCACAGTTTTCAAATGTTTCTTCCTCCTGGGACTCTTATAAAGTGATTTTGTCCCTTTTGCTTTCTGTTTTCCATAAACCTTAATATTTATACATTTTTTTTCTATTTACTGCTTCCTAATTTCTTTAAGGGGATTCCTTGATTTGATATTTCAATTCAAGAATTTGTTCAGTATCTATTCTGTCCTTTAATTTCTATGTTATTTGTTATGTCGGATATAGTTTTCCTTTTTAAAGTCATATTTGTTGAGGTATAGTTTAGCCATTGTTAAATTTACCCTTTCAGTGTACAGTTCTATGGATTTTCACAAAGCATAGTACAGTTGTGTGACCACTACCATGTCTGAAGTACAAAACACTTCCATCAAATGAAAAAGTTCCCTTGTATTCCTTTGTAGTATGTCCCTCCCTCCAACCCAAGTACCAGACAGCTACTGATCTCTTCTCTGTTTCTATACTTTTACCTTTTCAAGAATGTCATATAAATAATATAATTATACAGTATGTGGTCTTCTGAGTCTCACTGTTTATACATAGTAAAAAGCAGATGAGATTCATCCATGTTTCTGCATGTATCAATAGTTCATTTGTTTTCACTGCTGAGTGGTATTCTGTCATATGGTCGTACCATAGGTTAAGTCTTCACCATTTGATGGACAATTGGGTTATTTCTGCTTAGGTGCTATTACCACTAGAGCTGCGAAGAACACTTATAAACAAGATTTTGTATGGACATGTTTCTCTTGTGTAAAAATCTAGGAGAGGAATAACAGCACCATTGTTTTTTCCTACAGCATTCACATTTTTCAGATTCTTCTTATTTTTCCATGGAAACTCAAAGTTCTTGGAGCATATCGGCTTGCTTGGCTCCATGTGTGCCTGCTGCCTAGGTGGAAGACGCGAAAGCCTAGGGCCTAGGATTTGCCAATTCTGCTGAGTTTTATCTTTTGTTTTTGTTTTATGAAGAACAAAAAGAACATGTGTTTCAGGCTGTAGAAAGCTGTAATGTCAACCACTCTCCCCGTGCCATTCTCTTCCCACCCTGGTGATGACGTCCCTCATCTTTGACTTTCTGTACCTTTATTTATGGCTCTCCACGTTCCTCTTCAAAGAGCCGTTTCCATTGTCATCTCTGAGGAAGGCCTCAAAAACGGTCCAGTTGTCCAAACCTGTGCTTAACTGTCCCCTTTTCCCCCAGCCAGGCTGAAGGGACATCTTGAAATTATCCTCAGAGATACTTCTTTTCACTGTCCTCAAATTTTTCTCCCTCATATTACCCCTCTGCTGCCCTTATCTCTAATGTTGAAGAGTGATATGTGATGAGAAAGCAGAGACAGAATATGTAAAACAAACAGACAGAAACAACTACTTGGAAATGTTGGGCTGTGAAAGAGAGAAGGAAATTGGGTCTGAAGTAGGTCAAGGAATTTCTGGGTTGCTTTTTAAAGCTGAAAATGATAAGAGCAAGTTGACATGGGGTAGATTCACTAGAGGGGAGGTACTAATTATACAAAAAAAGGGAGATCCTGAAGGATGAAAATCCCTCAGAAGGACATAGAACCTACAGCCTAATTCAAATAAGTGTCATTTGGTTAAAACCTGGAAACCTGCCATTGTAACAGAACAGAAAACAGAGGAAATGTCAGGTGTGGGTGCAAGCATGTTTGTAGGTGGATGGAGGGAAAATGAAGGATTTTATAACCCATATGTTTAGTTATTCAATTACTAACACTTTTCAGTGAAGAAAGGTTTAAGATTATTAACTGAGATTGAAAAGCAACCATACGATGGGGAAGAAATTAGAAAAAAAGTTGTAAACCATTAGGTGTTCTGATTTCAGTTCCCTCATTCCCCATAAATTCTCTCCATTCAGGTCTGTGCCCTCACTGTGCTGCCCAGACCATGTTCCCCAGTTTCCCATTGCTATAAACTCAGCTCTGGTCAGAGCTGCCATAGCTGCAAAATTGGAGATAGTAGACACACCCTCCTCTTTTGCACACATTCCTCTAGGGCCTTCCAGGACACTGCTCTCTCAGCTTTTGTCCTACATCACTTGCCATTATTATTTCTTAGGATCCTTTGCTGGTTCATCCTCCTCTTCCTGAACTACGAATGCTAGAGGGACGCTGGAATCCATCCTTGGACTTCTCATTCCTCTCTGTATTCATTCCTTTGGTGTTTTGAAAGACAAGTCTATGCTAACAACTCTCAAATTTCTATCTCTAGTCCGGGATTATCCCCAAATTCTATTCTCCCAGATATCTGTTCTCCGTTACCATTTACATTTTTAATAAATATCTGAAATCTTAAAACCTAGATTTCTTCCCACAAAAACTATTTCATATCCTGCCTTCCCATCTCCACCTATAGAATTCTAATCTTTTGTTTGCACAAGGCCAGAAACTTTGGTGTCAAGTTTTCTTCTTCTCTCTCTCTCATATTCCACATTGCTGTAAGAATCCCTATTGCTGTAGATTTAAAATGTATGTAGAATATGATTATTTCATGCTTTCTGTACTGCTGAGCCATCCTCATGTTTTGCTGGATAGTGCAATACTTTTTTACCTCTATCCTTGCCTTACTATGATTCATTTTTAACACATCAAAGAGAGAGATCCTTTTCAAGCGTAAATCAGATTATGGCCCGCCTCGGCTGAAAACCAGCAGTGCCTACACATTTCCTTCAGATATAAACAGAGTCCTTACAAGCTCCTGGAAGGGCCTCTATGATCTGGTGCCCCAGCCCTTCCATCACTGCTCCCCTGCTCTCCTGCCCTGCTCCCAGCATGACCGCTCCGCCTGCTTCCTTCCTGTGCCTCGAATGTGCCAAGCATGCTCTTGTCTTAGCACATTTTGTTCTGTTTTCAAATCAGTTATATCACTTCTTATAGTTTCTAGTGCGTTGTAAAAATTTAAGCTTAACTTTTATCTCAGAAAAAGCATGTTGATAACTATGGTTGTTTTCAGTCTGGTTCTTAGAAAACAGATTTCTGGATTCTCTGTGCATGTTTTTTGGTTGTTCATTATTTCTGCTCGTTTTAACTAACATTGTCTTACCTCTTTGTGTGTTTGAATCTGATTGTGTGTTGGATATTCTACTCAAAAGTTAATTTATAGAAATTATTTGAGGGCTCAGATGATATCTTACTACAGAGAGCTTTTTCTTTGCTTCTGTCAGACACCAGGAGCATTAGCAAGGAAGGATTTTTTAATTTAATCTACGGTTTGGGGATGATTTTTTTCTAAGTAGTTGTTTTCATGATTCGAGGCAAGTCTGAAGACTATGTGAGGTCTTCTAGATCATTCTTAGTCCTGAGGCTCGGTCTATTCTTGGGGATCATGGATTCTGATTTTTATCTCCCTACACCTCTGAGACAGTCAAAAGTTTGGATCAGTTTCTCAAGCAACTCATTATTGTTTGCAAACATCTTTAGGATAAAAGCCGGTCTCAGATGCTTGACTCATCTATTTGGATTCCCATCTTTTCCTGATCTTGAGCCCAAGTTCTTTTTTTTTTTTTTTTTAATTAGCTCATTGATGTTTTTAATAAATAACATGTCAATATTGTTTTAAATATTTTAATTATTGTTGTCTATTTTGAAAGGATTGCTTTGAGTCCTTGAGCCACCATTCTGGGGTGGGAATTCGTTTTGAGAACTTTACATTTTTCCTTCTTGTTGAAATGCTCTTTTTTTAGATTGTGCATATCCAGCTCCCTCACTTCCTTCAGATCTTAACCCAAATGTCACCTTCTCTAGATTGGCCATCCTATTTAAAAGCCCTCAGCACTCTTGACCTTCTTAACACCTGGGTTATCTGAAAGAAATAAGGTCTTTGGCAGAAGAAAAGATTTTCTCTGGAAGAATACATTACCCTAGGCTTCAAATTATTTCTATTTTTTTTTTTTGTTTTGCATAACATATAGTGAAATATATGATTTACCTGCAACATACAGTGTAATTTACTTATTCATTGTTTTATTGTTTACCTTCTATCTTGCTAGAGTGTAAGCTCTTCAAGGACAGGGTATCTTTGTCTGTTTTGTTTAGTTATAAACTGAAGGGTATAGAAAAGTTCCTGGCACATAGTAGATATATAATAAATATTTGCTGAGGAGATAAATGACTCAAATAACACATCTCATTTCAGAAAGTAGGAAAGTGGGCCTACAAGAGAAAAATTAGAGGCTTACCAGGCAGTATTGAATTCTCATTTGAAGTTGGTAACTGTTAATTTATAATGAAATCAATTAGCTTGGTTGAGAGAGTTTCTCCACAATGTTTTGCTTTTCAAGTTTAGAGAAAATCGATGATAAGATCCACCAGGGTTGTGGTTTTCTTCTCTCTCTCTCTCTCTCTCTCTTTTTTTTTTTTTTTTTTTTTGGGTGAGTGTATCATAAAGAGAAAGGGAGGCCAGAGAAATTAAGGTATTAAAATAACTGATAATTTGAAATATATATAAACTAAGGGTAATAACACCACAATGGAACTGGTAAAACTCATTGATTTTGGAGTCTCAATGGGGCTAAAGAAATGTTGTATTGGGGACATTTGAGAAGTGAATGGGAGATAGAATTCTCAGAGTAGGATGCTCAAATTAAAATTTTACAGATTTCCCATTTTATTTGTGAAGGCAAAGTCTAGGAATGATCCTGAGAGTGGATGAGTGAAATGGAATGTATGAGAACACCTTTGGAGTTCAGTGGCTTGAAGAAGTGAGAGGTTAGAGACTTCCATGTGAATTTTGGAAATGGCAGAAATCCCATAAGGGGCCATTATGATTCATGAATGGATGTCATCAGTAAATACGGGAAAACTTATCAGAAAACTGATAGATAATGACAATGAAAAGAATAGTGAAGTGATATAGTTTAATGAAATAATTTTCAGAAGAACAGGGTTTTGTATAGAAAAGAGAGCAGAATGGTTAGAAATTCATAATGACAAAAAAAAAAAAGGTGAACACTTATCCCAGAAGTTGAATCTTTCAGTATTTTTGTGGTTACTTCAGTAGTATAATTATTTTTCTTTTCATGCAGATGCCTACAACTCTTCCAAGAGCAGCTGGTCGAGAAACCAAATATGTAAGTCCCTTCATAATGATACATACTGTTTTTTAATGGGTGGATGTGTATGCTTTAGAGGGAACTCAATTACACAGTCATTAAAATTGAATTAGTTGATATTTTTCATAAGTGGAAAGGGGTAGGATGGTGTGATTCACCCAGATGTGGAAGATCAGGTTAGGTCAGGTAAGTTTATTGATTAAATTCCTTTTTAAGTGAGGTCTAGTTTGATTAGTTTGGCTAAATAAAATGGGACTCCAACACCTCTTTTCTGTCTTTCTAAATATCAGAGCTTCGATGACACTTTCATTTTTGTAAAAGTTTATTGTGCTTATCATAAAGGAGTCAATTCATATACTTGAACCATTAAGATTTGTCAGTTTCCAATGGGATGGCCAGTTTAGCTGGTTTTGACTAGTTTTTTGCTTTCTTTTTGATTTAAATTATTGTCAAATAAACTAATTTCCACTTAGGAGCAAAAAAAGATTAATAGATGTGTAGATAGAGACTCACACACTTGATTCAATTAATTATGACTCTGGCTGTGAATGCCTTAGGCACACACATATAGCCCCATCACATTTCCATTCTTTACTCAACTCATAATCCACCCCGTGGCCAGCTTCAACAGAAACAAGATTTTCTCCTAAGCAAGTGTTTAGTTTTTAGTTTAAAACAAAACAGTAAATTATTTCTTTTAGGTTATGCCTTATATTTTCTAATATGCTATTTCCATCACTATCATCATCATCGTCATCAAGAATGCATAATCATTAATTGCATACTTTGTGACATATTCTCTTTCCAATTTTTGTATTTCTGTCTTCATTCGGATCTCCCTAAGCAAATAATAAACTGGTTGAAATCACCGAATTTTATCACATTTAGGAAATGATGTTTAGAGGGTATGGATAGGAACACTTCTTAGAGTATTTACCCAGAAGATTTCACTCTCATTTTTATTGAAAGCCATTTGGAGTAATACTTAAAAGACTAGAGACATTTAGTAGACTATACCCATATTTAAATCATAACATGGCTGTTTGCTGTCTGATCCTGGTAAAATAACTTAACCTCTCTATGCCTTAATTTTTTCATCTATAAAATTGGGAAACTAATAATTGCCTTATGTATGATTCATATTAGTTAATTTATGAAAGGCCCTTGATGTAGTCCTGACATACAGGAATAAATAATAGTTCTTCGCTTTCTTCCTCTTATTTTCCTTTGCTTTTCCCTTCATCTATGCCTCCCCCTTTCTCTTTCTCCTTTTTATCTTGGGAAGAGTAGAAGTGCCATGACTTAACGGAGTTCCTTGATTCTGAAGTTGAATACAAGAAATGAAAGTTCCCTAAAGCGGTTTCAATACTTTTTGTGACTAATATGTGCTACAAGAGCCAGACCCAGGAAAAAATAGCTGCGAGTTTTTGATTTCTCATGTCTTTCTCACCTACTCCTACCTGTCACCAAAGTGCCTCTGATGGAGACTCATTCACAAGAAGATGGGGAGGGGCTGATAAACATCCTCTCATCCCTCCCTGTGGGTAGTTAACTTGGTAGCAATTGGAATAATTCTGGAGGGGCTGCTTCATTTACTTCAAATTATTCTTCAATAAGTTATCAGACTTAATTAAAGTAGGTTAACATTTGCCCCAAACTTTCTGAGAGCATTTGAGTCATTCAATGTTAACAATGAATCATCAAATAGATTAGTATAGACTAGACCAAATATGAACTCTGATTTAGATAACATTCTTCACTTTGATTACATTTGGTTTCTTGAGTGAGAAGCTTTATTTTTTTACTTTCTCTTACAACATGACATTTAAATTGTTCTTTGTGAGACCTCAAATATGTCCATGTCTTTTAGAAGACTATCAAGGATAATTTTATGGTGGAATGTAAAACCCAGTTCTTTGGTGCCAAATCATAGGGAAATCACACTTCTAAATATTTGGCTATAGTTGTTATATTTACCAAGTGATGTCTGATACATTTATTTTAAGAAGAAAAAAATGAAATTTTAGAGCAGAAGTCCACTTCAGCTATAAGCGTTGGTCTCATGTGAACAATCTATTTTAATTACAGCATGTTCTGATTTAAAAGAATGACATAGTTGTATTTTCTTCTAGAAATTCCAATATTCATATTGCCTGAACTATAAGATACCTTACCTTAAGGATGACTTGGATAGCTTTTACTCAATTAATTAATTAATCTTTTGCTATATTTTTTTCTCTTCCACTCCCATGGAAACTCAAAAGCAAATCTAAGAAGTCTTTTCAGTATTTCACCACCTCTCTGCAGACTTGAAGGAAGTAGGCATCTTTGCAGTATATACTTGCTGGGACTTGATGTGTCATTGACTGTAGAAATTCTCAGATTCAATTAGAAAACAGGGACCCCCTGTTTACCAACTCCTACACCACATAGGGAAAAGGAGAAGACTTAGATGAGAACCAGAGAAAAAGTATTGTGATATTTAAGAATATCCTCAACAGATTAGCATAGACCATTTAAAATCCCTATATCTGGGGTCTCTCAGAAAGTGCAGTATATGACCCATGAATCACAACTAGTGGAAAACTTAGAATTTTCTAGCTAGTTCTATTACTCAATTTCCTACTCTTATGCATTGGTTGAACAAATATTTACTGAGTGTCTACCATGTCTACTCACTGAGGAGTCACTGGAGTGAGGGATGAACCTAATAAGGTCCCCATTTCTACAACTTATAATGGGGGAGACAGTTAGGGAATGAGCAAGACGCTTTCCTGTAGACATTAGAGAAGAGCTGGCTGTAGAATTGGTTGAACTGTAAGCAGACTTACCAAGTTGCTAATTTTTGATGAAGCTGTATTATCTATTGGATTTCCAGTGTTCCTGGGATGATTATAATGGTTTTATTAAATAACGAGAAATTGTATGACTAATTCCTCTTTCTGGGAACTTTGGTAAAATGCTGCTTTTCTTTTTCATGAAAAACAGAAAAGAAAAGAAAAGAAAAAGAAAAGAAAATGCAAAAACAATTAGTTTCCTATTCTTATTCTTTATTGCACATATTGTTACATTTCACATAGTCTGTTTTTTTTAGGATAAGCCAGATGCTTGAAAAGTACCATCAATTCAGTCTAATTAGAGTCAAAGTTTTCTTCAATTCATGGTGTACTTGAATTGCAAATGATTTTAAAGTAAATTGAGGTCTTCTTAAGTGTAGTAGAATAAGTGAGGCTAACAACATGTTGAGTAGTGGTGATCTCCACAGGTCACTTGTAAGATTGACTCTATTAATTTATCAACAATATTCCATTCAATTGTTTTGAGTTCTTACCTTGCAAATGAGACTGAAGTATTTCACTTAACCTTACACCAGTCGTATGAAGTGGGTAGTATTATTTCAAGATCTTCATATGACAAAGGAGGAAACCAAGTCTTGGAAGTCAGAGTAGGCAAAATCCAACCAGCTTTAATTCATGTCAAAGCCCTTGCCATTAACAGTTGTGTGAGAACTATAGAAGATGCGGAAATGGTTTGTTTTCCTTAAATATTTTATCCATTAGTATTTATATTTTGGGTCTAAATTATTTCTTCATGTTCAATAACCTTGCAGGCTAAACTTTGAATAATTTCATATTTGATGGCAATATCTAAAACAATATCTATTATATTTCTAACATTTTACATCACTCTGATAATTTAACTCATAATTTATCAGATAATGTGTAAGAGTGATTGTTTCTCATGACACTTACTTTTAAAGAATTTCTTTCCTCCTATGTGATTGTTTCTCATGACACTTACTTTTAGAGAATTTCTTTCCTCCTATATAAAGGAATGAAATTTTTTATTTGAATTTCTATTTTATTCTGTTTTCAGTCTATCATATTTGGTGGGGAATGTCCTTTTTTCCTTTGCATTACACTTGTCTTTGTAAAGATTTATTTTTCATTAACTACAACCAGTATAAATTATTTCATTCATATAATTCAAAACCACAGTGCGCTTTCTTAACAAAGAGCAACCTCAGAAAATAAGACAAGTATCAGATCCATTACTAATTTATCAAAAAACCCTTAGTTGGAATCACAACCTATAGATAACAACTTCTTTTATAAACTCTGTACATTGCATGAATTACTTTTAAGTGCCAGAGAAATAACAGAGATAGGCCTACTGAAGGTTATATAGTAAACAGGTAAGATCCCATCTTAATGAGCTTGAGGGACAGAAAAATGTCATAACAATGGATACATATTGCTTTCAAAATATCACAATATATTAAAAAATATGTCAAGGTTTATTAAGAATATTCCCCACTACACACACACACACACACACACACACACGCACATACGCACATACACACAGTTATTCAAGTAAAGGTCACTGTCTCCAATTTAGGCAATTCCCCTGTTGCTATGCTTGGCAATGTCTCTATGCTGGGGTGTTTTCAGAGGTGCTGTGTGCTTATGCAGTCCTAGGTCTGAAGGTAAGAGGATGCAGTTCACTTCAATGCAGTTCACTTCAGTCCAGACCTTGGTCCTGATCTGCTTTCCATAGTTTGTGACCATAGATTTGACGAATTACAGAAAGAGTTGTGAACACTTTAAACAACAATTCTGCTTATTCTCATTTATTTATTTATTTTATGATTTTTATTTATTTATTGTATTTAAATATTTCTGAGGCATGCTTATGTGAAATGGGATGAGGAAGGAACTAGGGTAATTATCTGGGTTCTGCTAAATGAAGAGGAAGAGAAAAGATGTAATGAGAGACTCCTTATGCCTTGTATCCTTCAAATCATTATTTTAGACTTTACCAAACATGAAGCCTCCGTATTTCAGCCAAACTTCCCCTTGATCTGATCTTTTATCTCCTCATTAGCATATATAAACAATGGCTGTCCCTGGTCCCTATGCCCACTTATTTTGCCTCTTGGTTATGTTCATGACAAGATGGAATCATCATTCCTTAGTACAAAGACTCAAACTTTCAAATTTATTTTTTGTGTTTAGGCCTTTTGGGGATGATAAGTTACTAATTTATAAAATGTTTTTCAACGAGATAGATAGGGTAATGTCTATAGAGGGTTAGAGTAAAGAATGTGAAGCAAAAAAGATATGATGCCTCATAATATATCGCTATGGGCTTGGTGCCTAACATTCTTACTATTGGATTCATTCTTTTGCATACATAGTAACCTATGTACAAATAACAGGAGCTCTTGGGGTGCCTGGGTGGTTCAGTTGTTAAGCATCTGCCTTCAGCTCAGGTCATGGTCCCAGCGTCCTGGGATCAAGCCCCACATCAGGCTGCTTGCTTGGCAGGAAACCTGCTTCTCCCTCTCTTACTCCCCCTGCTTGTGTTCCCTCTCTCGCTATGCCTGTCTCTCTGACAAATAAATACATAAAATCTTAAAAAACAAAACAAAACAGGAGCACTTGCTAGGTTAAGGGAAAGACAGTGTTTTATCATTTTATCATTTTATGTCTCAGCACTCAATGATTACTAGGGGCTCAGTTAATATTTTAAGCTTTGTCTTTCTGCCTGGGAGAAGTAACATAATTCATTTAACACATTATCACTAATTAAACTTCTTTGAGCCATGAGAAAAGGAAACTCAGAACAATGAGTCAACAGAGAAAAGGTGGAAGAAAAACACTTCAATGATGCTGAACTGGCTGTTTTATTCAGGTGGGAGAGATGTGACTGCTGAAAGGGAAAAAAGCAAGCAAGTGGAAGTGTAGAGTACAGAAGGCAAAGACAACTGGAACAACTGGGTTCTGTTCCAGTCCCCCAAGAGGGTGTCTGCTAGTGTGATGCCAGCCAAAAAGACATGTGTCAAGAATGAGGAAAAGCTGCACATGGCAAGGAAAAACAATGTAGATGCTGACTAAGGAGCTTCATTGTACTTCTTATGCCTCTAACAGCAAGTCTTTGGAAAAGGAACATGGTTTCTCCAAAGCTGGTTTGGGGCAGTGGTGGCCCTGTAGAGCAATTTATTTTTCAGTGAATTTCAAATTCTCCTTTCTTGCCTTTGTCTTTAGCTATTTGTTTTTCCATATACTCTAGCTCATTAATAGATTTTCTCTAAAGTAAGAAATTTTGCCTTTCACATTTTTTTTGGTCTTCTTTGTTGGTTTCTAAGCTTTTCAAATGATGTTATGTTAGTTAACATGGCTCCTCCTCCTTTCTTATACATTCCTTTTCTTTCTTTTATGATTAAAATGATGTTAAAGGCCTTAGAATAGATGGTAGGATTTTGTTTCACACAACAGCCATCCTTACACTCCTCTGTATTATTGTTCCTCACAGTTAGTATTAATGTGGATAGACACGAAAAACTAAAATCTTTGTTGTTATTCAAATCCAATTTCAAGTTTAGTCTTAGGAACATCAAGTTGCTTCTCTACCTTCCTTCACTAACCAAGGAGCAGTGGTTCATTCAGACAGAGTAACTTTCTCCCACCTCTCACTGCTCTGATCTCAGTTCACCAAACAGGCTTTTCTCCCTTTTCGGAAAATAATTGCTACAAAATTGATAACATATTTATACCTACAACATTTAATAAACCCTGCAAACCTGTATTAGGCAAACAAAGTGAGGCTTCTCAAAGAGCTTGACATGATTGGCTTGGTTGAAAAAATCTGGTTATATTCATAATACACAGAAGCCAATATTCTTTTTCTTTGGTGAAGGATCTGCAGTGCTTTTATAAATATTTATGTCACCCTGAGAGAGACATTTAATTCTATCCTTCTCTGGGAAGAGTTTCTCACATAAATGATATGAAATCCATTGTAAAAGTTAGAATAAAAATGGAATTGGGATGTTTAGAGTATCTTATTGTAATGTTATAATTCCCAGTAAAGGAATTTTGGTTCAAAGGTATTTGGGTTTTTCCGTAATTTAATCACAACTTTTCTTGAACATTTAATCTTTTTTCCCTCTAATAGTTTGGTATTATTTAGCACTACACACTGATAAATGTCAGTAATGTGGTTAAATTGCACAAATACTTAAAAAGATGTTTTTAATTATGTTATCTTAGTAGCCATACAGTATATCATCAGTTTTTGATGTAGTGTTCCATGATTCATTGTTTGTGTATAACACCCAGTGCTCCGTGCAATACGTGCCCTCCTTAATACCCACCACCAGGCTCACCCATCACTCCACCTCGCCTCCCCTCTAAAACCCTCAGTTTGTTTCCTGGAGTCCGTAGTCTCTCGTGGTTCATCTCCCCCTCTGATTACCTCCCTTCATTTCTCCCTTCCTTCTCCTAATGTCTTCCATGTTATTCCTTATGCTGCACAAATAAGTGAAACCCTGTGATAATTGTCTTTCTCTGCTTGACTTATTTCACTCAGCAGAATCTCCTCCAGTCCCATCCATGATGATACAAATGTTGGGTATTCATCCTTTCTGATGGCGGAATAATATTCCATGTGTATATAGACCACATCTTCTTTATACACAGATGAATCAGTACTTTGTTTTTGATCTGTAATCCCTTCTTTCCTATAATTATTGAGATGAAAACTTAACTATGATAGGTTTCAGTCAAAATACTCACATTTGTTTCAGCATATGTCATAGAAGCTATTAACTTAACTTATGGGACTCATAGAAAATTCTCTCACTATTGCAATAATGAGAAATTAACTTAAGAGAAAAAAAAAGACTTTAGAGGAAATAATTATTACTCATATTACATTATGAGGTTAAAAACAAAACCCTAGGTGGACTGAATGTGATGAACATTCTGAAAGGCAATTTCCTGCAGCACAGCATAACCATAAACCTTGGTGCACATTAACCACTAACCTGGTCCCAGCAATTAGAGATGGGGAGCATTTAGCCAAGACACCCTGCTGCCAGAGAGCAACCATGAATGGCAGCAAGCAGCGACAGACCTTGTGAAGAAAGGCATGAGTCAAAAAGCAGAAAACAAACAATATTGGGCACAGTGTGAGAAGGACCACAGGTGCCTTGTCCTTATGTTTGGTGATTCATACTTCTATATACTTGGCGATACCAAAAGAACCACTAAACTCTCAGTTCCCAGTTATCATTCATAGCTCAGAAAGTAAAAAGAATATTGACACATTTATAATACACCTTGAAAACATTTGCAGTTTCAAAAAGAATAGGAATATTTTAGGAAAACCACTTTATCATATTTCAGGCAAGTCTATTATTTATAATTAAGCATTTGTATGTTGACTGCTTCCCATCACAGTTGAGGGTGGAGTTGATGTGGAACCCAGCCTCCCATTTAAATGCAGAAAGCTTGATGAACCACAATTATTAAAAATGTTTAGGTGACCCAATCTGAAGTAAAGAAGAAACTTCTGTATGCCAGAAATGAAAAGGGAGTTCCAGGTGGAGAAGTTAAAGCTTTGGTGGAACACAGGTACATCAGAACCTGTGTGCCAGGAGCCAGGAGCTCAGATTTTAACTTTCACTATTTAGTAAGTCTAAAACATATTAAAAATGTTAAACAATGAATCTTGGAACACTGAAAAAATAAAATTAAATTAAAAAAATAAAAATGTTAAAGTAGTTAAAAGGAATTATAGATATTATAAGAAAGATTTGAAAAAGAATCAAGTAGAACTTCCAGAAGGTAAAAGTAAGTCTTTAAAACATGAAATTCAATTGTCATGTTGAATGTATTAATATAAAATTGAAGAAAAATTAGTTAACTGTCAAGTGTATATGTGGAAACCATGCAGAATGCAGCATAAAGGGATAAAAATATGAAAGGAAATTGAGGGAAATTAGATGGATTAAAAAACTAAATATATATTTAATAGAATTTTCTTAAGAAGAGATGAGACAATGTGAGAAAGGCAATATTTGAAGAGTTACTCATAGAAGATTTTCCAGAACTGAAGAAAGATATACATACTCAGAATGATGGACCACACCAAATCTCAAAAAAGAAGCATTAAAAGAAATCCACCCTCACATATAGCATGGTGAAATAACAGAATGTATGGAAAAAAGTTGTTTTTTTTTTTTTTAAGATTTTATTTATTTCAGAGATAGAGTGAGAGCATGAGTTGGGGGAGGAGCAGAGGGAGAGGGACAAGGAGAATCTGCGCTGAGTGCAAAGCCTAACATGGGGGGCTCAATCTCACAACCTTGAGATCATGACCCTGAGATCACGAACTGAGCCGAAATCAAGAGTCAGATGCTTAACCAGCTGAGCCACCCAGGTGCCCCATGGAGGAAAGTATTAATCGCTTACCAAGTGTGAAGACAAACGATCCACCAAGGTAGGACATTTAGACTGACAACACTGACAGAAGCCAGAGCCATGGGACAGTGTCTGAGAAATGCTGAGAGAAAATAACTCTGAACCTAGAATTCTATATCCAGTTGAACTCTCATTCAAGAATGAGCACAAAAGTAAAAACGTTGGCAGGCATAGTCCACGACAGTAGGGTGTGGCAGAACTACCACAACATTTACTTCAGTAAGAAGGAAACTAAATCCAGATGGAAGGAGTGAAGTTCAGGAACCAAGAAGGAAGAAATGATATTAGCCCCCACTTTGATTGAAAATAGTTTTTTTTTTTTTAAACTAAATTGTTTCCTTCCAAAATCATGAAAATTTTGTTATGCTTTCCTTCATATATAAAGATACTTTAAGAAAAAAATCTGTTGTGTCAATTTGCTGTAAACAAATTTAAACATCCACCAATGCTAGTATGTTTAGGTAAAATGTGCAGTATATACAGAGACTGAAATATTGTGTCATCTTGAAGAAATTTTGATGTTTTATGATAGTACTTATATTAAGATGTTAAGGAAAAGTAACACATAAAACATCTTATTCCTTGTTTGTAAGGCAATGTACCAAGCATGTTCACATCATTTTTTGGTGACATAATGATGTTTTTCCTTTTACCTTATACTTTTCAAAATCCTATAGTGGACGTGTATTCTTTAATAATAAAAGAACTCAAAAAACTTAAAAATATAGATATTTGTTAAATTATGAATTTCACTAAATGAACACCATGTTTCAAATTTTGCAGGCAAACCTATCCTTGCCATCCTCTACAGTATCTGACAATCAGCTGGTATGTATCCTCTTATTAAGTCATGAACCTATTTTAGAAAATTCTGACCTCTCAAGATAGCTTTGAGAGAAAGCGAACTGAGAATATATGTACTACATATATTTGCTTACTTGTCTAACAAAAATTTACTGATTCTTTACTGAAGCAGCTTCTGAACATACATAAAATCGTACATAGACCGATTGCTAGAAACTTGAATCTTAGTAGTGGGACTGGAATAATATGGGTGGGGTCAGAAGCAAGATGCTTTTGCAATTTATAGAAGGAGAGTGCTCGATTCCTGATGGGACAGATGCTTTTTAAAAAGCATTCAAGGGCAGGTCGCATTTGATAATGTAGGGCATGTTCTGGATTTTAAAACATGAGCAATGGGATATTTCAGACAGGAAGGTTAGCACGTGAATGGTTTAGATCAGTAATGGTTAGCAGAAATAGAATGTGAACCATAAATGCAAGTCACATATGTAATTTAAGATTTTCTAATAGCCACATTAAAAAGTAAAAAAACAAAACCAAACCAAACTCCAAAACAAAAAAACAACAAGACAAACACAGGGAACGTTAATTTCAAAGATATATTTTATGTAATGATATGTAAATCCTCTTTCAAACATATAATCAGTATAAACTTGAGATATTCTACATTCCTTGTTTGGGGCCAAGTCTTTGAACTATGCTGTGTATTTTCTATTTATAGCACAGCTTGGTTCTGAATAACCATATTTCAAAAAAAAAAAAAAAAAGTAACCACATTTCATCAGCCTGACAAGGGAATACTGGCTACTGTGTTGGCACAGATGTAGACTCTAGAATCTGTTATTTATAGATGAAAATTTGATTACATGGAATTATTTTTCCTTATAGTGTCTTGTATTTTCTATTCTTATAGTGGCTGTCAAATTGAAACCATGAAATAAGTTGCATAGATATTACTAAAGATTTTCTTTGTATCTTTTAACTTTTATTATTTATAATTATAAGTTCCTGAACAATAGTCACCTTCAGTATAATTAGAAAAATTTGTAGTAAAGCAGTTTGAGATGTAAGAAGACAAAAATCACTGTTTAGTACTGATTTTTTTCCCCTTTTTAAGCAATTGTTTTGGGGTCCATAGCCAGCAAGTCATTTTGTCATTATCATGCCAAAATATTTTCATTTGTAATACAAAAAAACATAAAAAACATAGTTTGACTCACAAAGTAGCCTAACTTAAGCAAACTACTTGAGTTTGTTGATGTTTATACATATGGTATATATATGGGATGTGTTTCCGTGCACGCGTGTGTGCTAATTTTAGTGTTAGTTTAGAATAGTACCTGGCAGTATGGTGTAGGTGAAAGAATGCTAGAATGGGGCCAGAACCACCATTTTTTATTTCTGCTTTGACACTAGCCACGGGGCTGGCAGTGAGGAAGCCACAAATTTGAAAGTTTGATCCTCAGTTTCCTAAATGAGCAATGAGAACGTTCTATTACATACTTTTGAAGCCCCTTTAGTACCTGTGAGTCCATGATTACCAACAGAGTGAAGAAGTTGCCATGGAAACAAGCACTGCAATAACAGTAAAGTTGAATGGTTTCCCAGTTTAGATATGGAAATATTACTACAACAATTTTAATATTTAAAGTAATGATACACTTGTTTCTTGAGAGCAAAATATTAAGCCAAGAACTGACTTGTATGTATGTGTATATGTATATATATATACACACATATACATATATGTATGTGTATATGTGTGTATATATATAGATAGATACATATATGTATATGTGTGTATATATATATACATATACACATACATACAAGTCAGTTCTTGGCTTAATATTTTAAGAAACTATTTTAAAGAGGCAAATATAAATAGTGATTTCATAAAAAGAGACATATTAAAATCAACTCATTGTAAATGTAATAAATAAGCCTTTTCTTGCCTAATAAAATAGTTTTGTGAATTCTAAGTTTGTGTTCTTTAGGGAGAAAAAATGCAAAGCATTGCTTTGACTGACTTTAATGATAATTTCTTTGCATTTGCTTTAGACTTTTTCTCTAAAGAGTTCAAGGAATATCTTAACCAAGTTTTAAATTAAATTTTAATCCTCAAATTCCCTTGAAATATAGGTCGGTTTGTGAAGGGATTATTATCAGGCAAGTTTATCACACAAAAAAAGAACATCTGGATTGATATAATTATTCAGTTTAATCACTTTGACTTCTATTTCATGGCATTAACCCTGTTTTTCATTACTGGGAAATAGAATAGAATAGAAATAATTGTAAGTAAGGACAGCTGTATGACATTTGCTTCTTTAAGGATTTGTGATGTTTTTGCTCTTAAGTAATATAAAATATGAATGAAATTATAACTTTTCCTTTCTATGAATGAATTTCCAATATTTGTCATCTCAAACTCTCTTCAACATTAAGTTCTGAGTAATTTGGATGAGAATAACTTTGAAAAATGAAACTAGGTATACATATGTGTATGTGTATGTACATGTTTATGATATAAATATAGATGCCATATAACAGGTAATTCTGATATAATATGTTGCTTTTTGTTAAGTAGTGTGTGTGTGTAGCACATAAAAATTACTGGGAACATATGATAGATTATAGTTAAATTATATAAGTAAATACTCTGTTCTGTGTAAAATAAGCAGTTAGTTAAAATTATTTTAGTCCTGTTTTGGGGGAGAAATATAATAAATTGGTTGAAGTGAAAATCCAAGATAGATCACCATAGTAGTACAAGCTTAATATAGAAACCATTTTGCTTTTGACATTTGGCTTTTTAGGGTATATAATATTTTCATACTTTCTTCTTTTCAACTTGCCTAAACCATTCACTTGTTAACATTGCAACTGTTCCAGTTCAACATGGAAAGAACAAAAGAACAAAAGAAATATGACTGTGCCCCTTACTCTTAAGATATTTCCATCATTTACTCTGGAAACCAAACTATTTAGTATCAGGCTCAGGATAATAGAATAATCTGGGCCTCCATGTGATACCAGTTCACCAATCTGTGCTTCAGCTTCTCTTCTTCTATTAGACACCACCACAGGATGTGAAAACTAGAAAGGAACTTAAGAGATGAGGGCATTGGAAATACTCATCCATAAAATGGGAGGTTGGAATAATTACTCAGTCAACCTGTAGGGGTATTGCAAGGCTCATGTATCACAGGATCTGAAGTTGCCAGTATAGCCTTGTGCATATGGGAGGTGTTATTGTTGCACACATGATCTCTGAAATATTATCTCGGAGATAATTATCTCCATTTTAAATGACTTGAGTTTGTTGGTCTTTGTCTCAGAAATAATGATCTCGGAGGTAATATTTTTTCGGATAAAGAAACAGAGGTTCACAGTTTAAATAGATTGCCTAACACCACAGCAGTAGTGGTTACTTTTGTGTGACTTTCAAAAAAAAAAAATCGTATGGACTTGAGATCATTAAAAAAGAATGAGAAAATGTTGATGAAGGAGTTGGGAAATTTGTCCTCTACAGACGTACGACTTTCGCTGGGTACCTCCCATGTGGGCCCGGTGCTAGCATTTTCCCATAGCCTATAAAGATGCACTTATGAAAGAGGAGGAGAATAGGTAGGGTGAATTCGGGTATAGAGATTTCTCCCCTGTGAGTAGTACCATACTTAACATAACAAGGGCAGCAAAAGGAAAGGATCTAGGATCTAGGTGTGGTACCTTTACAGAGCTTTCCTAATTCCTGAACTGAATCATCCCAATGTTAACAGAGGCTGGTGGGGCCTCTTCTTTGGATGAGAAAATAGATGAGGTTCAACAAAATGGGTAAGCACTGGTCTTCCTTGGGGGTAGATGGGGGAACCTTGTTTAGAAGACATTTGCTTTTGCATTTGGTATTTAATGCCATTACGAAATGTTCATTGTTGCGGGAGATGGAATACTGAATCTGGAGAGGAAAAACAATAGGTTAAAAAAATAAGCCACATGGCTACATACAGGTAAAAGCAAAATGCAGCTTACTGGAACACTATAAAGAAGAGTGGGTAAGCTTTCAGATACTTTGTTCCCAGTTCTGAATGCCAGCTGATGTGTCCTGCTTTAGTGAGGCATGAGTCATCTTTCTGAGGGCCCTTGAGGTCACTGTTGTTCAGAAAATGCAGCCCTGAAAGCTTTTGTGTAGAATTGATGTCTTCTTCAGGCTTAAGGGTGGTTTGTCCTTGACCAGTTTTCCTTGACACAACATACTTAAGTTCTACAGCATTCATCATATATGCCTCCTGAGGTTTGAATCATGCTATTGTCTTTTCTTTAACCATCGAAGTATTTCAATTCAACCAACCTGTGTTGTACACGTTACACAAAATATTTTTTGAGCTATGGGATATGGTTTATAAGAATTGAAATACTACATATATGTTTTTTAAGATTTTATTTACTTAATTGACAGAAAGATAGAGAGAGCACAAGTAGGCAGAGCAGCAGGCAGAGGGAGAGGGAGAGACAGGCTCTCCACTGAGCAGGGAGCCTGATGAGGGTCTTGATCCCAGGACCCTGGGATCATGACCTGAGCTGAAGGCAATGGCTTAACTGACTGAACCACCCAGGGGGCTCCCATATATTTGTTTTTATACAGCTATCATAGTAACTAATTTTTTTTAAAAGCATATCAGGTAGGTACTTTCCTGGATGGTGCAGATCATTTAGAATCAACATTCTATATTATAAATGCAAAAATAGGAAAAAGGAAAGTTTTTTTTCCCCTTTCACATTCATTCTATGTTGTTTTTCCTTTACAAAGTTCTGTCATGCATATTACAGCAGTCCCATAGCTAATGGGTGGTATAAAAATCTGTTTTTTTCCTCCTGAATCTTGGCAACTTTGCTCTGCACTTTGAAATCTGAGATATTTATTGGAGGGGAAAAATGCTTACATATTTGCTTCAAGTATATAATATTGTTTGTTGAGAAAGAAAGAAAGCTAATAAAGGTTTATTAATTGAAGGAGTGAGTAAGCTAAATAATTTAGAGCATACTGCTTTTGTCAACAGTCTTGACTGGTAGAATGTTTTTGAGTTTCTATGAGCTTGTTGCTACAGAAATTCTAAAATATATATGTATATACATAAAACACTAAAGACTAAAGACCAAACTGAAGCAAATGGGTAAAAGAAACATGGGGTACTTTCGCAAGCTCTTGGATCCACCAGATTAGTAGAACTCCTAGCCAAGCTCACCAAGGTTTCTATATCCAGTGTTTTATTACTTTCTTGCTTTTTTATTTTACATTTTATTTCTTTAAAAAGATAAAAATAAATCCATGAACACTGACACCTTGTTCTTTATTTCTTTTCTTCCCTCATCACAACCACTGCGGAGCTTATGACCGTCATTAAAGGCAATTAAAAACAGTCCACTAGTTGCAGTTACTAATTTGAGAATGAGGTTGCTCTCAGCAGCCATTATTTTAAGATATTGATAATGGATTCTCTAGGTCAGTGCTGGCAGTTAATTTTCAACTTTGGTCTCAAGCCAGAGGCAGTACCAACTTGTCATAGAATTATGATTGTAAGTTCCAAAGGACAGAAGCAATATTTATTTTTACGGTGCCCCTGAGTAGTACTGTTGAAGCATAAATGTATACTCATTGAGTTATAAACACAAATTAATAGCAGCCTCAGACCAGTGCCCTGTGTGGGCCATTAAAACCTGCCACCAGCCTCTAGAGACTCCATATGCTCTTGGACATTTTCTCCCTCAAGATTAGCAGAAGGTTTAAATGTGATATCTTTAGTCCCACCACACTCTTAAATTCTCCAAAAAAAGATGATATCATTGTCTTTTGGTATTAAAAATTTTATTGCTTATCACCATAAGCATATAAGGGGAAAAACAACAACTTTTTTTTTTTTTTTTTTTTAATGAAGAAGTTTAAAATCTTGTAAGTCCCTTAAGAACTGATCCCTGGCTTTGAATTCTTATATCCATCAGAGCTGGGAATTTCAGCCTCTATTCTTATCTCTAAGGGTGGAACTCACTAACCCACTTTCCTTCTTCTGGTCTTCTCTTGGGGAAAACAGTATGGATCTTCTATCCTGAAGAGTTCTCTCTTCTTGGGTTATACCCAAATAAAAATATTAATCCAGAAAAAGTAATGGGGGACACCAAGCTGGCAAGCAACACTCCTTGAGGTCTCCATATTGGATAATAGCCAGCATCCTGGGCTGCTTCTGCCTGTCAATTAATTTATTCATTCTTCAGTTATTTATTTAGCACCTTCTAGGATCCAGACACAGTTCTGCATGTTGGAAATACAACAGTGAGCAAAGTCATCATCTCTGGCCTCACAAATCATATATTCTAGTGGAGGAAAAAAAAAAACAACAACAATAAACACATAAACAAATGTCAGATTGTGATAAGTTCTATGGAAAAAAAATATCAGCATTCCAGGGATATCAGCATTCCAGGGAGAAATGACTTCTGGAAAAAGTAAAGAGCCCAAGTGCAAACTCTCAGGGGACAGGGCATCATGGTGTCTGTGCTAGGATGGAGAGCATGAGGGGGTGAGAGGGACAGTAGCAGCAGATAAGATGGAGAAGGGAGAGTCTCGTTAGGCATCAGAAAGATTAGGTCAGATAGCACTTGGTAGGCATTACCTCACAGGCATGACAAAGGTTTTGGCTTTCACTCTAAGTGAGAAAGTGAGGCATTAGAGAGCTCTGAGAGGATTCAAGTGACATGACTTGACTCCTAGTGTGAATATTCTGTGGTATACTGAACTGAATGCCAGCTGTCTGAGAACAAGGGTTATAGACACTATAGTTCCTGACATAGACGAGGTCCGATTGGCAAAATGGCTCCAGAGAGTGTCTGATAGACATGTGCTTCAGAGATCCAAAACAATGGTTATTTTGTCTTTGGGACACTTCAAAGATGGCTTACATCCTGTGTTGGTCAGTTCTCAGTAGGTTCATCATGATGAATTGAAATTTGGCATTTAGAGAAACTTTTTGTTATTCTTTCTGTGCTTTTTTTGTGTTAACTGTGGGAGTCATTGCCTGTTTTTATTTCCCCATTTAGGCTGGTAAGAAAATTAGGGAGTTGCTTTTCCTGGCCTCATAAGAATAACATTTGTGTGTATTAGTCATGAGTCTAGCTGGATCTATGGATTCCATAGCAGGTAAAAATGAAAGAAGAGCCAGTTGGGACTAATTTTGTTGCTGCAATGACAGTCTTACAGGAGCTCACTTTAACAGACTCTTCTAACTTGATTCATCTAATTTCCTTTATTTTTGTTTGTACACAAACCTAGCCCATTAGTTTTACCAGAATTAGAGAGCAAAGGTCTACTTCAAGTTTGAAAATATCAGTGGGTGTGTGCAAGGATGCAATGTAGATTAGAAACCAATAATAGACAGTCTCTTCTAAAGCCTCTCTTTTAGTCTGGAGGCAGATGCTCAAGGTTGAACAGATGTCTCTAAAATGGCAGACCAAGGAAGATCTATCTTTAGGCAGGCGGCACAGCGTTTAAATGGAAAGAGTTCTAGTTGAGTGCACATGAATCACCTAGGGATTTTGTGAAAACTCAGATTATGATTCAGTAGGTCTGGGATAGGGCCTGAGATCTGGCACTTTTAACAGGTTCTCAAGTGACACCGATGGTACTGGTTTACATAGCCCATTCTGAGTGGCAAGGTGCTAAAAGACATCTTATTTGGATAGATCCATTAGTTTACTCTGTGTTGCAATTTAGTCTTCAACAAGTGTAGATTACATAATTGTTTGACATTAGTAACGGGAATTAGGAAGAACAGAGAGCAAGTTAACTAATATTCCAGGGAAGCCTTGCATGTACCAGCAACAGAGCCAGTTGCTTTACTTAGGCTATTGTATAGATGTCCTAAAAGCACCTTGGGACCCTTGTTTGGGGGATGGATTTGAATATGCAGAAATAAGACTTATGTAAAAACTCTATGTGGTATGATACCTGAGAGGAAAGGAATATAAATAATAAAATGTGCCATTATTCATTATTAAAGGACCTAATCATGGACAATTATAATCCTTTAGCAGAACGTCCAGGCCGGTTGAACAGCTTTTTCCAGGTCATACAGTCTTTTAACACTAGTGCAAAAATTAAAATCTGTATCCTGCTTGCTTTCCTCCCAGCAACATCATGCTGTTTTTTGTGACTGTATTTTTAACCAAGTCTGGAGAGAGACATCAGTACAAATTTTGATGTCTTGGCCATGCAAACCACAGAGCCCTTTATGATGTAGGATATGGTGTAGGGTGCATATGCGTATATATAGAGGTGAAGGGAAGATTTATGGATGTGTATATCAAATAGGAAAACTTCACATCCTACAATGTTTTAGGAGTGCTCTTTTGCAGGAACATTTTGCCATGCTAAAGGAAAGAAAAACTGTATTGAGTAAGACTAATGAAAAAAAAAGGTAAATTGATACTGAATGAAGTAACATTGGCCAACATCAAGGATGTGGCAATGGACATTAGAAATAAAACATAACACAGAGGACACTGGGAATTGGAGAGGAAAAGTGAGTTGGGGGAAATCGGAGGGGGAGATAAGCCATGATAGACTGTGGGCTCTGAGAAATAACTGAGGGTTTTGGAAGGGAGGTTGGTGGGGGTTGGGTGAGCCTGGGGTGGGTATTAAGGAGGGCACATATTGCATAAAGCACTGGGTGTGGTGCATTAAAAAAAAATGAATCTTGGAAAACTGAAAAAATATTACAAAGAAGGAAAGAAAGAAAGCAGAAGCAATGAATTTAAAAAGAATCACAAATATAAAAATACTAGGGCTTTGTTATTGATTGGACAGAGGAAATTATAGAGGTGGGTATTTAAAAATGATTTTAAATTTCTGTCTGTCTGTCTGTCTCTGCAATAGGCATAGGAGTAGTTAAAATCATGGGCTCAATGACTGGATCTGCACTGAATTTAAATGTTGAGTTCTTCCTATATTAACTGTTTGGCTTTGACATGTGGCTTATTCTCTCTAAGCCTCTCACAGGGTTGTTTATAGGGAATTGATGAGATAATCTACCTACGATAGAGACTATAGAGCCTGATCACATATAGGTAAGACACAGAATCTGGATCTACAGAAGAATGATGGTGTCATTATCTGCAATGAATCTTCAAGGATTTTGAAATTGATTTCAAAGCATGTGAAATGGTGTGAGCAAGGTGCAGAGGTTGCCACAAACATGATTTGTCCATGTACCATGGTTTATGGAGCATGTGTGAGGTTTAGAATGGGACCACTAGTGTTTAATTCCCAACTTGACCATACTGACTAAATACTGAGAAATAGTTAGGTGTGGAGGTTATGGTTCAAGTTCACAGAATGGGAAATAGGAACATGTCAAAGGCAAACTATGCCTAGTCTTCTTGTGTGTAATTTGGCTTCCATGTCTGTAAAATACTACTGAGTAACAACAAGTGAAGGTGTGGGAGAAAACATAGGACTGGAGGAAGAGGAGATAAATACAGTGTAAGAATCAGGGCAACTATACCAAGGCCAACTGGGCAAACTAGAATGAGGGAGACTCAGAGACTTCAGGTAGACCAAGCCTAGGGACAAAATCAAAGAAAAGAGCATGTGCAACATCCAGTAGAGTAGAGGAAATAGGGAAAGAATTATTGTCAAATTAACAGACAACCACCAAATTTGGGAAATTCACAGGAACTAAGGAGCATAAAGGCTGGAACAAAAACAATTATGAAACATTAGTAACTGATTCTGATACTGAATATCCAGAAGAGTCTCTTTGCTGGGTCTCTCTCCCAGGAGAGAAGATCTGAGTGAAAGTCTCCAGGTGAGGATAACCCAAATCATCAGTCTGCTGGCAATACAATCAGTCAGGTAGCCATGTTGCTCTGGCAGAGGGATTCTTAGCATATCAAGTGCTCTGAGTCAGACTTTTCCTCTCTGCTTTCGTCTTTTTGCATACTGCCACCAAACTTAGCTCCTAAAGCTCCATGTTGGTTTTAAAACCTGGTAGGTCCAGGGTACTAGAGCTGTATTGATTTCCTACCACACAAAGGAGCGGAGAGAATGAGAAGGTACAGGAGTAGGGGGAAACGGAAATGAAACAGGAAGTCAAGTGGAAAAGAGAGACAGAAAATCTGGACAACTTAAGATCATGACCCAGATATCAGGCATCTCCCTTATTATAGATGGTTATAGAAATCAGTAGCTGCCTACGCTTTGTTCTTGTGTTGAGTTTACTGGAGGGATACTGCTCTCATATGTATACTCAACTCTGCGACTTAATACATAATTGGATGTTACTTGCACATTTTTCCCTCTTGAGAGAAATAACAGTTTCTTTTTTTTTTTTTAAAGATTTTATTTATTTGACAGAGAGAGAGAGAGATCACAAGTAGGCATAGAGGCAGGCAGAGAGAGAGGGGAGGAAGCAGGCTCCCTGCGGAGCAGAGAGCCCGATGCGGGGCTTGATCCCAGGACCCTGAGATCATGACCCGAGCTGAAGGCAGAGGCTTTAACCCACTGAGCCACCCAGGCGCCCCAAAATAAGAGTTTCTTAAGTAGGAGATAATTTCTTAGCCTGGGGACAATAAAGACTTCTCTCACACTTTACTTCCCCAGTTGGCATAAATATGAAAGACAACTGGGAAAATATCGATTGAAGAAAGTATTGCAGAATAGCATTTATTCAAGCCTCAAAATATATCAGGTGGTTTATAGAGCAGAGAGATAGATGTAGTCCCTTAAGGCTTAAGTTGTGAGTATCAGCATTTACTGAGGAGAACTAATTTACTATTTTCTGAAAGGAAATGGGGTTGAGAAGAATGATTGCAGCAAAATGCTTAACCAGGAGAAGTGTCACAACTTTTTATTGAATTCTTGTTTGGAGTATTTTTGTAAACTTATCAATCATTTTGTGACATTTCACAGTGTAACGAGATTTTGGTGTTTGTGAAACATCACTCTGAAATTGCCCCAAAGTAGATTTCTCTCTCTCTCTTTCTCATCAAACTGACATTGGGTACAAGTTTATGAGTCTTGAATGACTGGTCCATTAGGTAAAACTCTTTTGGTTGCAAGTTACGGAAGTTGTAAGTTTTAAAAAGAAGGAGATCTTGTGTGAAAGAAAAGGAAATTCTTAGGGAGCCTCAGGAAACAAAAAATCAGCGGGGCCCCAGGAATGTTTTAGAATTCCATTCTGGAAAGCCCCTGAGTGTCTCTCCTCCTTAGGCTCCCCATGCACTTCGCTCTCCTTCTTGTTCTCATCTGATCTGCTTTTTATGGCAAATTGAGGCTTTCCCATAGCTTGCAAATTGACATATTATAATTTCAATCTTCCCAAGTAATTGCAGAGCAGTCTGAATTCCTATTCCCCATTCATGGAAGAGAAAGTCTTACTCTAACCACCCCCCTTAGGTCAGAAGGCCATCCCTGGTTTCATCAGACTTAGTACGAACCTGGTTTCTGGGGGCCAGCTCTGTGGATGTTGGGTCATGGGAGTTGTTTTCCAGAAAAATAAAATCTTAAAGGCTTGGTGGCTTGTGCCAAATTCATCTCTCCTACCATGCCCAGAATGAGAAAGCTGCCTGCCATTAAGGACACTCTCCATAAATATCTGTTAAATGAAATATTTGTTGACTGAATGACCAGTGAGGATATAGGAACACATTTGGCTAGATAAATGAGGAAGGTTTTTGCATTTTGAACATTGGATAGTAGATACTTATTAGTCAATTGCTGTAGCAGTTAATTTTAAAGTTATCAGTGAAAATCATTTGATTTCTAGGCTGCTTTTATGTATTGGTAAAATCATTTTAAAATTTAAAAAATTAAAAATTTTTGTGAGAACATTTGGATGACTTAACAGTACACATATTCATTCATTTTAATGCCATTTATTTCTTTATTTTTTAAAATTTTATTTAACATTCATGAAGACTAAGCCTGGAGTAATTCGCCCAGTACCTGTAAAATCCAAAATATTACTGAGAAAAGAGGAGGAAATCTATGAGCCCAATCCTTTCAGTAAATACCTGGAAGATAACAGTGACTTCTTTTCTGATCAGGTGAGCATACAGAAGAAAAAATTTTGATACTTTGATAAATAACTGTATAAAATATGAAGATGCTTCTATGAATATGGTATGTACAAGAAAATGTTTATTTGACTGGAGTGTCCTTAGTAATAAGAAAAGGTCCATTATTTGCATAATAAAAAGAAATTCATATATTCCCAGGATGATATTTTGTTTGAAGTGTTTCAAGTTAAAAAAAATTTTTTTTCTACCTTGTGCTGGTAATGTTTTAGGAACAAAGACACGATTCTCCATAAAGAAAGACATCATGAAGTCATTGGTTGGATGGGTCATATAGATGTCGCATTATTATTTCTAAATTCCTGCTTCATTTTGAAGAGATGAACTATTTTGGATTTGGTATATTAGTACATTTAGCGAAATATCTTTTGTATGGATGCGTAGTAACATACTAGAGATGATACGAACCCCTAGATTGAGCAGTAATAGTGGATTGGGGCTTAAGATATTTTAAGGCTTTTTTGGTCATTTGGATTACTTGTAAAAAAGGAGTACTATCTTCCCCTTGTATATCCTATATGTTGGAGGGAGAATAATGGGAGGTTGTTGATGGTGCTTTATAAGCTATTTGGGAAACCTATGAAAATACACATTTATGCAATATAAAAGTCCATAAATTATTTCAGAGTGAAACTTTGCCTCTTTTTTGTCCTATTAAGATGCAGCAAATAGGCATGGGTTGTATATTTTATATCGCAAATACTATGACATGGATAAACAATGTAAGCAATCCAGAAAACTTTCTGAATACAGCCAAGGCAAGTAAAATCACCACCCTTGGTGATCTATAATAAAATATACTTATGAAGGAATACAAAGTGATATACTCCATGTAAATTTTACTTTGAAAATAACTAAGAATATTCTTGAAACAATAAATTATACTTGCATTTGTGAATCATAAGGACTATCTTATCTGCCACTTATTAGCTCTATAACATCTCTCTTCATTTTCCTCATATGTAAAATGAGGCGTTCAGATTGGGTACTTTTTAAGGATCCTTCCAATTCAAAAATCTGTGTTCCTTAAAAATCTAAGATTAACCCTCATTAAGTCAGAAGTCACTGTGTAGCCTTGAAGATGTTCATCATAAATACTTTCTCAGGATTTGTTATAGTTTTTTCTATAAAATGGAGACAATATGATTTTATAAGGTAAATATTTTTAGAAGACACTAATAGCATTACCTATGATAATTAGAGGCAATTACTTTCATTTTATAGAATAAAATGTTATCCTCACTTTAAATAGAGAAATCTCACTGATTTATAGGATTGTCTTTATTAATTCCACACATAACAGAAATGAAAATTCCTCTTAAAGCATATTTTAATCATCAACAAAAAACACTTATCAAATATCTACTGCTTGTGTGATACAAATACTTTAGAGGCTTACTATGACATTTTAGACCTCATGGGATCATTATAAAAATAATGCAGTCAAATGACAAAAACGTCAACAGCTAAGATAAACTTCACATACTATCTATGTAATTTACGTTCTTCAAAATACAACCTACTGCTGTAAAATAATGATTTTGTTCTTTTATATTAGTATAATTTCAAATGTATGTATTTTGTTTTAAATAAGATTCATGTGTAGAATATCAAGGTACAGATTTATCACCATTAACTCTCCATGAAAATAATAAATTCCATTTTCAAGTTTAGGAAATTCTTGTCATTAAAAGGAGTTGCCATTTCTTTGCCCTGCTTTTTTTGACTAGACTGCAAGTTTAAAGCTCTGTTTATGTTCAACATAAACCTATGAATTTCCAGATAATTTGTGGAAAATTGGAACTCTTTTGCAAATATGGAGGTGCCACAGATACAACTGTACTCATATTGTTTTTTTCAACCAATTTTTTCTTGCTTTTATCTCACCTTTTATGTGGAACATGGGAAGTAAAAGGAGTCTCTAGACTGTCATATTGAAAGAGGTAGAGCATACTATTTAAAAGTGAATTCCAGACATTCCCTGGTCGTCCTCATTAACCTTGCATGAGAGGGATAATTTAATAGAAATTTGGGGTCCCTGCACGTGGGCCAACTACATATACTATGAACTAGTCTCTCTATGTGGAGTTCTAACTACCATCTCCGTGTCCAGAATCTGCCAGGGAGAAAGACATCAAAGACAGCTCACCAGTGCAGATGCTTAGATCTACTTAAAATATAAATTGAGTAATAACAGTTTATAATCTCAGTGTTGCTACTTCATCAGAACTTGAATAGAAGAGCATGTACTCAAATTCGCTAGTCACTCTTGTAGTCTCCTTTGCTGCTGCCACAGAATAAATTGAATGGTTCCAAACTCAGTTGATCTCACCCACCCATGTAATGGAAAATTCTTTAGCCAGACACTTGGGCCAAATTGAAGCTGCTCACATTCACTAATCTGCCTTGTACTGGGGACAGTTCCACATGACAGGAGATGCTGGATGGGATTGTTAAGTCAATAAATTTCCCCTAACAGCTTCGCTGCCATAAAATATGATTTCAAAACTCTCTGTTACAAAATGTCAGACACTAGAGATGATGAGACCAGACAGAAATGTATTTACTGTAGCGTAAGATACAAGCAGGCAGCCTTTTAAACTGATAATGAACTGAACATTTGCCTGGAGACCGTCTCTGGGTACTAAAAGCAAAGTTTGAAACTAAACGCATAATCAAGTAATTGAGACTTATTAATCAACAGCTTTTACATCAAAATGGCATAGGCCAAGAAGCATCCGTCTATATTTGATGGATTTTGTGACAAAGACTCTTCGGAATGAAGCTTATGCTTTTTTGAAATTACCTTTAAATCCATTATTGTATCAATTTGTGGTCCTGTTGACTTATTGCAAAAAATCCTCACACTTGCATTTGGATTTGAAAGTATGGTGATATACTTTGAAGCATACCCTATAGACAGCCAAGGTCAGAGCTGAAAAGTAATTAACAGAATTGATTGGACAAACAGGCATCCAGAAGACATTGAGGCTTAGAAAATCAATTCACTGATGAGAATGAAGATACTTAAAGAGCCCACTGATTTTTAGTTTGTCTGACTACTTGTGAGTTGGCAAAATACATTGATTGTTTTCTGGTCACTTAGACACACTTTCTGGTGTGTCTAATTGGATAAAGGTGATTTCTTCACTTAAGATCTTCAACTTAATAAAAAAGCAATTGCTAAACTCAGTTATATAAAATGTTACATAAAATACTCTCTTTCTCTCTTTATAAATAAGTAATTGAACCCAAAGTATTAAATATGTAATTTTCTTCTGAAAACCTTAGAGAAATACATAAAAAGAAAGGATTTGGACAGAATTAAAGAGGAAATATTGTTATTTCATCTGATTACCCTGGTTGTTTTTGTTTGTTTGTTTTGTTTTGTTTTTTTAGTGAGAAATAACACTTCCTAGCACGTGTACCTCTTGAATTTTATTTTCTTTCTAATTTGCTTCAATAAGAAAAGGAACATGTTTTGTGTGAAAATGACCATTTAATGAATTTCCTCCACACCACTTTACAGAGAACTTAAAGGGACAATTATGGGGGATTTTTTTTTTTTTTTTTTGGGTAATATTTTCAGTCTTTCTTTTCTCTGATTTTTCTGAGATACCTGACTTCGCTACCAAATTTTGTTTGACATTCAACTTTGATGATTATGTGGGTGACTTTCAGATTTCTATCTCATTATTCATCAAGTTAGATTTCTTCTGCGACCTTCACCTTCACTTCCTTGTGTCACGTGCATGTTACTATTACAGAGCAAGTATTCATCTTTGTCATGGGTGAAACTGACAATACTGCCTTTTATTCTGAATGACTTCTGGCTTTGCCATAAATTGCTACTGTTTCAACAATTGTTTCTCAATCAAAATAGTCCATTCTCTTTTGTTGTAAAATGATCTCTTATCAGTGCTAACCTTTCATTGAGAAGTAGTTTTCAGTTTAAAATGTTTAACCTTTCTAGGTCTAGAAGTGATTAAGTGGTTTTCCCTGTCTTAAGGAGGGAGAACCGAAATGCCTTGTGTTACATTTCTTATGGAAGGGTTAAGACCAGATTTAGTTTCTTCATGTTTTGCCAGGTTATTTGTGTTTATTCGAGTAATGAAATCTTTGTGAGTTTTTTTTTTCCTTTTTCCTTTTGTCTTCCTCCCTCCTTCCCCACCTTTCTTTCTTATTTCCTTCCTTTCTACCTTCCCACCCCTCCTTCCTCCCTCTAAGTGTAATAGGTAATTGTTTATCATAAACAGGTACTATATCACATGTAATAGTTTATCATCATAAACTGTTTTTTTTCTTTTCTTTTCTGAAATTGTCCTATAGAGACAATATTTGCTTTTTCTCTAGAATATAATCAAAATAGGATCACCTTTTCAGACTTAAGATTTCCTCTCATTCTTTCTATTTGGCAGGGGGAGGTTTAAGCTTTCTCATGACCTTGTGTAATTATTGAGATTGGAAGATTAGAACTGGAACTACAGAGTTTCAATTTTCTGTTGCAGTTGTCTTCAAGCTATGGGAAACTTAGTTTCTTGTCCCCCTTCCTTTGCCTTACATAGCATTAAAGTATTGAAGAGATTCTTACTTGCTTTAAAACAAGCAAACAAACACATGAAGAAAACCCATTGCCACTTGGATCATAATAGATAGAATTATTCTATTTCTACTAATTCTAATAATTACTTAAGCAACTGAATTCTAATAATTAATTCTAATAATTAGTCAAGCTCTGAAGCATTAGTTGCCTAAGAAATATTGGTAGATATGCAGTATCTTACCATATCCTAATCCATGGGGAAAAAATGATAATCTGAAAGTTTTATACAAATGTGTTCTTTGATGTTTTGTTAGCTCATGATGTCCCTATCTATCTCTATTTAAGAGGAATGGTACTGTCATATATAGAGGCTCTCATGTAAATTATGCTACAGTTTTAAGATAAGGTCTTGTTAAAATTAAATATCATATATTAGTTTCTTCTGAAGAGTATTAAACAACAGTTAGAATGTCAAAAGAGAGAAGGTAGCTGTGTAAAATATTTTAAGTAATATCCAGAGTAAATGTTATTTAGAGATTAGAAAGTTTTGTTTTGGCAAGGAAAATGATACATTCTTATGTTTTACTTCACTGGTCTGTACCCCAAACTTTTCCTTGAACTCCGAGTCAAGGTCAACCTGTAGATAGAACTATAGATGGTACCAATATGGCATTTAAGACAGTTTTGGTAAAACTAGTGCTGTTCTTCAGCACACTGTCTATAATACTCCCTTTCCTCCTTCCTTACACAGTTTCAATTCTACAACTACCTTAAAATGACTTATGGTTATTAATAATGTTTAAAAAAAAAACCCAAAACCATGGGCCCCAGATGGTATCATTTAGAGTTCTTGAACCTGTGCTTAGTACGTAATTGATTTGTAGTTTCTACCTCCCCTGGAAATATAGTCTTTGCTTGTCAGTCAAGAATTTTTCTATCATTCCCCGCCCATCAAAGAAATAGGAGGTAATAATCTGCATGATAAGACACCTGCCCCCCTCCCCAAAGCTACCTCCCCTGGACAATCCTTTTCTTTTGCTGATAATGTTCTTGCCCCACCCTTCTACAAACCCTTCCATTTTGCCTAACTCCTCAGAGCTCTCTTCTACTTCCTGGAGGTTCATGAATCATTTAATAAAGCCAAGTAAATCTTTAAAATTTACTTGATTAAACTTTGTTATTTAACAATAAAGATCCTTAGGAAATGCGATCCGAGTGAGAGGCTTGTGATTTTCTCTTCTCTATCAAATAATTTTCTTTGACCCATAAGAAGAGGACTCAAGGTAGAAAGCACAGAGGATGACACAGTGAAAGTCGGATGTACTATTTGAATATAAATGCTAAGATTGACGTGTTTGAAACACATTATACTCTCTAAGCAGCAGGGAGATTGTTACTTATTTTAATGTGTGGGTGAGATTAGACTTTGTTGACAAATGTAAAGGTCACAGCAAAATATATAAGTCTGAAGATGAGTTATGTGGAGAGATTTAGAAACCTCTTTTCTGTGATCCAAGATAAAGAAAAAAAAAGGTGGGTAATTTGGGCAAGAAGAACAACAAATTCAAATGATAGCAGCAACCAAAAGAATGCATAGGAGAGAATGAAGCAGAGAGAAAAAGGGGGTAAATAAACTGGTTTTTGAATTCCATTAAAGAGCCACAGACAGCCTGAGAAGTCCAGCACGTGGGAAAACTCAACTCAAGCTGGTGAAGCAGGTCCTTTACAGTAAATATATGGAAAAAGAATATGTATGGAATACATTACACAAGTGCAAAAATGTAGTTCTATTTATTTCGAAGGCTGCATGGAAAGGAAGATCTGTAAAATCTATAAATTCAAAATTGATGATTCCTCAAGGACCGCAGAGCTGGCAGGTTTTTAGACTTTTTCAAGCTAATGTTCTAATCTCCAAATACGGACATCTGAAGAGAAATTTAATCTCTTGCAGCCAGATCATCCAAATACCAATTTGTCTTATGGACCTTTAGGTGTGAGATATATATATATATATATATACACACACACACACACACACACACACACACACACACACATTTTAACCTTTATGTATGTATGTGTGTGTATGTGTGGGTGTATATATAGATATAGATATAAACTTTTATTTTTCCTTGAAAATAGAAAATTGCATTTGGCATGGTAATAAACAACTCACCGGGACTGGATTGTCTCTTATATTTATCTGGTAGAGTTGAGAGGCTTAACGTATTTTACCGGTTCGAATAAAGCAAGCGTGTATGACATTCATTCCTTTGGGTAAGTTCGGAAATAGAGGTGTTTTTTTCAATCTTTGGCTAATCTATTTCCAGGAAATGTTAGGCTCTCCTGAACTGCATTTTGTGGAAGGACTGGCCTTTTGCAGAATATTGTAGGGTCAGGCTAGTCTCACCTCCCAAATTTAGAACCTCTATCCAGGGAGGATCTAATGAGCTCATTCATTCTGAGGTATAATTGAACCAAAGGAAAACTAGAGCAGCTTGGTTTTTCAGAAAGAACTCTGATGTCTGGAACATAGCCAAAGAAGCTTGATTAGTCAGCTCTACCCTTGATTAATCAGCTCTACCCTGTGTGTTTGTGAGCCATGAACCTCATCAATGAAGTGAGAGAATTGGGCTGGCCTGATGGTTTTCAACTGGGGTGATGTTGGCCCAACATTATTGGTTGTCATAATTGAGGATGCCACTGGCATCTAGTGGGCAGAGGCCAGGAATGCTGGCCTCTAAGCAATGTATGGGGCAGTCTCACACAACGCTGAATTATCCAGCCTGAAATGTCAGTAGTGCTGGAGTTGAGAAATCCTGGACGACACCATTTCTTGGCTCCCTTCCAGCTCCAAGAACACTAAACTAAAGAATCTCAATGCTACCACTGCACAGCATTTCAGTTCAACCAACACTGACTAGGTATCTTCTTTTTGTGCCTTCACTAAGAACTTTTCCCTATTTGATTTGTATAAAGGAGGTAAGCTTCCATTGATGGGATTTCCCCACGTACCATATAGCCTCTAGCCATATCCCCATTTATTAAGGGGCATGCATTTTTATTGACACTAGATATTTCAGCCAAGTTATGGCTTCCCCAACTTCCTATACATTTTACCTTCATTCTTATATTTCCCTAATTGTTAGGTTTCAGGAGAATCAATTAAAAAAGAATTTTTTTTTTAAGAGAAAATTTTGAATGTCAGGCAGCGGTATGAAAAATGCCTGTTGTTTGATGAAGTCCTTCCTGATCCTGAACCTTATTACATAGCTGCAAAAAGAGGGCATTGTACAAAATACTTTTCATGGTGCCCTCTTACCCTACAATTCTGTGTTTATGTTTGTAAATACTATTGGAATATAATGATAAATGTTATTAAATATTCAAATATTATTGGTTGATGTTTCTCATCCTTAGCTGATTCAAAAAAGGAAAGGAGCAAGTGTTGCTCAGGCCATAATGTTTGGGGAGATGGAAAGTCTTGTAATCTACTGTGTAGGTCAAAATCGTAATAAACAGTTCCTATTTCCTGGTAAGTGGTCCCCTCAATGCTATGGTTTCCTGATGTTCGTGATGAGTGGCATTGCTGCTTTCTTCCATGCTCACTCCTTTCTCTCTACTCCTAGCATTCAACTCTTTAACGTTTGTGTGCCAAGCTCTGCAACATATATGGGTGACTCTGCTGGAAATCGAGCCGACAGTATCCCTGCCCTCATAAAGCTTAGGTTCTAGTGATTTCTACCTATTTTGGACCTTGGTCTCTTTCTGTCAATCTTAACTTTCCCTGTAATCTTCCGTACTTCCTCGTGTGAAACTGTCCACTACACACTCAAGCTACACACACCATGGCCCAGTTCTCTGGTCCTCTTATCCCTTAAGGGACTTTCTGTGACTGCTGGTTACTGGAGTCTTTGATTCTTCTACTTCCTGCAAAGGAGAGAAACCTTGCAATAGAATGCAGTGGAAAGAACATGGATTCTGTGTGAGCCTGGGAACTCTGAACTTAATTTTTATCCTAGAAAAAGATGGGACTACTCATCCCATTTCTAATGGTACCCATACTGATACCTATTTGTGATTATACAAAATAGTCACCGCAAAAGGGCTTTGGACACTTGAAAGGGAATACACATTTGAAATGTTTATTGTTATCATTTCCTTTAAAATCACTGTAATTTTGGAAGAAAGGGTTTGACCCCTTGCCAAGACGATATCAAATATGTTCTCTCCTCCCCACTGTTATGAGAAATCACCGAAGTCTCTTTTCTATGTTGTTTTTTGACTTCTTCAATACATGTCTGGTGGCACCTCTCTACCAAATACATGTCTGGTGGCACCCTAAGATAAGAATTAAATTCTATGTATAGAAAAACAAAACTGGGCATTTTAACCTTCTAGTGCCCACTGTGATTGATTATGACATATTTTCTCTTTTTTTCCCTTGAGCATGTTGCCATCACAGTACCTTCCCAGGGGCATCTGCTCTTTAAGGTTTGCTGTTAGACAACCACAAACGCTAAGCCCTAACTAATCCAAAGCCTATCTTGCAAATTGTATTTGAATCATTTAAAAACTTTTTGGGGTAAAGGGGATTTGAAAAAGCTAAGCATATGCTATTTCTTTTCATACTTCACATGTTTGCATTTTTTGGTTCAAATAAGAATTTGAAATAGGTAAGTGAGGCGTAAAGTATGTCTGTTTTTAAAATGCATATAGATCCTCCAGAATAAGGGCTGATAAACAAGAAGCTATTCCAGGGGCACCTGGGTGGCTCAGTCATTAAGCGTCTGCCTTCTGCTCAGGTCATGATCCCAGGGTCCGGGGATCTAGTCCTGCCTCTAGTCCCACATTGGGCTCCCTGCTTGGCAGGAAGCCTGCTTCTCCCTCTCCCACTCCCCCTGCTTGTGTTCCTTCTCTTGCTGTGTATCTCTCTGTTAAATAAATAAATAAAATCTTAAAAAATAAAAAAGGGCTCCAGTAATTTCACCTGGTGATGCTCTGCATTTCCAGAGGCACAAATCACTGCATGGTGTGAAGTGGGGACAGCAGGAGCGAAGAGAAAGTGGATTTTCACCCTTCACTTCCAAACCACGGGGAAAGGGGGTAACTTTAAAATGCCAGGATGGAACAAAAGAGTCTCAGATGTGCAGGCTTTAATGAAAAGAGCCCATAGTGCCTTAAAATGCCCTTTGGTATTGCAGTGAAAACAGCTTTTGAAGTTAAATAGTTCCACTTGATGGCTGAGGGGAAAGTAGGCTTTTTTTAAAGTGGTAAATGCAGCGGATATGGCTATAGCATTAATTTTCTGAAGTCTCTGTCAATACTTAATTCTGCAGTTTCTCCAGCTCTCTTAATAAACAGAACTAAATTAATTTATTCACCACATATTGTCTGCAAAATTTTCTATAACGAACAAAGGTATTACTCGCTTCATAAATTCTTGTGTTCCTTATTTTTCAGGATATGATATTATAATCAAATAAAAGAATCCCTTTTTAAAAATCAAGCTCCTAAGTCAAGCTTATTTTCTTTTGAAAAATTTGTCCTAAGTATTTTTATACTGAAAAAGACAATTCTCAAGTAAGTGAAAAGCAGTTTAAAGCATTTTACTAGAAATTGCTTTGGTAACATATCTCACTGATAGAAACGGGGTATGAAACAATTTTATGATTCCCTATCCTTCCCTCAAAAACTAGAACATTAGAAGATTCATCTATTGGATGCAAAAGCAGGGTAGATGATGTTCATTTCCAGGAATCATTTAGAATAGTGATCTCCAAAGCAGTATCTACCTACCTCAAGATAGTTCCTTGGGGTGGTGGTGGGGTACAGGTCAGATATGATGAAGATTTTATTGATGTACGATAGGGTTCACACTATTACCTGTTGGCCATATCTGGTCCACCACCTGTTCCTATAAATAATATTTTATTGGTACACGACCATACGTATTCTTTAATGTCTTGTCTGAGGCTGTTTTCATGCTACCATGGTAATAGTGACAAAACATATGGTTTGTAAAGCCTACTGTGTATCCTCAGTGGACCCTCACAGGAAAAGCTGGCCACCTCCTGACTTAAAATTCTAAGAAATATTTTAAGCTTTGCCGATTAATATGGATTTACACTGGTGTCCTTTGTAAGTCTGAGTGCTAGACAGTCACAACTCATGTATATTTTAAGTGAGATTTCCTGAGAAAGTGTCAGCCCTTCAGTTTGGTGCAGTGAACAGAGAGCCCTCAGCTGGCTACTCCTTAAGCCTTTTATCCTTGATTGAAGATCATGTGCCCAGTCGGACGTATGATTTATCACATAACTATTTTTTTTTTAAGATTTTATTTATTTATTTGACAGAGAGAGATCACAAGTAGACAGAGAGGCAGGCAGAGAGAAGCAGGCTCCCTGGTGAGCAGAGAGCCCGATGTGGGACTCGATCCCAGGACCCTGAGATCATGACCTGAGTCGAATGCAGCAGCTTAAACCACTGAGCCACCCAGGCACCCACTATCACATAACTATTTTTAATTAAAATAATCCACATAAAATGAACAAGGGGTTTTATTTTAAAACATCTGCAAAATAGTCTGGATTGAGTGTACCACGACTAATATAGGAATAAATAACAAGAAATGACAGTGATGATGTAAGACCTATATCTAGTATAAGCTTGTTAACAGCCATATTGTTAATTCATCATTCATATTAGTATACCTAGCCCTATATTTATAGTTTTACCTTGAGTTTTAACTAATAATGGCATTATGGCATCATAAGACATTTACAAAGTAGGCATTCAGGACCTGGTGATGCTTTGCGACTTTAGTAATGTTTAAAGAAGTGAGGTACTCAATATTATAATGTTTAACATTTTGCTGAAGTCAATGATAAATATCTTTTTTGAGGAATATTCATAGAGGAAAAATTAAAAACCCAATTTAATTGGAAACATACATGTTCTTCCTGCTGCAGAAAACACTATAAAGTAATACATAGAAAACAATAGAATGGTGAACTGAAATTCATTCCTTTGTATCAGATACCATTATGAAGTGCATTGAAAACATATCTGAATATTTAAAACAGGACATAGTGAGCAATCACACCGTATTGCAGTTTTATAATGCAGTTAAATTAAAACACAGATTTAAAATAGTTTCAGTGTATGGCATTTGTGTTCTACACATGAAATCTACAATGAGTGACATTTTGGGGATTTAGAAGAGAAATAAGTTAGAGAAAATTTATTCCTTAAAGTAAGGGACTTCTTTATATCAAATTACAATTCTGTGAGAAAATTGTGAAGGTATAATCGGCAGTAGAATATGTAAAATAATTCTGGGTGTGAGGCTGAAGTTACATCAACATCCATAGATAAGCTCTGATGACAAAGTCATTGTAGATGTGTGTACACACACACACACACACACACACAGTATATAGAAAGGGCCTGTTATGTATATTACATTTGTATATGGTCAAGATTCCTATATATAGTAATAAAAACATAGGGATAAAGATGGGTGTGTGCGTGTGTGTGTGTGTGTGTATTTTTATAATAATGAGATAGAGAAGGACCAAGAATATCTTTTGAATCATTTGGAGGTTCTCAAGTTATCTTCTGGCAAAATATTTTGAAAAGTAACAAACTTCCATATGCATTGTGACTATTTGGACTTCCTTGCTACCTGCATATTGAAAATGTGCTTTTCAACAAATTTTTGATTAAAGAGGAAATTCAAAATAAAATTTCTACCTGGAAGAAAAAAGTAATGAAACTATTGTCTATTAGAAATTATGGAATACAGTCAAAATAGTCTCTGGAAGAAAACTCATGACTCTAAATATGGTTAATGAATGAATATGAGAATACAAACAAATGAATTAAATATTTGATTTGGAAAATTTAAGAACGATAACATCCTGTGCATAAGGAAAGCAAGGGAAATGAATTTATAAGAATTGACAAAAGAAAACTAGAAAAATTAAATGTAAGGGCAGAACAAAATTTTCAACATGCAAAGGTCAAAATTTTTCTTCTAATACTCCATTTCCCCCCAGGAAACTCCTCTAGGGCCCAATAGATACAAAAGAGAACCAAGAAACACATGGCATACTGGAAACAGGAGATCGAACATAAAGAGACAGGAACAGAAAATTTCCAGAATGATGGTAAAGAGAATCACAGCCTAATGGCTTATACGAAGCATAGAAGACAACTAGCACAGATCAGAACAGGTGCCTCAGGTGACATTTATGTCAAGGCGGTCACCACCAAGAATTCGTTCACCTTTGTACCATATTATTAACCAAAGTGATCCTGGCCTGAACCCTTAACTCCCTATAGCCTGTCCAAATGCTGATACGATTCTGCTCTTCCCTCCCTGCTGAGCTGCCCGGGATAGCTGGGATCCTCTCTGACCCACAGAAGTATCCAGGCTTGACCAGCCCCTGAGATAGGGAGGTTGGCTACAGAGAGGACAGAAATATGAAACATTTTCTGTCTGATTGGTTAGCCCTTAGCCCTGCCTGAGTCCCCCATCTAGGGAATCTTCTGTTGCCCCAGGATCACTACAGTCTTGGCTTCTGAAGTCCTCAGAATGGGTTCTTGAACCCTCCCAGAAAAGCTGAAGCCAAACATCAACCAGGAACTGTTCGCTCACCTTTTCCTCTCACCTCTTCCTAACCGCCATCAACTGTCAGTAACAAAGCTACCTTTTCCTTACACACCTAGTCTTTGTGTTTGCTACTCAGTTCTCAAATCAGTTTCCACACTGATTAAGAATTGTAATGAGCTGTTGATAAAATAATGAAATCACTGATTGAGAAAACAAATTAGAATATATTTCAGTCTAAAAGCCGTCTTTAATGGGAAAACACTAAAAGTGTTCCCTTCAAGGTGCACAATAATGTGACCATTATTTAATGTTAGTGGCAGGGGCCAATGGAATTAGACAAAAGGAAGGAATCAAAAATATGAAAACTGGCAAAGAGGAGGTAAATTTATCATACCATTAACTATTTGATATTTTGGGTGATATACCTAGAGTTTCCAAAAGAATCAATTGAATGACAATTATATCCGTGAGATAACTCAGTAATGTGTTTTGCTAGGAAATCCAAATCTTTCATGGACTGACAGAAATATTCCAAAGATATTGTTAAATGGGGGAAAAATACAAACAAACGAGATGCAGAATGTTGCAAATTGGATGCTTTTTTTAAAAATAATAATGTGTGCTTACCGCATGCATGTGTAAAATTATTTGTATTTGCTTGATATGTAAAATAAACACTTGCAGCACAAACAAGAAACCAGTTAGTTACCATTTCAAAGTACAGAGGCTTATAATCTCTCATTTCTACAAACTTAAAAGATCTAGAATTATAATTTTCTAACCTGCTTAAATTTTCTGAGTCTTTTAAAAGTAAGTTCTGAATCTAATGCTTAAAAAAAAGAAAAAAGGGGTGCCTGGGTGGCTCAGTGGGTTAAAGCCTCTGCCTTCGGCTCAGGTCATGATCCCAGGGTCCTGGGATGGAGCCCCACATCGGGCTCTCTGCTCAGCAGGGAGCCTGCTTCCCTTCCTCTCTTTGCCTGCCTCTCTGCCTACTTGTGATCTCTGTCTGTCAAATAAATAAACAATCTTAAAAAAAAAAAAAGACATCTACCAATATAGCAAACATGTTCAACGTACACTTTAGAAAGACAATCAGTGGCTGAAAAATACATAGTATTGGTAAAATGAATTAAATTTACATTAAAAATATTAAAGATTTATTTATTTATTTATTTGACAGACAGAGATCACAAGTAAGCAGAGAGGCAGACAGAGAGAGGAGGAAACAGGCTCCCTGATGAGCAGAGAGCCCGATGCGGGGCTTGCTCCCAGGGCCCTGGAATCATGACCTGAGCCAAAGGCAGAGGCTTTAACCCACTGAGCCACCCAGGTGCCCCAAAATTTACATTAAAAATATTAAATGTACAGTTTTAAAGTGGAATTTATTTGCTTGCTAAATATAATTTTGAGCAATGTGTATTATTTCGTACTAAATTTCCATTTCACACAAAACCAAATATATTTTTAGTTCATTGCTTATGGAGCAGAGAAATAATAGAATACAGTATTGAACTCACAGAAAATATAATATTCCTCTGAAATTTCAGTCATTAATGCATTAAGCATCTACTATATTACACGTTGCACTTGACTCTGAGGCCACAGAGGTGAATAAAGGTTTCATTTTATAAGATTCATGTCCTAAGGGGTTTTACTATAGGATAATCACTGTTGATTTATTTCCCCACATTAAAAGTTTCAGAAATATAAGAGATGGTATATCTGAAAAAGTAGCCCTGTCTTTCATAGATATTTATGTATACAGGCCCTTTTTGGAGCTTTTCTTTGTAGGCTCAAGACTTCCCACTCTCGTGGCTTTCTTGCCCCCATTCCCGGCCTCATACTGTGGGTCCTACTTCCTCAAAGTCTTTGGCATTCACCCATTTTTCCAGGTTCAAGACCCACCCTAGGGAAAGCCTCCTTCCCTCTCCTCTCTACACTGTAACTCATCTGTGTGCTCTCTCCAGTTTCTCTCCAAAGGAACACACTGCCTGGATTGAAAACCTCATGTGTCTCTCCAGACCTACCTCTCCCCGATCCCTTGCCCTTACTCAGCCCAGCTTCACAACTTAACGGTACCACAAATTAAACTGATGCTTTGGCCCTGCTGCTTGCACACTGATATCCTCTGTGATGGCCTCCCATCTCCCTCATTTCTTCCACACTAAATCACAAGCACTCTTAGATTCATTTCCATTGTTGCTGTCCTCTTCCACAAAGCCTTTTCTGATCTCATCCTATCACCTTTGGGATGGATGCTCACTTTCCTTAAACATTTCTCCTCTCAACACTTTGAAAAATAACAACCTTGACACCCTTCAGGAGACACTGCAGGTGCTTGTTTCTTTCTGTGGAGGAGGCTGGAGGAGGGAGACTGACAGGAATTCCTGAAAGAGACAGTACACCATGAAAGTGGTGTGTTGTGAGGGGCCCAAGTGCGAGCAGAGGCTTCCTTCTTACTAGTAAGAGATTCTGATGTAAAGTCCATAATGTTTAGACTTAATTCCAGGTGAGCTTGACTTTCATCCACTAACATGCTCTTTATACCTTTCTTCTTCCCAGGATGTGACAGTTCCTCCCAAGCCTGTTTCTCTCCACCCTTTATATCAGACTAGACTCTATCCTCCTGCTCAGTCCCTGCTGCCTCCACAGACCCTCTCACATGCTGACTGTCTTACCCCAGGACCTTTCAGTCATTTGTCCTCCTTCTCAGTGAGTGATGAACAGGGGAATTTTCACACCTTGTTTAGAGGCAACACATATAATAAGGTGAGAATTCCCTGCTGAGATGGGAATTGTTCTGCGCTGGGAAGCTTCTTTATGCTCAAATTTTAAAACTTAAGTGTAGAGGAAACATATATATTAAGAATATTAAATATTTGTGTTAGAGCCCATGACCTTACAAAAAGATAGCAATTAACCTTGAGAACTTATTCAATATTTATTTTTGCTTTCAAAATCATTTCCTGATTTGCATTCCTTACTGTTTCGTGTTCTAACCCCCAGGTGGAAATCCCAAGAAATTTTCCAAAACCTTACAAGATAGCATTATTAATTTATCTTCAAGTTTCAGTTCAATGTTCTTTAAAAAAGTCTCTAAATTATAGTGCCTTAATGAGGAGGCACTCATTGAAGTCAATGAGCAAAGGAATTCTTAGAATGTCTACAAATATCTGTAAAATAACATTAACATCTCATTTTATTTCATTTTATTTTTTGAGTATAGTTGGCACAATGTTACAGTAGCTTCAGGTGTACAACATAGTGATTCAACAGTTTTATACCTTATGCTATTAATATTTTATTTTAAAATGTGTCTGTCTGCCTCATTATGTATAGTGATGGGATATGTAAAATGAGGTGTTCATTACCCCAAAGAAAACGTATGTATTATAGATATCTTATACATAATATATTTATACATATTAAATATTTACTATATCAATATTTTATTATAGTGTTATATTTATGATACAATTTATATATAATTATTTAAATGTTTTAATATATATTGTATATTTATACAAATTATATCTTTTTAGATATATTAAATGTATATTTTAAGTGAAAAAAGTATTTATAGTTGACTTTGGAATGCAATCATAAATATTCTACTAGAAGCAAGAGGCTAATACTACCACACAAAGCTTATGTGCAAGTGCCCTTTGTTCTTCTGAGCATTACCATAAGGTCATCCTGTCTATTACAGACTTTCAGTTTCTGAAAATTTCACAACAGAATTGATTAGTTAAACTCAACCTGGAGTTATTATTTTTTAACTCAAAAGCTAGTTTAAAAACACTTATTTTGAAAATTCTCTATATCAATGGAATATACCTCTGTACTTGGAAATGAATAAAGGCCAGAATCAGAATGTTCCAGCATGTAGTTGTACAATATCCCTTGGTCCCCAAAATGTGTGTTTTTTTTGTTTGTTTGTTTGTTTGAGAAAATGCTCATAAACTCAATCTAAAGACAGTCATCTAAAAAGTGAATAATATATGGAGAATATTTTATTTTTCATATGTAATAGCATCTATCATATTGGATGATCAGCCCTTAATTAAACCTTTAAAATGTCCATTTTCTGTAAACAGAATATTTTTGGGCAAAGTTCAGGATGACATTTTTATGACTTTTGTTTCTTATTTTTGGTTTAGAAAAAAAGCAGCATTTCAGAGAAAGTGTAAGATTTTAAATGATTTTATGTTCTTTGAAATTTTTCCTGATCTAATCCTTGCCAACATATATGAAATCCATTTAGCTATTAAATAAAGTCAGTGATTCTGAAAATAACATAACCAGATTCTTATGAATTGTCATCTATGAGAGGATTATAATTGTATTTTCTAAATATCAATTGCATTAAGTAGCTTATTTTTTTATATTTTGGTTATGTTTCCTAGAAACAGAGGTTTCTTCACAAATGTTCGAGGGTAGAATCAGTATTTCATTGACATTTTCATCTGAATTTGATCAGGCTGTGAAGAACAATATATAAAAGTGATTTGAGGTTGGACAACTATTTTCAGTTTACACAATCCTCATAATATATTTTGTCTTTCACAGTCTGAGATTTATGGTTACTGAAAAAAATATTCATATCAGAAATAATAATAATTAAAGTAATGTAAGACAATATTTCTTAATGAAAGATTCAGAACACTCAATAGTCTTGTACTTAAATTGCTCGCATTAAAACATACAGATGACCCAATTTGTTATCTATGTCTATAAACCTTGTGTTATGAATACAGAGCCGGTAGTATACTGGGTTTCAGGACTTGTCTTTTTAAATTTGAAATAGCTTCTTGTCTGGAACTGTAAAACATAATCTAAATTCTCTCCAATACTCAACATCAATGCCAGACATAGTTTACAGCTTTCCCTACTAGGCTCATCTCCCAATTCAAATCTTCCCATAATTACCCCTAGAGAGCCATACTGAAGTTGAGTTAACTATCTTTGATAGTCCCTCACCAACCAGGACTATAGAAGGTGTTTAACAGGTTTTATTATCCTTCTGTTGAATCTGTAGTGTGTGCTCTTTTTTTCCAAATCTCCATCAGACTCTGTGTGTCCTCTATCTTTACCTTAATCCCTACCCTCTTCTCTTACTTGCAAGATAGAGCTCTGTCATATGATGTCATATCATACGTGATGATGCTCAGGTGCTTCCCTTTCCATCTTGTAATAAATCAGGAGGTCCTTTTTTTTCTCCAGGTCTCAAGAAGGGAGTTATTACTGTTACTTCTTTCTTTAATCCTTCAAAGTAATAGAGACCTATGGTTAACACGGTTAAGAGCATGATGTCTCTAGACAGCTGGGTCTAGATTCATTTCTTGACCCCACTCCTTCCAGATGGTGATTTTGGGTAAGTCATTTAGGTTCTGCATGCCTCCATTGATTCACCTATCGGGGGCATGACAATAGTACCCACTTTAGTAGAGTATTATGAGATTAGGATGTATTAATATGTAAAAAGCACTTAGAATAGTGCCTTGAACATTACAGGAACCATGTAAGAGTTATATCTTATGATTAATAAGTCTTTCTGAAGTGTCATTCCCAGCGTTCTCTTGAATCATTTGTCCTTTTTTGTGTTGGATCCCTCCTCCTTGCAGAAACCTCAAAAAGAAAGTTAAAAAAAAAAAAAAAAAGATGAAATGAGCTGTCTCTCTCCTTTTCCTTGATAGTGCTGTTAGCCTAGTAATTTCAAGACTTTCTCTCTCTCATAGTGATCAATAGTCATTATCTCTGTCCTCCCTCTATAAACTCATGCTTTAACCCATTCTTGAAAGCATTCTGTCTTTTTGCCTCAACCACTCTGTTGAGATTGCTTCTCTCAAGGTTAGCTGCTTGTCAGCAAACTCAGCTGAATTTCCTGAGTCCTGTCTTTTATCCCTTGCAGGAACTGACACGATTGTTCATGTGCTCTTGAATCTCCCTCCTCACCCTGCTCTTGGGATCAAAGGCACATTCTGACTCCCTGACTGCTCCTTCTTTGTTTTCTTTCTGGACCCTTCTTCCTCTTCTCCCTCATTGCCTCCCTTCAGATACTCACCCACTCACAGACTTCTATGATTACCTTAGGACTGATAATTCTCAAATCCACATTTCTGATTCTGTTTCTCCTCCGTCATCTAGTTTTATATCTTCAGCTGCTCACTTGTCACTTCCCCTAGGATGTCCTGTTGTCACCTCAAACTCATCATTCATTTTGCCTCAAACTAGTTCTGTTCTGGCGTTCCTACTTCTGTCATTAATACCACAGTTCTCAGACCTTAGACTCAGACTTGATTCAGCTGTAAAGCTTTTTAGGCTTTGTCCTCATGGCTAGTCATTCATCAGGTTGAATGGATTCTTCCTTTGTGAGGTCTTTCCTGTAGTTATCTCTCAGTACTCTTTATTATTATTCTAGTTCACTTGAACCAATCAACTTACTTTCCTCCAGGCATGCCTGGGGGAATTTCTTATTGTTTAACTCTCTCCTGCATTCCCCTCCCCTAAAATACCCTCCTGCTTTTCACCTTCCTTCCGCAAAGCAAATTCTTATCCTTTATCATCTAGTCAAATTATCCTGGCTCCTCTGTGAAGTTTTCCCACTCATCAGCATTCAAAGTGATGTTTTTCTCCTTTTAGTTTTTATAATCCTTGCCCGTGCCAAGGTATCTCATGCACATTACAGGTTATCTTGTATGTGCTTGTTGTGATTGTTCGTGTCCATCTAGGGTGTGACATGCTTGATAGGGTGTCTTTCACATTGTAGGTAGAGCAGTAAATATATGTTCATGATGAACAAATCCTAAAATGACCCAGGTTATTCACTAGGAGCCCCAAATGCTTAAAATATTTAGGATTATTTCCATCTTAGTAGAAACAAAATAGAATCAATCTATGGATTTATCAGCACACTGAATACAATTTCAGTCAGTTGAGAATATCCCTTTTTTGGGGGTTCCATGCACTTTCCGTTGAGCTGATGGAGCGCTTCAGTATAGGAGCGTAAGTGGGGTGGGGGTGGATTGGCAGTAGGCATCTGATCTTTCTTTGCCAAATGTGGGCTTTGGTGGCCACCAGGGTATCCTCAATCCTGTCTGGTAATATGACCATCAGTCACAGAATACACTTGCTGCATCCTTCTTTCTCCTGCTGCATGGCCTGCCCTGATTGGCTCTATTTTAGCTACTTCTGAGCCCCTCGAGCCTATATGGGAAAACACAGTTACCTGCATGCTGGGAGAGGATCAGTTTTTGTGAAGCCCTCTCAGAACCATCCAGTTAGATCTTCTACATATCCTTCATCACTCTTCTTTTCCCACCCCCTCATCTGTAGAAACTCTAGGAGTCCATCCTTATGAATTTGCCTACACACGAAAATGTATTTGTAACCCCGAAATCAATACTCACTGTACTTTTGTGGTCATTTGCGGACATGTGAGGAACAGCGAAAAATGTGATTGGCCTGTGCACATGTTCCCAGCTGAGGTGAACAAGGTGACTTTCTGCCTTCTTGCTTGAGCTCTCACGCTGTACGCAATCATTCTTGTCATGGTCCATTGAGTACCACATGTTTTGAATTTCTGTGCTTTTTCTTGTGGTTTTCACTGTTTAAAATGACCTCTTGGGCACAGTGCTAAAGTTCTGTCGGTGCGCAGAACTCAAGAGGGCTACTGTGTACCTCACAGAGACAGTAAACATGTCGGGTAAGCTTCCTTTAGGCATGAGTTACGGTGCTGTGGGCTGTGGGTTCAATGTTAATGAACCAATGATATATATTAAATAAGGTGTTTGTAAACAGAAAGATACATTAAACAAGACCATGATTAACTGATAAAAATTAATTGGGGGCGCCTGGGTGGCTCAGTGGGTTAAAGCCTCTGCCTTCAGCTCGGGTCATGGTCCTAGGGTCCTGGGATCGAGCCCCACATTGGGCTCTCTGCTCAGCAGGAGGCCTGCTTCCCGCTCCTCCTCTGTCTGCCTCTCTGCCTACCTGTGATCTCTCTCTCTGTCAAATAAATAAATAAAATCTTTAGGAAAAAAAAAAGAAAAAATTAATTGGGCTCTCAGGAACTTAATCTTCTCTTTCATCCTGGAGCAATGGTTCAGGACTTGCTAATTCCACATTTGCGGTGACTTTACAGAACAGAACTACTGTAAATATGGAGAATCAATTGTACCTTTGTTTTGGCGTCACTGAGAAGAGGATTCATTTACAAGTAGTTAATTTGGGAGCTGGTTCCAGGAAACACCAGTGAAGGAAGTGGGGAACTGGGAAAGATGTTTAATAAAGGGCATATCATCAAACAAGTTACCAGGTAGGAAAAAGAGGTTGAGTTTACTGGGGAATTCTAGGAGCCAGCAGGGACGATTCAGAGGTAGGCAATTTGAGGTGGGGGCAGGGAATCCTCCTAGTCTTCATATGAGGGCTGTGCTTGGGGAGAAAAGCATTTATCAGCAGAAGGAGCCCTCAGGCAAAGAGAAACCTTGTGAACGCTGTGCACAGGCTGATACTAAAATGTCAAGGCCTGAGATGGCAAAGGAAGGACCATAGATTATATTATATATATTTGTAACTTTTTTTTTTTAAAGATTTTATTTATTTATTTGACAGAGAAAGAGAGAGAGCACAAGTAGGGGGAGCAGCAGGCAGAGGGAGAAGGAGAAGCAGGTTCTCCACCATAGGGGAGCCTGATAGCAGGATCCTGGGATCATGACCTAAGCTGAAGGCAGATGCTTAACCAACTGAGCCACCCAGGCATCCCTATATTTGCAACTTTTATGTTCATGATCTAAATTTGAGGTTCAGGATCCTGCAAATCAAAACTTGGGCTAGCAGAATGCAAGAGAATTTTCTTTATTTTGGACATATTTTACCCTGGGCCATGCATAATGGCTGAAATGATAAAGAATACAGAGGAATTATAGGTCTAATATGTTCGTGTGTTGGTGGGGGGGTTACAACCTTAAAGTTGTATCTCATCTGGGGTCATTGATGTAAGAAATATGTTAGGGTTTGATGGTGATGGCCAAGAAAGAATTCTTGAGATGTCTTTGGTGCAAAAAGGTGTTTTTGTTTTTTTTTAAAGATTTTTAAAATTTTATTTATTTGACAGAGAGATCACAAGTAGGCAGAGAGGCAGGCAGAGAGAGAAGAGGAAGCAGGCTCCCGCTGAGGAGAGAGCCCGATGCGGGGCTCGATCCCAGGACACTGGGATCATGACCTGAGCCGAAGGCAGAGGCTTTAACCCACTGAGCCACCCAGGTGCCCCCAAAAAGGTGGTTTTATTGAAGCATGGGGATAGGACCTATGAGCAGAAAGAACTGCACTGGGATCATGAGGAGTGGCCCATTATATACTTTCAAGTTGGGAGGGGGCTACGGATAGCATAAGTCTCTAAGGACTTTTGGAAAGCAAGATTTCCAGGACCTTGAGGGGGCTAGCTGTTGCTGGGAAAAGGCCATTTATTACCGTCTAATAAAACGTTAGTCATGAGACCTTTCAGATGTATATTAGTGGGTCATATGTTTGGGGGATGATTGTGGGTAGAGATAAAGGAAGTTTCCAAAGGAACTTTTATATATTAAAGTAGACTCCCAGGATCCGGGGGCAGGGGTCAGGCTAAGATTGCCTTTTGCGTTTAGCAAAGTATTAACATGGAGACAGCTGAGTTCCTAGAAAAATGTCACGCTGCCTGTTTCAAGGACTTGTCAATGGACTGTAAGTAGTAAGGAAATTTAATAATTTTTCTTCTGCCTTTGTTTCCCATATCAATTTTTACCAATTTCCCCCCCATTTTGAAGTTCACATAGAAATGTTTATCTTCAAAGTTAATAAAGTACCATGCACAGCATGGGTACGTCAGTGTTTAGGTCGGAGACTAGTGGATGCCCCCTCTGTTTTTGAGAATTCAGTTCATTTGGAACGATTCCTTTCCTACACACCACTCAGATGTTGCCACAGGGGTCTCAACTACTTACTGTCCTGGCCATAGGTAAGGACACTAGTGAAAGTTGATGGCCCTTCATGACCTTTTTTTCTTTTCTGCATCCTCTGCCTCATTTCTTCTGTCTCGTACTCCCATCATCTCTGAGGCGCAGCTGCATTTTAAGTCAAACCCAAATTCCAGTTCTTCTGGCTTACTTTCACTTTCCCACCAAAGCACTCACCTTTCTGTACTTTTCCCTCTTTTCTCATCCCAGCAACCTTTTCTACCTTGTATTTGGCAGAAACACTAGGCGAGGTGGACAGGATGTTCTCTCTCCTGCTGTCTCCCCTGAGTCTCTATTCTACCTGATTTGCACCAGCAACAAACAAGAAAACCCACCGCAGGCCTATGAATAGGAAGGAGAGGAGGGGGAACTAAGCCTGCACAGTCTGGGCTGACTTCTGGTGTGCTGGGGAGCGAGGCTGGGATTTCCTACTCAGGAAGGCTCTATTTACAGTGAAAGCTTGTGAGGTTTTATGCATAAGAATAGCATCTTTATAGACAGAGAGACAGTTTTAAATCCCCAGGAGAACGCTGACAGCCGTTCTGAGGACATCTCTTTCGGTTTTCAAAAAATTACATTCTTCAGAGGCCTCGTTTGTGACTGTGCGGCCATTTTTATTTCACTTTCAGTTTCTAAAATGCATTATCCTTGTGCCTTGTTTGCAGTCATTTACCATTACCATTGCTGCTCTTTCTCTCATCCAAGAGATAAGTGTGGCTGGTTTCTTTGCATAAGAATCCTCCCATTGGCTCCACTGCTATTAAATTCTATTGTATATTTTCTATGCAAACGTTGGGGCTAGCTAGCTTTTTCCAACATGTTCAATTTAAGTACTATCTCTGGAGTAGACCCTTGAAAAATAGCTTTCAACCATGAGCAGGAGAGAGTTATTTATTTATCTCCCACCTCCATTCTTCCTGCCCAGAACCCCCCTGGTCCTGATCACACCCATTTGCAGACCCCAGGCTGTTATCAAGACCCCTGGAAGTCAGGGAAAGACCTAAAGGTCTTTCATGGAGAGAGAAAAACCTATGTCCCTGTGTAAGACAACCTGTGTTCTAATCTGTCCTGGACATTTTTGTAAAACTATATCAATATGTGTTTTTCCACTGTTTTAGGGGAAAATTTTACTTTTTAAAAAGAGTGGTTTTTTTTTTTTTAAGATTTTATTTATTTATTTGACACAGAGAGAAGGAACACAAGTAGGGGGAGTAGGAGGGGGAGAAGCAGGTTCCCTGCTGAGCAGAGAGCCCGATGCAGGACTCAATCCCAGAACCCTGGGATCATGACCTGAGCCGAAGGCAGACGCTTCACGACTGAGCCACCCAGGGGCCCCTTAAAAATAGTTTTTTGAAAACAAATATTTTATAGATCTACCAATATAAAAACCATTTGTTAATATGTATTTTTAATATTATATGATTTCAGTTATTTCTGTGCCCCTTGTCATTATTAAAGTGTCCAGTTTGATCAGTCAAGTAGACTTAACAGTTACTTTACTCATAGTGAAATGCAACAAAAGTTCATCCATGGCCCCTACTGCTGAATTAATTTTGTTGAATAAATAAATTGTTTTATGTCCATGTTTAGAAAAGTAATCCAAACTCTTGCTTTAGTTTCCTTATTTATAAAATAGCAATAAAAATAGAATATTTAGGTGTGCCTGGCTCGCTCAGTGGGTAGAGCATGAAGCCATTGATCGCTGGGTCTTGAGTCCAAGCCCCACTTGGGTGTGGAGATTACTTAAGGAAATTAAAAACAAAAAAAAAAAACAAAAAAAACAAACTTAAAAAATGTAGAATCTTTATCATAGGATTTTTTACCAAGATCAAGTGGTACATCTAAGTGAAACTTTCATGTTCCAACTTAAGTACGCAGTTTAATATATTTTTCAGCATGCTACCTGTTTGTAGGATTTTGGTGCTGGAGTGAAGGAGCAGTCCGTTGATGTAACTAGGAGAACCTTACTCTCATCTAAAATGCCGTTTTTCCTTTTATTACAACCTATTGATTCCTTTCATGCTTTCAAATTTATTCACATATGTATTTGCTTTACATGTGATTTCTCACTCCCTTTTCCTTTCTCCGCATAGTCAACTATACTGTTTTTTTCATCTGTTTGAATATTTTCTTCCAAATGTTGCATTGTTATTTGGTGTACGTATAATTTAATTTACAGAAATGATATTGTGAACACATACTTCACTCTTTTTTAGTGGATTTCTTTTTCCTCTGGAATAGTAGGATATTGCGCTTGGTTCTTAAGCTTTTACTTTAGGATCAAAACTGGGATCATTTCATGAGAATTATGTGGGAGAACTTTAGAAATATGCAGATTCCTGAGACTCACTTAGAACTCCTAAACTCATAACTTCATTGGACTGGATGATCTTTAAAGTTTTTACCTCCTTGGGGCCCCTGGGTGGCTCAGTCCTTTGAGCATCTGCCTTTGGCTCGGGTCATGATCCCAGGGTCCTGGAATCCAGTCCAGAGTTCCTGGTTTATCCCCTTCCCACCCCAGTTGGCTTAGGCTCCCTGCTCAGCAGAGGCAGAGGATGGGGGGAGGGGGAGGGGGAGGGGTGTCTGTTTCTCCTTTTCCCTCTGCCCCTCTGCCCACTTGTACACTCTCTCCCTCTCTTTCATAAATAAATAAAATCTTAAAAAAAAAAAAGTTTTTACCTCTTGGAAGCTTTCCCATTGATAGCAAATGTTTCCTCTTGTCTTTTAAATTCTGTACTATTGAGGGACGCCGGGGTCACTCAGTTGGTTAAGCCTGTGCCTTCGGCTCAGGACATGATCTGGGGTCCTGGGATCCAGCCTGCGTTGGGATCCCTGCTCAGCAGGAAGCCTGCTTCTCCCTCTCACACTCTACTTCATTGTGTTCCCTCTCTCACTGTCTCTCTCTCTCTCTATCAAATAAATAAATTCTTTAAAAATAATAAAATAGATCTTGTAATGATTCAGCAAGAAAATAAACTTCATTATGAAAAATAAATGGTATATATACCAACTTAGGTCACAGGATGTTTTTTATTTTTTTTACCCCTTAATTTAAAAAAAAATGTTAGGTTGAGTTCTTAATCAAAATTACTCCCATGTGCTTGTAACATTTACAGTTGGGCTGAGTGTTTATATATCCAGTATTCATGGACTTATTGAATCAGAAAGTACATTTTTTTCCAATACATTACTTTGATTATTAAAAGTCATTTCTCTTTGAAAAAGTACTGAAGCTGCCAACGTGTACTTTTTTATGATTTACTTTTTAAGAAATTAAAGTGCCTTTTTCATAAAATGAGATTTTAGAATATACCAATCCTTTATATTAGAATATGTTTTTGCTAAGAAAGATGAAACATTTAATTTGAAATGTATCTTTATGATACATCAACAGAGTATTTACTGATGGGTTTTTATTAGCCTCTTTTCCAAGCAGCTGCTCTTGGGATTATAGATTAAGAATAAAGAGGAAATATAACTTGTCTGCAATGACAAAGTGAGAGGAAGGTGAGCACAATGGAAATATTTTCAGGCCATTATTTGTCTTTTCTAGGTAAAGGATCACTCCACTTATAATAAAAGCCAAGGGCAAGACGTCTGTTAGAAATAGAGGGAACCCTTTTTAGCCAAATGTATGATGAATGAGAAACACACAGTTATGGGAGTAGAGGGGGAAGCACCTGAATGTACTAGACAGTGAACTCACTGGGAGATTTGAGCTCTACTGTCTTTTGTTTTCACATCATGGAGTACTGAGGGTTGGCAATGGACTCTGGAACCTCTGACGAAGTCTCCTGGTGGAAAGGTACTGTGCGATGAGCTAGGAAGACAGAAGAAAGGAAGGAAACATATATCCAGGATCAATAGATAGGAAAGTTTCCACCATAAACTGGCTTTAGCCTATTCCTGGGTCATGAGCATGTTTCCTTTAAACCTTTTGGTTTATAGTTCACCCTATAAATGTTGGCTTTTCTCACTTTGTTTTTTCTCCATTTGTTCCCGTACTTATTTATTTTCAAATAAAGTTGTAAAGTTTATATTGTTTCCATTATTGATAATATCTTAACTGGTAGTGCTATTGTATGGCTACTCAGAAAATTGACTCTCTGAATCTACAGAAATGCAGCAAATGAATTAAATTTTTTAATATTATCAGTGTGTTTCCAACATGCGTTAAACTTTTTAGTACCTCATCTGAAAGGAGAATTGTTTTTGAGGTTTCTTCTAATATTTTAACAGAGATTAATCAACAGAAGTTATGGCAGATTGTGTTTTGCTGGAGAAGGGAAAATCTAAAGTATTCTAACCTTCACCAACTGGTTCAAAGGCTGAGGGGGCTTTGAAATTAAAAAAAAAAAAAACAACCAGAAACCGTTTTTCTAACGTAAGCTGTAAATATTTAGATCTAAAGATGTGAAAAATCTTTTATAGATGTATTTCAAGAATAAAGCAATTCTCCTTTGAGATAAGCAGTTCACAATTGCACATAGATTCCAAATGAGAAAATGAACACTAAATTAAGTGGTTTGGCTCAAGGTCACAAAAACCTTGTCTAACTAATAACCCAATTCCCTACCAGTAACAAGGAGCATTGACTTTGCAACTTTTTATTCCAGTCTGAAGTCTTGGAACCCTGGAACCTGGAAGGTGATACATTACCTCCTTATTTCACAAAGATTTACTAAGTATCCCTTAGGTGTCTCTGCTGGCCTTACTCTGAAATCAAGTATACAGAAATGTAAGGGCACTTGGTCAAGTATTTTCTCCACTTGGGAAAAGCAGAAATTAAATATGCAAAAAAATCCATTACTGAATTATAATTGTGGCAACTGCCACGTAGAAGACCACTGAGTGGTTAGGAGTATCTGTTGTAGAAGTCCTGATCTAGTCTGATGAATCAGGAAGGACTTCAATGGGGTCATGATGTCTGAATGCAGGTCTGAACAGAAGCAGTTTGGGGGCCTGCTGGCCACTTCAGTCAGAGGGAACTGCAGCAGGAAGGTTGTCAGGCAGGAAAGAAAAGAGACAGGACAAGCATGAAAAAAAGGAAAGCAGGCCAGAGTATTGAAGAAGCATGTGGGACCAGGAGCTACCATTTGAAGTTAGCAAGAAGTAAGACTGCCAGACAGCTTTGTATCCCTGGGAGCCCTGGGTTAGCAGAACCTGTGAGAAGAAAGCAGGGTAAGAGTTGAGGGGGTCATGGAAATTTTGTAAGAAAGAAATTAATATTTGGAAAAATAGGCAAATGTTCCACTTTATTTTTATTTAATTATTTTTTAATTTAATTAAAAATTTTTTTTTTAAATTCTGGCATAATTAACATGCAGTGTTATATTAGTTTCAGGTGTACGATATAGTGATTCAACAATTCTATACACTATTCAGGGCTCATCATGATAAGTGGACTCTTAATCCCCTTCACCTATTTTACCCATCCCCCACCCACCTCCCCTTGGGTGATCACCAGACCAGTTCTCTAATTTTTCAAGTCTGGGTTTTTTGTTTGTTTGTTTGTTTGTTTGTCTCTTTTTTCTTTGTTTTGTGTCTTAAATTCCACCTTTGAGTGAAATCATGTGGTATTTGTCTTTCTCTGACTAATTTCACTTAGAAGTGTGCCCTCCAGATCCAACCATGTGGTCCCAAGTAACATGCCACTTACTTTATAGGCAGCATTTTATTTACATTTCAAAACATTCAGAAAGTAGGTTTTAATCCCTTTATTTCACATACAAAGAAACTGAGGCTCAGAGAGTGTAAACAGTTTGTCCGTGATTCCAGCAAACTAGCTTCAAAGCTGGTGCCTAACATCAAAGAAATAGCATCACCACCTTCACCAGCCACCACCATCCTGGAATCACAGACTTGTATCTGGTTCACCAATAACACTTTATAGCTCAGGACTGGAACTAACCACTGAGATCAATCAACTTCCTTCGGCTGACAGATGAGGAAACTGGAGACTAGTGATGCAGTGACACACCCTGGGGTAGTGTGAGTTATGGGAAGAGCCTGGGTTTATCAGGAAGTCCACAGCCCTCCTCACCTTGCATGCCCAGGCTGCAGCCATTTTCTGCAGCCACAGTTCCAAAGGCTGGTGGCCAAGAGAACCACTGTGCCTCTAACACTTCGACACACTGTAGGCAGCTACGTGTATGGAAAGAAGTCATCTGGAATTTTGGACTCAAAACTTTCTCTTCTCCTCTTCATTAATCCTATCTGTTTTTGTTCCATCGACATAATTAGAAATTCTTCTGTGTGAATAAACCAATGTAATTTATTTTCTATCATCACAGAGATAATACACAGAGAGCCACCTGGCTCTCAATTCCAAAACTTTTCTGACAACTTTGGGAGTTCATGGGAATTGGATAGCTGTTTAGGTAATGTAGAATAGAAAACCTTTGAGGTGGGTGGAGTAGGAGAAAAAGCCATCTAAAAATTGGTTTTTAATGTTTTTAGATTTTTCAGGAAACCGAAACAGGGGCACTGTTTGCCTATGCAGAATTGTTTTCAGAATGGATGAATTTGTATAAAAGTTTCATAAAGAACATTCTGTTCAAAATGGGTAAATGCAAATTAATTGGGCTTTTAACATTAAAAAGATGAATGCTGGTGAGTAGATATTTTAAGAGAAACAGTTCTGAAAACTGAAGTATCAGTCATATTTAGTTAGGTTCTCCACTAGAGGGCAAAAAGAACATTTCAACACAATTGATGCCTTAAAGACAGGCTGGCATTTGAAACCAGGCATGTTTCAGGTTATCTAATTGCCAGTCATCATTCTTAAAATGTACTTAATGTAATCACAAACAGTTGACTTTTAAATTTCTTTCAGGAAATTGAGAACAATCAATTTTCATATCCCTGTCCCTGAGCTCATTTGTTGTCATCTAGCTGAAATTTTTCATTATAACACTTTTTTTTAAAAAAAGATTTTATTTTTTTTTGACAGAGAGAGACAGTAGAGAGGTAACACAAGCAGGGGGAGTGCGAGAGGAACAGGCTTCCTGCTGAGCAGGGATCCCAATGCAGGGCTCGATCCCAGGATCCTGGGATCATGACCAGAGTCGAAGGCAGATGCTTAATGAATGAACCACCCAGGTGCCCCCCATTATAACACTTAATAAAATCATCTTAAAAATTATGGATTTGCCAATTGGAAAGAGATATGCAATAGGAAGCAGGTTGGATGACATTTGTAGTGAAGAAAAGTATACTTGGAGAAAGATGATTTTTAAAGCTCTCAAAAATAACATGCTGTCCCCTTAGAATTAATTGCCCATGCTTGTCTTTCTATAGGCATAAAGAAAATAAACTGCCATCAGCTTACACCCTGTTCAGATAGAGGCACAAAAGAAAAATGAGCTTGTATTTCACAGCACTCAGCTGCCACCTGTCCCTTCCCTAGTGCATAGTATCTAGATCAGGTTCTTTGGAAGCAGAGCTTGAGACAAGGGTTCAGGTATTGTGATTTATTGAGGTGTGCTCTTCAGAAAAACTTTCTGTAAGAGAGAGAGAGTGAACACTAATTGAGAAGGGCAAAGAGCAGAGCAAATGTGTTCCTAGGTAGCAGTCAGCCTTGTCCTAATTCACAGGGAGAGGAGAGCATAAGAGGCAAAGTTATCCACTCTTGAGAAAAAAGTGCTGACCTTCGATACCCCATGTCAGTCAGTCTTTGGTTGTGGGCCATGATGTGGGAGAAGGTCAAGAAACTCAGCTTCAGGATATTCAACTGAGGGTGATGGTCTGTCGAGGGAGGTAGCTGTTGGCCCAGAAGTATAATAAAAACCCTGATGGAGGCATTCATCTTTATAAATTGAGTCTCTATACACACACACACACACACACACACACACATTTATATACATATATATGTATATGTGTTTATAAACATATACATATTTATCTTTGAGCACAGCTGTTTGTTTAAACCTCTAACACTATGACTTAGTTTTTTAAAATGTCTCGTATGAGATTGATCCACATGAAATCACCATTATTCAAGTTATCATTCAAGTTATTCAATGGTTCTTGACTTAAAAAAACATCAATTTTATCAGTTTTATATAGTTCCACCTACTTACATGTCTCATTGCTTTATTTTGTTATCCCTTTACTTATTCAGTGTAACAAAAGCCATATATAACATGTGGTATTTACACAGTGAAGGAGTCTCTTATTTTGAAACTTCAGAGCAGAATGTTCCTATGTGGTTTCATCTTGCTTAATATAACCACTGTTTTATTCCTTTCACTAAAATGAGCATAATATTTTTTTCAGATTTTTAAATTTGTTGAAGTTTACCCATGTGTGACTGATTTGATACAACTCAGGCATTTTATTTACAGCATGAAATAATAATATCCATTTGCCCTCAATAAGCCATGTGTTCCATATGTTCTGTGAATCAAATAGAAATATTTTGCAGAAGAAATGACTGTGGGGTTGGACCCTTCCTCAGGTTGTTTAAAAATATTTACTTAGCTCCCATCGGGCACTGAAACACTATCATAGTTCTATTAAGGCATTAGGATGAAGTACAAGGTCTCTCCTTTGCTCTCAAGGAATTAAAGATTACTAATCTCAATTCTTTGTATTACTAGGAATATATATTTGGGGTGCCTGGATCGCTCAGCCACTTAAGTGGCTGGCTTTTGATTTTGGCTCAGGCAGGTCAAGTTGTGGAATCAAGCCTGCGTCAGGCTCTGCACTTAGTGGGGAGTCTGTTTGAGATTCTTCCTCTCCTCCCCCCTCTCCTCTCCCCCCCACCCCCAATAAATAAATAAATATTTTTTTAAAAAGAATATATGTTTATGATGGTTATATCTTCTTGTTCATTGACTTTTTTTTTAAACTAGTATTTAATGTCTTTTCTCGTCCCTTATAATTTTTTTACTTAAGGTCTATTTTTAAAGATAATAACATTGCTATTCCAGTTTTATATTGGCTCAGATTGGATAGATAAATTTTTTCATCCTTTTATTTTCAATTTTTATGTCTTCGTGTGTGTGTCACTTTTCTCGACTGAATATTATCTGATCTTGATTTTTAATGGTACCGAAGGGACTTCTCTTAATGTGTAAGATTATCTCATTACATGATCTTAATACTGTCATGTTATTTTACATTTTCTCTTTCTCTACTTATCTCTTATTTCGAGTTTTCCACCCAAGAGATATGGTTTTTACTACTTTAAAAATGATTCATTCTTTTTTTTGTGTGTGTGTGTGTGTGTGTGTGTTTTTTAACATTTTATTTATTTACTTGAGACAGAGAGAGCATGAGCAGGGGGAGCAGCAGAGGAAGAGGGAGAACCAGATGCCCCACTGAGTGGGCAGCCGGACTCCAGGCTTTATCTTAGGGCCCTGAGCCATCACCTGAGCCAAAGGCAGTTGCTTAACCAAGTGAGCCACCTACGTGCCCTTAAAAGTGATTCATTCTATTTTGTTGTTATGATTGCCCTTAACTTGGGGTCCATATTCATGTTAATATACCCTATTGGTATCTATATCCTCTAGAAGACTCTTCACTTGGCCCCTTCCATGACCTCTCATCATGCTGATGTATCCTAGATTTTTATATCTGGCATTTTATCGTTATAGTTTCTTTTTTTTTTTTTCCTGTGGTCTTTCATGGCAACACCATACTTACTCAAAATGTTTTATTAACCTACCTTCCTCTATTTCTTGCCATATCTTCTTGCATTGGTTTCTTTTCTTATTTGAGTTCTTGAATCAAGAAGGTTTTTTAAGGCAGTCATTATTTGGCAAATATTCTGAGGCCTATATGCCTGAGAATATATTTTATGCTTCAATGTTTCAATAACCTTTTAACACTTTATCAGATTCCAGGTGATAAAAATCTTGGACCAATCTGGTAGCATTATAAGCATTTTTACCCTAATTTTCAGATGATCTCACTCTTTGACATGAAACCTACTGACATGACATGACATAACATGGCATAACATGACATCACTTAGGGGTTTTCTATGGGTTTCTATACTTAGTAAATACCACACCTATATGGTTTGAAGTTTAAATAAAAACTACCAAGCTTGTTAGGATGTGGCTCTGTCAGGAGCTTGGCAAGGTATAAAAGAAGACGGATTCACCAGAAAGGAGATTTTGGGTAAGTGGAGGGCTGCCTCCTATATGCAGCCTGTCTGCCCCACTTTCTTGTGGTTGAATCCCATTCCTCCATTTTCTGTACATTGTTTCACACTAGCTTGTGAACGATCTGAGTCCTTCCCAACACTCTCACCATGTCTGTCATACACCTTTAACTGTCAGCATACCCACTGCCTACCCGCCACCTTGCCCTAGCTCTTTGATCCTGCAGTGCCTCCTACAGCTTGGTCTTAGATCCCAGCCATTCCTGAAGAATTCTTTTTTCTTTTCTTTTTTTTTTTTTTTTTTTATGATTTTATTTATTCATTTGACAGAGAGAGACACAGCAAGAGAAGGAACACAAGCAGGGGAAGTGGGAGAGGGAGAAGCAGGATCCCCGCCGAGCAGGGAGCCCAATGCGGGGCTTGATACCGGGACTCTGGAATCATGACCTGAGCTGAAGGCAGATGCTGCTGAATGACTGAGCCACCCAGGCATCTCTCCTGAGGGATTCTGACAGGAATTCTTGCTTTCCTGATTCTTAAAGGCAGATGGTCCTCAGCTCATCTGCCTACTTCTCATTCACAAAACTTCTCCCTCTTCAACCCCCTCCTTACATACTCAAAGATGCTGCTAGGAGTGTAGTGTTAGGGGAGAGCAGGTTGGGGTCTGGTAGGGGGTCTCTGGGGGTCCAGGGGAGCACAGATTGGCCCCATCACATTTGTGCCTGTTCTTCCTCTTAAGAAACACTTTTCCAAATTTTTATAATACATCGACTGACATCTGTTGACACGCTCCTGAGTTCTGGGATAGGTTTCTTGCAACTTGGGATAACTGGTTGCAAATTAGGAACAGCTGGGATGAGATTAAAGCAGGACAGGAACTGAAAAAAAAAAAATTATGAGGCTGAGTCTTAATAGAGAGCTGTTTATTTTTTATGATATATCCCATTGGGATAAAATAGCTAATAGCCCTCAGAGTCTATAGAAAAGAAAGAACAGGGGGAGAAAGATACTACACCAACACTGTCTTTTGTGCAGAAAGAGACATTTGTTTATGATTGCATTAGTGTTAGTATGATATTGACAATTGAAGTAATGTTTTGCCTGTAGTAGCAAGCAACTAATTGTGTCCTTGAAGGCTAGAGGAAAGACAGAGAACAAATATGCTTCCTTGTCAATTCCAATTTCAGTTTCTGGAATTTGAGTCCAAAAAAATGCTGTTGGAATATAGATCTTGTTCTATTTTCATTACAACCTGGGAGCTGTGCAATGCAAAAAGTGAATTGCGTAGTTAATCCCCTCAAGGAAGTGGTTTTCTAGTTGAGAAAGAAGCAACTGTAGATGAAAAATGTGGATAAACACAGGGATGTGGTACTTGTTTTCAAAATAGGCTGAACACAGAGTAGATGAGAAAAAAAAATCCATTAAGCTGCCCTTTAGAAAGTGGTCTTTAGAGGAAGGAATTCTAACTGTCCCAAGTCTGTACCTCCTGGGATGAAAGAGAAAAGGCCAAGAATAAAAATAGTACAATTTGGAAATGTTCAACCAGATCTCAAAAGACTCATTACAAAGATCAGAGCAGAAAATTTCTGTTTTCTTACTGGTATTAGAGTGGTTTCAGACTTACTGGTACTTAGACTTCAATATAATGACATTAATGATCAACACTTAATAGCAAGTTTTCTCTGGGTTTATGAAACAAGGAACATGTATCAAATTCCAACTGAGTTTATGATAATACTGAAGGAATACACAAAGGGATATTGTGAAACTTAATAGTATTTATAAAAGTTCATACAATGAGCAAGTGTCATGGTTAAATACTGATATTAAGGATTCCAGGAACAGTCTATGGAGAGTTCATTTTTACCATTGCTAGAGGCACCAATTCTACCTCAGCTATGGCTTGGGAGATTCCAAAAATGAAGGAGATTCCAAAACGAAGAACTTTTTGTCTGAGACAGCATCATTTATCAATCAACAGGGTTGTGGTTACACAGATTCACCAAGTTATCCAAGTAGAAGGAGGTACTGGAGCTCATCTACTTAGGGCCCAGATTTTAAAGATGAGGAAACCAAGGCCCAGAGACAAAGAGGTGTTCCCTAAGTCACACAGGGAGTTAATGGCATAAGGCGAAAAAAAAAATTATAAGACTTTAAATAATCTCTACACTGAATAGAGGCTTGAGCTCAGGGCTCAAATTATTACCCTGAGATCAAGAGTCACACATTCTACTGACTGAGCCTGCCAGACACCCCTGGCATGGGCAAAAAAATTTTTTTTAAGATTTTATTTATTTCAGAGACAGAGCGTGCAAGTGTGCACAGGAGAGTGTGGGGAGGGGGAGGAGCAGAGGGAAAGAGAGAGGGAGGAGGAAAGAATCTCTAGCAAACTGTGAGCTGAGTGTGTGGAGCCTCGTGCGGGTCTCGGTCCCAAGACCCCGAGATCATGACCTGAGCCCAAACCAAGAGTCTGACTGATGCTCAATCAATTAACTGAGCCATGTGGCACCCCTGGCATGGGAAAATTTTTAAAACTTTTGGGCATCACCAAAAATAGATGCCGCACCCTTAAATCCTAATAATATATATTTAAATTACTGATGTTCTGGAATTTTAAAAAATATTTTAGGCTAGGGCAGATGAGCTCTTCAAGACATACGGGTAGGAGGTTTCTGCCATCACTGAGAGCAGGTTTTTCCTCAGAGCACAACAGCCCTCAGTAAGGGAAGACTTGGAGCATGGCCCGTTTTGTACAAGGCATAGACTCTTGAGCACTGAAGTTGATCAATTAGGATTTGGTGCACAACTGCTAGGGTATAATGGGCCCTAGCCTTCAGCAGCTCAAAGTCTTTATGGGAAATGAGACAACCGTATTAAGTAGTTTTCATTCACTTAACAAGCATTTGGAAGGGCTTCCTCTTTTCCATTGTAAGTGGAGTTGGGGTATGCAAAATCCCTGTGTAGCCTCAGTTTCTGACGTCCTCCCACTCACTGTGCCTGTGCACTCTGAATTTTCTCCCTCTCTTCCCTTCAGCGTGAGTAATTTCTTTTCAGCGATGAACCCCGTATTCACTCTTTATACCCCTTCTCCCTTAGGACCCTTCTTTAGATTCAGTCTCTTGGAAAGAGAGTTCTTCATCCTTCTAGACCAGGTCAGATTTCTGTTTCGAACCTTTTATTTCCTAACACATTATTTTGTGTTTGTTTCTCTATATTCCTGATTAAATAATTAAGATCTGTCTCTTCCACTAGTCTGTGGTCTCTAAGGGCAGGGACGATGGCTTTTTGATCACCTTTATATCCCTAACACCTAGCAACATGTCAGGCACACTAGCAGGTAACTAATTAAAAAGATCTGTGGTAAATTATATAATTAAATGACTGCATTACAGCTCAATTGATTAGGACATTTCTAATATAGTTAATTTCAGTTGTGAGTAGATAAATATTTGAAAACTATCAATGCCCTCAGTTCACACAAAAATGTTGGCTGTGGCCTCCTTACTCAACCTGTGGTAGCATTGCCATCAGTTGAGAGCCAGTTAGAAATGCAGGGTCTCAGGCCGACTGTGTCGCAATGTAGAGATGATGAGACTCCCCAGGTGTTTTCTGTGTCCTGGGTTATGTTGTAAGTGAGAGATTAAGAACTCAGATGTTTTCTTTGCCCAGGCAGATCCCCCAAATGAGTGAAGCAAGCCAGTTATATAGGTAGAAACATGATAGCAAGTGACTTCTGACCCTGAGTCTCCTCTTAGCAGGATGGAGGGGACTGTGTTGACATGAAGACCTTCAGCTTCATCAAATATAGCCAGGCTGCTCTACAGATCTAGATGTTTGCAGGGCCTGTGTTGTAAGACCTTTAAGCGGTTCAAGAGAAACCAGAAACACAGACCTGCATGGAGAGTTGGTAGGCTTCAACACTGACAGCTAAATTCAATTCCTTTTCAGGCAAAAGAATTGTGAGGGTCAAACAGAAGACATGTGTATGATAGTTCTAGTTCCAAGGTCCCTGGTTTGCAAAATCTCCTATAAATGAGGAGTTTTTTAGGAATGCAATAACATGTCCTAATTCCTCACTAATTCAGAATTCTTTAATTTTGCAAGTCAGAAAATCCTCTTTTCTCTATCCATCTCATTCATTCATTCTTTCATTCATCTACTTACCTGGTAGTCATTTAGTTGTACTTGCTATTGAGTGGGTCCTGTGCCAGGTGCAGAGGACCTAAAAATGAATAACCCATAATCCACATGACTTCTAAAGGCTTATGCTCTCCTAATGGCAATGTCATACTTAGGAAACACATTTTATGTTGGTAGTGCTACAACAGTTTGTCACATCTATTTTTGAGAGATGTTCTTAGGAAGCTTGCACTATAGCTGGAGTGGTCTACAGTCTAGATGGTGCAACAGGAGTAGATGGTACGGCTTTCCCAAGACAAAAGGCGTGAAGAAGATTTATGAGAAGATGTGGTTCAGCAGAAAAACAATCCCAAAGGACTGAATTCTTTTTTTTTTTTTTAAAGATTTTATTTTTTTAAGAGAGAGAAGGAGAGAGAGAGGAGGGCCAGGTGGAGAGGGACAAGCAGACTCCCTGCTGAGCAGGGACCCTGGGATCATGACGAGAGCCAAAGACAGATGCTTAAACAACTGAGCCATCCAGGTGCCTTCCAAAGGGCTGAAATCTGAATAGCATTTGTAGCACCCTTGGCAATTTTAAAATGTTAACATTCCTGCAGCACTTTCTCAGCTTTGTAATTTCTGGCAAACAAAAAAACCTACTTCATCTTTGTGCAGGAGGGAGAGCTCCAACACCAAAGCGAGAGCTTTGAATTCCATTTCTCAGGTAGAGTCAAGACTTAATGAAGTGATTTAACCACATTTGGCATATTTCCTTTTTTTTTTTTTTTTCCTAGTTGTCCAGGTTCTCATTTCTCCTGTTGGTTTGAGGGCATTTATCTGTCTTTGTTAGAGAAGTTCACATTACCTTGGGAGAAGCAGTGACATTTCTGAGAAAGCCACACTGGTAACAAACACTTCAGGAGGCTTTATATCAGGTTGGTGGCAGCTGTGATTAAGAGCGTAATAAAAATCAACTGAACATTTTATTCAAATACCACTTGTTGATTATCCCACAGTAGTGAGTGAGTGAAGGTCTAATTAATCTGTTATACAATATCCGGGACATGAGTTTCCATCCAGGATACAATATGTTTTGTCTCATTTCACCTGAGCTTTTTATTTCATGGTTCCTCCTGTGTTGAATAGTGTTCTGATGATAAAATTAGTAACTTTTTTTTTTTTTTTTGAGGCATAATGGTAATTTGCTTTCCAGAACACTTATAACCAAGTAAACAGGCTTGGATAACTATGGCCTTCAGTATACTCCTACTCTCTGGATAGCACACCACTCACTTACTTAGAATTTATTTCATTTTTAAAAAAATTTTTTTAAGCAAGCTCTATGCCCAACATGGGGTTGGAACTTATGGCCCTGAGATCAAGAGTTGCTTGCTCTACTGACTGAGCCAGCCAGACACCCCTGTAGAATTTACTTTAATGTTTTAGTTTCACTGTCAACCTTCTGATTGTGAGAAGATTTTCACAGCACGTTTTATTGACCCCCTCCTCCCCCACACTTAGCCGCTCTAGCCCTCGAGCGCTACAAAATGTCTCCATTCAGCAGACGTATCACCATTCAGCATTATTTCTCTCCAGTGTTTCAGTGTGTCTTCCCGAATCAGTATCATCAACATGTCTACCTGATGCTGCTTCACTCATCCTGGAGAGTAGGGGGTCTAGAGTCACCCAGAAAAATCTTGAGTCTATTCCATACTCGAAGGCAATGCTTTAATCTAAACCTTCTTCTTGATTCTCTCCCTCAGATTACTTAAATCTTCCAAGTGTCTCCCCGCTCCCCAGCCTTCCGTATTTTGCACATCAGCCAACATAGACTTTTTCTGACATGAAAATCTAATCACATGTGCCCCTTTTCTTCCTTAAAGTACTTCCGTGGTTTCTCACTGCCTGGAGAATGAGCCAGACTCCTCATCTCACACATAAACTCCATTGGATTATGTCTGCAGTGTGGCCCTTCGTAGCCCCACCGGGCACTCCTGACTGCTTCCGACCTTTGAACGGGGCACTCAGGCCTTTCATATGTGGCTCTTCCTTCTGTGGAATGGCACATAGCTCTCCCTTCCCCTGGTTCCCCATCCTGTCTCCTGAGTACCTTCCTGGCGTACTACCTCTTCATCCTTGCTTTGAAAGCATAACATGTGGAACTTTCATCCGGATTCCAGTCATGGTTCTGCCACTTACTGGTTCTGGACCTGGAATAAGTGTCATTCTGCCTCTCTGTGCATTGGTGTCCTCATCTGTGAAACAGGGTAATACTAGTGCTCACCTCACCAGATTGTTATGAAAACAAAACAAATACATGTGGGGAATTTGTCACATGAGTATATAATTATGATGGCTAAATCTATTAATCTTCAAATATCACATTTTATTTTACATTTGCAGTCAGTTTGAGGATAATACAAAGGCAAACCTACTATGATAAGCAATCATAGATAGAAGAAAGCATCCCAAAGCCAAACATAAATGATTTGGGGATTACCAATTAATTCGGATTAGTCATTTTCTGTTCTCTTTTGTTGATTAGGGTAATTAACACAGTTTTTAAAAATTCAAGATTAAAATGAAATGAATTTAAATGAATCAGTACCTATATTGGAAAGAAGGAATGGGATGTAAAAATAGGTATTACATAATTGCTCAATTACCTTTCTAGTCTTAGCTGAACATTTTCTTGGAAGAGTTCCAACATTTTAAAATTTTAGGATATTTATCCTATTCTATTTTAGGAGACCAGGAGACTGAAAATTTGACATTGTGCAAACTCTGATGATTTATATAATTACCCTACTGCATAGCCCAGGTATGCTAAAGAGTCTGTTTCCTCCAGGACCAATTACCTGGGTCTAGGGTTTGAAATGATAGTAGGGTCCATTCCTGAGCCATGCTGAGGATCTCAGGAGACCCTGATGAACAAGAGAAAGTAAGCACTTCCAGCTGATTTCTGGAATGCTGTTTAGATCTCTCGTTGGCTCTGGGGCCAGATCATGCTTCTATTTAAAGCAATGGCCTTGGGCAGCCAGGCGTCCTGATGTTATAATACCCAGAAGTATCTATTTCATAGTTGGGAACAGAGTGTCATGTTTGGGATTTAGTGAAACTAGAACTTTGGATAAAAACAGGCTCCATTCTTAAAAATCTTCTGGCACAGAGGGAAGGAAGCCTGAAGAAATGTGAAGCAGGATCTCCTTGGCCTTCCCAGCCGCCAGGGATGGCATGGTCCTGGGCCCGAGGACACCTTGCCAAGTTTCACTGGAGGATTAGGAAGTAGAAGCTCTTCTACTGAGTTACTGATCGTATCAGGACCCTCCTGAGAGTGAAAGCCGGGGCAATTATTTTCCTACTTCTGATTTGCCCAGAACAATAACAGAAACAAGGAATGTTCTTGGCACACCGGGTACTGTGGTTACCCTGAAGCTTGAATGAGGAGAGATGGTGAAAGAAAGGGGGCAAACAGATTTATTACAAATGATAGCTCTCCCCTGCTCTTCTTCGTGTGGGTCCCTCATTCTGCCTCTCTCTTTTTCTTGCATTATCTATGTCTCTCTTCTGCCTTCTTAGGTTTAAGTGTATGTCTAATGCTCAGATGACCCATGCAATAATCAGATTCCTCTTACAGAAGCACAAAACCTCTTTTCTGTGAAAATGTCACTGTGTTGTAAACTACATTATAACAACATATCCTAGAAGATTACAATGTTTGTGAAGTCCCTGTACATTGACATTATTACTGTTTGCAATAATGCCCAATGCTTTATGTTCCAACTAAGTATTTACTATCTCTGGAACATCTGCATTTACTGCAGTCTAAGCACGATTTGTTTCTTTTGTTGGAGGTTTTCAATTTGAAGCCTATTATGAGGGCGGAGACATAACTATAGCTTCATTTCCTCTATGTGAAATCTGTCAGTGTGCTTTAACAATTCATTCATTCGATAAGAAATTAATAAGTGTCTATATTATACGCCAGACACTGTGAGAGTTTATGTGGGACACAAAGATACCTAAAATGTGGTCTCGTGCTCAAAGTATTCTCCGCTGCCAATGTGTGTGTGTGTGTGTGTGTGTGTGTAGACTATCTGCCCTGTTTTTAATTACAAATCAGTTCAAATCAAATGTTTACACTTGGAAGACTCTACTATGATCGGCAATAATATACATATGTCATTGTTTATATATTTAAATGAAATGTAAACATTTATTTTTCCTCACTTCTCCCCCCCCCCCGCCCCACCCCCATCACATCCTGGGCGTCCTTTCTGTGAAGCTGAGTCATCCAATGGTGGCTATTCCTGAACACGAAACTCTTGATTCCAAAGAGGTAAATGTAAGATACAATTAGAGATGTAGTTATCCATTTCCATGTGATACTAGATTGTAGAAATAAATCTTATTTAAAAATATTAATAAGATCGTGCTTTTAATCCCCTCTTTAAATTTAAATTTTAAATTTTTTATAGATTTTATTTATTTATTTGACAGAGAGAGACACAGAGAGAGAAGGAACACAAGCAGGGGGAGTGGGAGAGGGAGAAGCAGGCTTCCCGCTGAGCAGGGAACCAGATGTGGGGCTTGATCTTAGGACCCTGGGATCAGGACCAGAGCCGAAGGCAGATGCTTAATGCCTGAGTCACCCAGGCACCCTATATTCCCCCTTTTATTTTAAAAATAAAACTAACTGGCCCACTTTGTGGTGTTCAGAAGCAACTGATACTTGAGTAAATAAATTTTTGCTTCTTGACATGGAAGGTGGTTCTAGAGGTTCCCATATGTGTAGCATCTTGATCACAAACCAGCTCTTTCTATACCCATGTCCGCCTTGGAGATTACCACTTTGGATTCATATGCGAAACCCTGTTGCTGTCTTTTGATGGTCAAAGGGTGTCCGCCATACTTATGGTGGGTCTTATGAAGAGTATCACCAGTATCTCCTGGTGTCTCAGTTTCAGCTCATTGGAGAATGTCTGCTGTCACTGAGCCCTGCCCCTGATCCTTTGGTAAATTCTGCTTGCGTCAGGTAGCATGTAGGCAAAAACATGCCAGCTGAAATGGAGTCTCTGATTTTCATACAAATGTGTAGTCACTTTCACATTTTGAGCTGACGAAAAATAAATAAAAAAAAAACCAAACACCAAAAACCCTCTGTATTTCTAGAAATACTATACCAAACAGGCAAAGAAAAAATTCTGTATAGGAATTTTGATTTTCTTTTGATCAAGAGCAAGAATAACTAAACAATGTTTTCTTCTTCTACATCCTTCCAGACAAAGTGGTAAATGTGAGGGGGAAAAAGTGATTTTTAAAGGACTTATCTTTCAGAAGGGAGTTAAGAGAGCCCATGCTTTCAAATATCTTTGCAAATGAGACATGGTCAAAAAAAGAAACATAATACAAAAGAGAAGTAGGAATAATAGAGTTCTAAATAAAATGTAACTTTTCCCCAAGCAAATTTTCTATAATTTTGGGCATCTTATCCACTTTTCATAAACTGATGTTCCTATTGTTGCAAATTTTAAAACGTTTGTTATATGGGACCATGTGGCTTTCTGCTGTAACATTAGGCATTAAACTAGAAAATTGTGTTATGAATAGATGTGAGTTTGTATCCTTGAGCACATCTTTGATTATTTTTAAGTTGGATTATTGGTTCCATGAGTATGGACATATGGGAAAATTTTAATAGATATAGCCAAGTTACATTCCTGAAAAATTATAACAACTCACCCTAGAAGGAGGCTGTTTTTACAGCTCCTTTCCTGTAATCTTGCCAGGACTGAGAATTATCATAATTGTCAATTTACTGAGAATTTGCTATATGTTGGAATATATTATGTACTTTATATGCTTTATTTTACTTATCTTCCAAAATGAAGTTAAGTACTCTTACTTCCATTTTACAGATGAGGAAACTGAGATTAAGGGAAATCAGTATATTGCCTAAAGTGAAATAGCTGGGAAGTATCTGCTTCATCAGGAATTGAATCCAGATCTGACTGCCTAGAGCCTACACTCTTAAGAACTCTACCGTACTCTGTCCAGCTCTCTATCCAAATCTCTATCTATGCTATCTAAATATTACCCCCCCCTTTTTTTTTCTTTTTAAGATTATTTATTTGAGAGAGAGAGCAAGAGATCACAAGCAGGGGACTAACAGAGGGAGAGGGAGAAGCAGGCTCCCCACTGAGCAGGGAGCCCAATGAGGGGCTCCATCCCAGGACCCTGGGATCATGACCTGAGCCAAAGGCAGACACTTAACTGACTGAGCCACCCAGGTACCCTAAATCTTTCTTCCTTTTAAAATCATGCCTGGGTGGCTCAGTCAGTTAAGTGTCTACCTTTGGCTCAGGTCATGATCCCAGGGTCCTGGATGGAGCCCCAAGGTACGCAGCTCGCTGCTCAGTGGAGAGCCTGCTTCTGCCTCTCCCTCTGCCTGCTGCTCCCCCTACTTGTGCTCTCTCTCTCTCTCTCTCAAAAAATAAAATCTTAAATAAATAAATAAAATAATATTTTAAAATATTGATTATTTAAAGGGAATTATTTTTCACATTTCTTTGCATTTAAAGAATTCTGTATTTTTCTCCTACTTTTGTCTATTTTGTTTATGCATTATGTTATACATTTATCTACTGGTATGGTAATATCTTTCTTACTGAGTTGTAAACTCCCTTTATATATTAAGGATATTAATTCTTTGTCAAATGTGCTAGCCCTTTCAGTGTGACAGTGGCAGATTATGTAATAGTAAAAATTTGGACAATTGTGTCCAAAAATAGAATGAATAAATTTTACACATTTCAGTGAGTGTTTTCCAAACTTTCCCATTTCAGCCATTGACTTAACTTGCTCTGTGTTTCTTGTCACTGATTAATTAGGTTCTTGACTTGGTAACCTGCAGAGGCTTATCTTCTCTCCACTCTTAAGCCATTCCTTCTGCCATCTGAGCCTTTTCTTTCTTTCATCTTTTTTTCCAAGTAATCTCTACTCTCAACACGGGGCTGAACTCATAACCCCAAGATCAAGAGTCCTATGCTCTACCCACTGAGCCAGCCAGATGCCCCCAAATTTTACAAATTTTACAAATTTTACGCATTTCAGATGAATGTAAAAAGAAATAATCAAATGTTCTTTCTTTCAAACATCATAATTTTGGCTCAAACTCACATAGGCTGTTTCTACACAATAAGAGTGTTTCTACACAGTAATAGAAAATCAATTGGTTATTTAAATAACAAAAACATCCAGTTCAGATAATAAGTGCTGAATTAAGGACTTTGGAATGTGCTGCAAAAAAGAATAGCTTGGGTGCCATATTTGCATTTTTTGCATCAATTATCATAATTTGAGAGACAAAACTTAAAATTAAGCTAGTGGGTAAGATTAACAAAAGGTGATTTCAATCTCAGGTTTGGAATATATGAGAGTAAAGAAACTAAAGTTTGAAGTTTAATATTTATGAGAGATAGTGCGTTACTGTTGGTATTAAAAGAAATGTAAATAATTAAGCAAAAGACCATTTTATTTTCCCAGTGTACTATATTTTACTTGTTAGTAATATTGGCACATCTTAGAGCAATTTCACAACTTCTTACAACTCCTTATGGTATGTGGCAGGCTGCAATACTGACCCGTACATTTTCCACAAACCCTCTTATTTTTTATTTATTTACCTACATGGCACCAACTGAGAACATGATCTGTTTTTAATAAAACAATTCTATTCTTACGACTCTATGGCCTAAGGAATAACCCATTCCAGTTAAATACCCAGTGAAAATAAAGAATTATAGAGGAAACTTTACTAGATCTCAGAAATCCCCCCTTGGCTTTTCTTTCATTTCCTAAAGCTAAGTTTGTCTTTCTTACTACCAGAGTCCCACCTCTTATTTTCAGTCATGTTATTTGTAGATAACTAGTTTTTTAAAAATTTGCTTTGTAATTCCTTTAAAAACTAACAGACTTCAGATTTATCTGATTGGATTTGTCCCTTGTTTGTTTGTTTGTTTATTAACATATAATGTATTATTGCTTCAGGGGTACATGTCTGTGAATCATCAGTCTTACACAATTCACAGCACTCAACATGCCACATACCCTCCCCAGTGTCCACCACCCAACTACCCCATCCCTTTCACCCTTGTCCCCTCCAGCAACCCTCAGTTTGTTTCCTGAGATTGAGAGTCTCTTACGGTTTATTTCCCTCCTGATCCCATCTTGTTTCATTTTTTCCCTTGTTTTTATAAATCATATGATTTTAAAAATACACTTTAAAAAAACTAACTCAAAACAACATTTCCAGTTATAATCTAGTTCAGGGGATCTCAACTCTGGTGGAATATTAGATAGACTCCCCTGGGACTTTTTAAAAGCCCCAGTAGCAGGATTTCACTCTAGGCAAACTAAGTCAAAGATCTCTGAAGGGAACAAAGTGGGTGGTTGTTTGAAAATCTCTCCAGGCTGCACAAATGGGTGACAAGAATTGAGATTTTCAAATTCTAGCTCCTTTCTTGATAATCTAGGAAAACAAATAAGTTATTCGATCTCAGAAAAAAAAATTTGAAAGTAAAAGCAGGAGAATCCTCAAGAAATTTGTTTCAGGGAATTCTTTGAATTAATAGAAAAAACGGGGTCACATATTTCTGCCTACCATGATACAGATTTAACATGTGCTTTCTTTCACCTGGTAGGTTAATTTTGAGAATTAACCCAATTAATTTTGAGAATCTATTCTACATTAAGATTCACTAAAATTTTCTTAGTAAAACCTAAGATTTCTTTGTGTTTTCTTTGATATTCCACAAGAGCTTGGAAAATCTTTAGGCTGGGCCAAGCTGAGTGTGGGGAGTTTCATGGGAGATAGTACATTCCAAAGGATTTTTTTATTTAGCATTTTATATGGTACTTTAAAAAATTCTTGGCCAGTGATGAACCCTCATACAAACAGATGAAATCCCTAAATAATTGATTTGACCTGATCAGTTTTCAAAGAAGCTCACTTTCATACTTGTCAATTGTTCACTCACAGCAAGGCAGTAATTCCAAAGTAGGTGTATCTATAACACCATCTCATTTATAGCAAACTCCCTGCCTGAGGTAAACGATTTCCACATAGAGTTGCTTAGAAGAAATTAAATTCTAGTTGCAATAATTGTTTCTGATTGTATTTATCATGTCTTGTGAATTCAGCAACTCTTTGATCCACAACTACTCTGTAGCCCTCTTCTCTTTCCGCAGGCTTAATTGTGAACGTTGTAGTGGGGGAAGAGATAGAATCAGACCTGCTGCTCTTCACATTGCCTGCTACACGTAGCCCTGGGTCCATTTTATTTTTCACTTGAGGGTCAATTGATTTCCAAAAACATGATTAGATGCAGTTGACTCTGACCTTTTGGATCTACTTGCTCTTAACACAACTTGAGAGCTAATCATTCACCAGCTGCCCATAAACACATACTAGGCAAATTCTTCTCCTGTTTTCTCATTCCTTCTCTGTGCAGAATTTTGATAAACATTTAAGAGTTGGCAAGATAGCAATAGTGTTAGCAAGGTGACTACAACTGATTTGTTGCTGTGGTGCACATAAGCATTTTGTGCCTATTTTATTTCAAATTCCAGAACCTCCATTGACGTTTCAAATTCTAATCTTAGGGGACAGCACGTCTCGTTCCTTTATCTCCAGTCTCCAGATGAGAACATAGGGAAGAGAAAATGAGTGTCTTGTCCATGGAAGCCACTCTCATTTTCTGGTTTGATTCAAGGGTAAAAACGAAATTATCAAGAGAAATGGGCCCACTCTGTTCCCTTGAGGCAATTTCCCATAAATGTTATTTCTCAAAATCAGGCTTCGATAAATCCTAGATTGCTGAGTTCAAGGTTGTAATCTCGGGCAGGAACTCAGGATCTGGTTATTATTAACTGCTGATTAAAAGAAAATTCATATACTTTGATAGACAACTGCCTAGAGAGCCAGAGTAAATTTATCTAATAAACACAATAACATGAACACCCAAATGGTTAGCCACCCTGCTTAGGTATCCAGGTAGACAAGGCAATGAAAAAGAGAAGGACATTCCTAGTGCAGGTTTGGCACCCCATTGAAATGATTTCTTGGGTTATAAGCCTCCTGCCTGTTTTGGGGAAAAATAATTTTAAAAAATTCTGCTGGCCCAGAAATCATCTTCTTAAATATAGTAGAGAAAGGAAACACTTTTGTTATTAAATAAGCATTAAACCAGAACGTTATATGCATCACAATCACACAGAGATGGCAAAGACGGGTAGAAATCTCACCCTTCACATAGTCAAGAGGATACAACCCATTATATACACGTTTGTCAAGATAAACAATAATTCAATGCATCCTCAAGTAATGACTTGGCAGTAGTATTTATTATACATAGTTCACCCTAAATTGCCTGGCAATTGGGGCAACCATGTTAGTTAATTGCCTTTATGCCAAGCAAAAGTACACTTTTCATATCTTTATGATAAGAGTTAGTTTTACCACTTGGAGCCAGGTGTCCGCTAAACTTAGCCAAAGTTAGGCTCTTACCCTCTCTCAGAGACTAGAAAACAGGGAAGCTGTCTCATCTGGACATTTTATACAAAGGAATGGTTCTCAAAGGCCTTGAGAAAGACATTGCTGGGTCTTAAAGCTGACAAAATGCCCACTGACTTTTCAGAGGAATGAATATGTATTTCCAAGGGAGTCAATTACAGTGACGAGTTTTTTTAAAGTAGATGCTCTATGAAGGAGGGAGGGAAATTGCTTCCCATATTTTCTTTTATGAAAGATTTATTTATTTATTTACTTATTTATTTTAGTGGGGTGGGGGAAGGAGCTGAGGGAGAGAATCTTCTACAGACTCCCTGCTGAGCAAGGAGCCAGTGCAGGGCTCAGTCTCACCACCCATGAGCTGAAACCTGAGTTGGATGCTTAACTGACTGAGTCACAGAGATGCCCAGCTTCCCTTATTTTCAACAAAGAGAATGAAGCCTCTTCTTTTTAATTTCCCTTTGTTCTTTCAACTGGTGGACAAGGGGCAGATCTGCAATCTGAAAGTCTTACTCTGAAGTAGTCAATAAAAAGACAAGCAAGTGTCATTTATTTTTCTTTTCTAGGGACACAGCTGAATCAAATGTAAGAGAGGTGGGGGTTTTGTAAAACTGAGGTCCCTCCTTCAAAGTCATCTCAATAGATTATTGTTGGTTTGGGCATTGTCATGAGTCATGGTAAAGCTGAGCAAAAGTCAGGGAACTAAGTGGACTTACATTCCTCTGTGTGCTAATTTCTCAAGATAAACAAAATAAGATCAGGGCTTATAATTATTTGGAGCTCAGGTTATCCAGATATTAAATGTTTTGACCCCAGATTTAATGTGATGCTCTCTGGTATCCGTTATATGTATATTATCTATCTATCAGGCTACTTTTATAGCACGCTTAATTACTGCATGTTTTATAACTCTGGCTTCTGGACAATAAATTCTGATCTGGATCTTGTGTTTTCACACCGAAGTTAGTAGTTACATAAATGTCCAAAATACATTTAAAATCTTTTGGAAAACAATGAGTATATAGCAATACGATTATATATATTTCCTGTAAATAACATTTTTGGGGGAAGTCTGGTTTCATAGTTACAAGGGCACATACGTAGATTGTTTTGCTTTCTTTTGGCAGAGAAAAGTATACATGAATGGTTTTGTATAAGAAGGGAAAAAAACTCACACATCACATTCTTTTAAGAAATGCTTTCTGTAACATTGGTTTAAAGTTTTACACCCTACATTACTTATTATCCAAAGTTCACTAAAAAAATTGGGATTTGAGTCCCTTCAAAATTATGATGTTTAAAAATGCCTTAAGTTCTTATTTATATTTTCTTATATCCAAAATAAGTGTGTTGCTCAACTGGCAGCGTGAGACAATCCCGAGCCTCAACTACCAGGGGGCTCGTCTGAAACATAGGATTTATTTATTTATCTTATTAATGAACTTCATCTCTCTGAAATGTCAGACCTTTGTTTTTCCCAAGTTATTGAATGCCGTATGTACTGAGATTGGCAAAGGTAATTAAAGACTTCACAAAATGTCGAAAATCCCCCAACTCTACCTGTCATAGCATAATGCATCCCTTCAAACTGCGAAACTGTGATTCCAGACATGACTTTGATCTGCCCATGAGTTCAGGAAGAACTGAGAAATAGTGCTGGGTTTGCCAGCATGGTCACAGCAGATGAGCTACCTAGTCCTCTTCGATCTGACTTAATTACTTACATAATTATAAATCGTAAATGAAAAGAATTCAGAGGACATTGAGTCTAGTATTTGACTGAATGTTACTATCCTGTCTGTACTTATATCCTTGCATATCATCTGTTTAAGTACTTTCAATGATGCAGTTGATCATTTATAAGCCAGACACAATATGGGTTTTCATATATGGCCAAGACAGTCTAATGACTACACCACCAACAAAAACAAATAGAAAACACTGGACAAACCAGGGTTTAATTTCAAATGCTGTGGCCTTGGGCACTATATTTAATTTTTTTGAGCCTCAATTTCATTCTCTGTAAAATGAGATCAAGGGATAATGGTGAAGATTTGCATTTATGCATGCAAAGTGCTGAGTGTATAAAATACCTAACACTTCATAAGCATTAGCTAAAGGATGATGATTCCTTTAAATCTCTTGCAGTATTAGCTACCAAATGTTGGTACTTTCAGGAAAATCAAATAGACAGTAGTTTTTATTTGTTAGAAAAGGAGAAGATGCGATTTAGTCATTTCCTCCTTTTATTTTAAAGCTTTGGAGAACCCCAGATGATGAAAACTACAACTTAGGTATTTCATGACTACTGATTTTCTGTGGCCAGAAAAAATTAGTGCAGTGGTGGAGCTACCCCCTTGTTTTGGTAGCCTTTTCCTTTCCTCCTCCTTCTCATCTAACAAATGTAGTTTCTCCTAAATGATACAGAATGTGTCCACGTTTCACAACTCTGCTTCGCTGCTTGGCCATACAATACTCAGGTTTCTGGTCTGCTTTACTTAGCCCTTGTACATAGCTGGTGCTTCTTTTGGAGTCAGGTCTCCCAGACCATGGCTTCATCATCCTGTGATCCAGCCCAGGGCAAAACAGGGAGACTTGCTTACAGAAGAGCAGTGGGCCTCTTCTCTTCTCCACCTGCCATTTTGGAATGCTCCATTGGTACCCAGAAGTATAAAGTTATGGACATCTCCTTCCATTAGTGCCATTTCGTCATTGTTCAATCAGAGTGCTATTTTAGAACTAAATTTCTCTTCTGCCCTTATCTCTGATACTTTCTTTTAAACTTCCTTTCTTGACTTGTTAATCTACTTAATCCCTCCATTAAGTTTATATCTTCTGTGCTGGAGAGTCCAACCTTGTCAAATAGGAACACATGGAGATGGATGGATAAAGAAATTATGAAAATCACTCCCATGTCACACAGTAGCATTATAAATCCAGTTGAATCAGTATATGGAACAACAACAAAAACAACAATAGGAGCCCCACTTGCTGTCTGTCTTTTGTAATGGTCCATTTTGCAAAAGCTAGGATTTGTTCCAGTCCCACTTCTCGTTCCCTCCTTGTCTGAGAGATTACATTCTAGGGAATGGTGGAGTCATCAGCACTAAAGGAAAGGGGTGGGACAGCAGTCAAGTGATGAGTGGGTGAGGGCTTATGGGTGGGATGTGGAAATGCTGTACCTTAAGGCTGCACCAGCCCCCCAAAGCCTTCATAACCCTTTGCATGAGGCCAGAGCTGCTTGCTGAACTCTCAAGAGATCAGAGTTTGATGTGAAGGTACAGCTGTAGGTCTTTATTATGCCGTTAATTGTGTAACAAGAAAATAGCTCCTAAGGGGAAAATAAAAATTTCCCACTATAAATAATTTTTTATATGAGACTCTATGTCCAAATGCTAATATATACATTTTTAGGTGTATTTTTGGTGTTTTATTTATCTCATCAACCTAACTACTATTTCCTCTTGTTTCGTAGCAATGAAGTTGGAGCAGAAGCTGGAAACAGGCTGCGCTAAAGTTTTCTGGAATGCTGGTGCTAATCACTTGCTAGATTTGATGTTTAATTTTTTTTTTTCCTATGAGTGTTTCCTTTATGAACTGCAGTAGAAGTAAAAAAAAAAAAAAAAAGTGTCCTGCAGGCATATAACATCACAGTACCCTACTAACACCCAGCATAGAAAAGATTTATCTATAGCTTCTTGCACCACTGTTAGAGCCTTTAATGCCTTCTATTAAGCTGACAACAATATTAACATGCCCCTATATTTAGCTGCCAAATAAAGAAGAATCATGGGTAAATAGAAGAATGGTTGTGACTATTTTTCAACACCACTTTTATTTAATGCATACATTACTTACTGAATCAGGTTTTATTTCCCTTTAGATTGATTGGTTGATTTTTTTATGTGTTAAAAAAATGAGCAACTTTTAAGAAATGAGCCCCTGCCCGCTTTCAGGGGATGCTAATATTCAGAGGTTCATTGTGGTGATCTTGAACATGAGAAAGTTGGCATTTCACATAACTCACACAGTTTTCCTGTTCTGTTTGGGTTCCATGTTACCAGGACAGACCCCGTATTAGGGGCAGTCCAGTGATGTTGAGCTTCATGTTGTTGGGATGTTCTTCACATTGTGGTTTCTCTGTTGTCACACAATTCTTGTGAAGGCTACTTCTGAGTCAGTTCATTCTTATAATCTTGGGAGCAGTAAAGACCACAGAGCAAAACCATACTTTGATGACAATCCTGGGATTCCACTCTACAGCATATCTAATGCTCACCATATTGGCCATTGGTCCTAGTCTTGTCTACCTGGTTTCCTTCTTATAACTTTCTGTCCATCTGGGAAGCCTAGAGCAATATGCACTAATCAGGAAACCATGGCAATTCCAGACAGGGAGCTCCTGGTAGCAGGTGAGCCTTGGTAATGGCTCCTCTACTTACTTCTTGCACATAATCCTTGTTCCCTTGGAGCCGGCTCTGTTTGAACCACAGTTCTCTTAGACCACTGCTGCATTACCCCACAATCCTGCCCAAGGCAAAGCAGGGAAAGTTGTCTACCAAAGAACAACTGTTCTTTCTCATTCTCTACCTGCCATTTTTGGAATGATCTACTGTCAGTCATGGATTGGTACCTGAAAATACAAAGCTTTCCTATCATCTCCATTAGCATATGAAGGCAGCAGAGCTTTGGTAAAGCTCTCTGTTCATCTTTCCCAAAAAAACACTATTTCTCTATCAACCTGCTACACGGTGTGAGGCATCACTTTAGAGTATTAGTAACAATTTCATACTCCCTGTGTTCTTCTCATGTGCCAGGCCTCACACCAAGTGCTTCATTTCAATTTAACCTAACCTTCACAATGAGACTGCAAGGTAGGTAATATTATTACTTATATTTTATGTTTGTGAGAACAGATTCTAAAAGATTAAATCGAGCTCATAAGTGGTAGAGGCAGAATTCAAATCCAGATACTCTGACTCAAAGACCACCCATTTATTAAACCTTTCATTCATTCATTCTTTTTTTTTTTTTTTTTTTTGTGACCTTGGGTATGAAAAGTTGAGTTTATCACACTTTTCAGTTCATGGCAGACTGCTGTAATAGGTCTGGGCAAGTCCTTCCCCAACGTATTTATTGGTTAGATGATTGCTTAACTTTATAAATAATATCTGTCTTTCCTTCCCATGCTATAGGCATACATTCTTATGTGTTTAATGTATAGTCCCTACTTACATGTTTTGAAGATGTGCATTGCTTTTGTCTGAATATATAAGAATCATAAATGATATTGTTTCTATTTTGTTTCTTTTTTTTCTCCCAGCACTATGGCTTTTAAGTTCTTGGTTTATTTTTTAAGATTTATTTATTTATTTGAGAGAGAGGGAGCGGGGGGGGGGGGGCAGAGGAATTCTGAGAGGGAGAGGGAGAGAAACTCAAGCAAACACCCAGTTGAGCACAGAGCTGGATGTGGGGCTCGATCCCATGACCCTGAGATCATGACCAGAGCCAAAATCAAGAGTCAGAAGTTTAATCTACTGAGCCACCCAGTCACCCTGGTTTTAAGTTCTATTCACAATGCTCTGTAAATGTCAAATGGATTATTTCTGCACAGCTGTGTTGTATGTTTTCATCACTTATCACTTAGCCACCTGTCCATTGGTAGTCTTCCAAGTTGTTTTCCTCTATCAGGTATGGTTGTGATGCACCACCTTACATATACTCCCTTGTGGATTTTTTTTTTTTAAGATTTTATTTATTTATTTGAGAGAGAGAGAATGAGAGGAGGAAGGTCAGTGGGAGAAGCAGACTCCCTACCGAGCAGGGAGCCTGATGTGGGACTTGATCCCAGGACTCCAGGATCATGACCTGAGCTGAAGGCAGTGGCTTAACCAACTGAGCCACCCAGGTGTCTTCCCTTGTGGATCTTTTTGAGAATTTCTCTGAAGTATATACCTAGGATTTGAATTGTTTAATCATAAGTACTCATGTATTTGATTTGACTAAATCCTCTCAGAATGCTGCTCTTTAGAGTGGACATATCCATTTTTATTCCCCCCACCAACAATGCTTTAGGGCTCTTCTATCCCTGGGTTCTTCTCTACTTTTGAAGATCTGAACTTTGAAACAGGCTATACCATCATTAAAGGCAACTTCTAAGTTGGGAGTTTTCTTTGAAATGCTGTCCTATTTATCTTAAGTTTTCCAATTCTCAGAGCCTTTTGTACTCCAACTCATGACAGATGTCAGATATTGGCTTCATTTCATTGATGGGAAACTTGAACCACAAGAGTAATTTGACTGAGGTCACCAAAGTAGTGAATGACAGACCAAGAACAAAGTCTTTTGATTTTCCTACTGTGTTTTTCTAGCCAAACAAGCTATATCTGAACATCACAGTCTAACCTATTTATTCAGATTCTCAGCAAAAATCTTGATTCTTGAGTCTTAAGAGCATGAGTACAGGAAGGGCAAATGTTGGTTGTGGAGACAACATGGAGAATTGGGTGCTTTTTAGTTTGGTTGGTATCAGCTTTCAGTGCCCTGAGTCGCTTAGGAGCACAATGGCTGTCTGTAAGGAGGAAGAGGGTGAGAACAGTGATATGGAATGGACAGATATTGAGGTTGTCTATTTGGGTCCCCCAGGAAGCAGATTCTGAGAAAGATTTAGTGTAAATAGTTTCTCTGGAAGATGACCACAGAGGGAGTGAAGAAGCTAGCTAGGGAAGAGAAGGAAACAGAATCCATTATAAAGCCAATTACTGCAATGGGTAACTGGAGCTCATTCACATGGGGAGTTCAAGGATACAAGGTTGAACACGTCTCACAGTTAATTCAACTCAGAGGAAAGGAAAATGGTAAACATTCTAAAGCTTGACTATCAACCTTCACAGAGCTGTGATTTCTTTCTCCGTAAAAATTTTTTTTCTTTTTTTTCTTTTTTTTACTTTTCATTGTGCAAACCTAATAGGACTTATTATTTTCTTGTGATATTTCAATTTGGAAAATATGGAAAGTCTAGTGAATATTGTTCTGTATGATCTTTGAAATAAAGTGCAAGAAGGAAGAGTTAGTTGAAAGCTTAATAATAAAGGAATACCTTCAGAATTGTATTTATTGGACAAACAGAAAATTTTGCACTTAGGCTTGGGAACAAAAATCCTTCTGGAATGCCATGGATTTCCACATTTGAAAGAAACTGTATCATCTAGAAATTAAATCAACTGTGTGAGAAGATAACTTCATTTGCAAGAGGAAGAGATTGTTTTGCTTAGAGCAAGTCTAGAGTCCATGGAATAATTGAATAGTAATTAGGAAATATTACTCAATTTGTTTAAAATATATATTACATGTTGGGGACTTCATGTTTCTATGGTATGTTGTAAAATTCAACATTATTTCCTCTCATGTTTTAGAATGTTCTTCTTAACTAATTAATTTAAAGATTTTATTTACTTATTCAACAGATTGAGAGAGAAAGAGCACAAGTAGGCAGAGCATCAGGCTAGAGAAAGGAAGAAGCAGATGCCCTGCTGAGCAAGGAGCCTGATATGGGATTCGATCCTAGGACCCTGGGATCATGACCTGAGCTGAAGGCATTCTCTTAGCCAACTGAGCCACCCCGATGCCCCAATAATTTATTTGACCAGAAACTGATTTTTCTTCTTTAATTTATACTTTAATGAATACACCTTAATTTCTTATAAACATTTTTCCTCATGGATTTATTTGGAATTGTTCAGCCTCACTTAAGCACCTGAGTCCAGATTTTCCCAAGTGGGATAAAATTTAAATATGTATGTTTTCCTCCAAGTTTTCAGTCCCACCACTAAGCACAGATTTTACTTGTAGAAAAAGAGCTAAATCTCTAAACAGAAATGTCTTGAACTGCTATGGTAATTTTTGTTGAAGGACCAACCCTAACCTCCAATAAACAGGAGTCTGGATGTATGACATCTTTAGGGTTTCTAAAAATACAAGTTGAAAATTATAGTTCCATTTGGTTTTATCTTTTCCTCAAGAAGGGTAAAGAAAAAAAATGAACAGTTTATCATGTTGATAAAACAATGAAAAGCCATGTGAAATAAGTTATTTGGAAGCAACATTTAGCTCAGAGCAGCCAATATTAATAGTATTAGGGTGCATTTTAAATTGATAATATTTAATTATTTTTGTTTTAAGCTTGTCTAGAGAAGATTTCATCTTTGACAAACACACACACACATACGCAGTTATTCCTAACATTATATTTATTGCAAGAGTGGGTGTTGAGGTGCTGTGCTCACGTAGGCAAGAAAATGGAGCAGTTTTAGGTAACAACTTTCCAGACAAACTAGCTGTGACTTCTTAGGTACCCATCAGTCTACCTTTATGAGGCTCAGTTTTTTCATCTGCAAAATACGTGCCAGACTAGATTTTTCTTCACTTGGTTTCCTTCCAACCAAAATAATTATGTGAATTTATTACTTGGTTTTAGGAAATTCTCCTCTACATTCTGAAACTGAGGAACAAAATAATTTGGGAAATATGGCATATTTTAGCCCTCTGGGTCTCTTACAATCTTGGCGGGATCTTTCACAGTGACCAAGACCACTTGTATCAGAATGAGTGAGGCTGTTTTTTTAAAAGATCATTTTCTGTTCCTTTCCCATACCTATTGAATTAGAATATATGAAGTGGGGCTCAGAAATCTGCTTTTTAAATAAAATCTATGGGTTATTACTATGCAGATGAACTTTTGATAAGTGTAGATTCTCAGATCAGTATAATAGGTAAGCAGGAAGAATAAGGATATATTCCATGGCTAAGATAAGCATGTGATGACATTGTTTGTTTTACTTATGGTGGGAGGGAAAAAGAGAGAACCTATATTAAGTGTTTGTACATCAATTGAGTAAGGGCAAATAGTATAATTAAACTGAATACAGTTAGGCTAAGTATATGATAGAACTAGTAAATGATCTAGAACTGGAAATATACTACTGAGTATAGTTTTGAAGAAGAGAAAAGTACTCACCATTGTTTCAGTTGTAAATAGTAATAATTTAGAATAGATCTTAAGTCAAATATGCAGAAGGGAACATTGGGATGATTAAAGGAACAGTTTATATTCTTTATTTTCCTTCCATGTGCCAATTGACACCAAGGAATGAAAGAACTAGCAACTGATATGAGCCCCTAAAAGGCCCAAGATCAGAGACAGATTCCTTTATATATTTTACCTCATTTTAATTTAATTATTCCCAAAGTCAAACAAGGTGTACATTATTGGCACAGTAATGCTGAGAAGTAAGCTGAGGTTGAGAGATATTAAATCTCAAGGCTAGACAGGATGTGACAGGATTGGACTTCAATTTTGGTCTCTTCTTTGTTCCAAATTCCTTTACGTTATATAAGAGCTTTTCCATTTTTCTCCTGCTACATGCCAGAGAACTAACTCTCCCATGGAAAACACATTCCCTTCTTTAAGGGCACAACACCAGGACCTACTAACTAGAGATCATAACAGGTGGGAACCTCTTCACCAGCTTGGGCAGCAAACAGTTTCAAGTCCTTTATTTTTGAGACTGATAATTTACGTCTGCCCTTGCCTTATGCGTGGGTAATCTGACTGTCCATATCTTGACATTGTTCTCTGGTGTCCTTTGCCCAAAGACTTCTTCATGCATGATGATCCCCCTTTGGGAACCTAGCTTCCACTTCCCTCAGCCAATCTTCCCGGGCAACATATTGTTCAAGCAATTCTTCCCCAGTTAACAAAATCTGCCTTAAGGTGACTTGTTTCTTAACTAGAGAGAACTAATGTATTCTTTTATTTTAAAGAAATTCTGCCTCACTTAGCACTCTATCATGATAGAAGAGGCTTTCGCGATTATGTGTGTTTCAGTGGTGTGCCAGCTGTCTTTCACTCCTTTTTCTTAGAATGCTTTACCACTCTGATTTTTGAAAACTGCTGTTATATATGCCACCCTGTTCCCTGAAGAGTCAAGGAAGCCTAGCGTGATTCATTCACCATTTCAGAATACGGTTGCTAAATCAATCTCAATATTATATATAGAATGCCACCTCTAGTTAAGACTGGCTTGGACACATACACTTGCAAAAAGAAATCCAATGCCCTCTCCAAGATTCCTGTGAATTTGCAAGGATTTCTTTCCTAACCTCCTCTACAACAAGCTCCCAGGTCCTGTGGAATATTCATACCCTGCTCTTTATCTTGCTGCTGTACTCTCACAGTGTCTTCAGTGTGGGTTACCATCAGTTTACGATGATGTCCTCCTAAAAGTCCCCTCCAACAAGGTATGCAAGGACATTTATTGGAGATTTGTGGGCAATGTTGAAGAATGGGGGAGACAAGTTCATTTAGCATGGTATCAGAGGGTAGCCTATTTAATTTGGATTTTTGACTTCCCTGTTCTTAAAAGGGAATGAGCCATTTAATGCCAAATCCGTGTCTTCAGTTTCTACCTTGGAGCTTAGGGTTCTTCTCCATTTTTTGACTTCTTAGTTCCATTCCATGCTTAGATTGCTTCTTCATTTTTATGCATCACTGTTAATATCTCTTTTTCAGATCTTCTCCCTACCCAGCCAAGTAGTTTATTGATTTTCCTAAATAAAAATGTTTTCTTTCCTCAGAGCCTTTCCCAAGAGTTAAATAATAATATTAATAATAACGATGATGATGATGATGACATACCATGAATGTACAGGGAGTAGTAGCATCCAAAACTTTCAGCTAAAAATCTACCATAACTTTTTTCTCTTTTTCTTCCTTTAAAGAAAGCAAAAATGTGACAAAATATAAGTAAATTGGAATCATCACAGTAAAAAATAATAATAAAACCAAAAACTATTGTGCTTTGTCTGCTCTGGAGTTGTTCATTCCGGCATCCTCTGTCTAAGGAAGCCGTAACTGGATATAGGGCTTCCATGCCAAGCCGTTTTCAGCCCCTTTTACCTTCAAACCTATCAGCTTCTTCTTCTTCTTCTTTATTTTAAAGATTGTATTTATTTACTTGACAGAGAGACACAGTGAGAGGGAACATAAGCAGGGGGAGTGGGAGAGGGAGAAGCAGGCCTCCCTCTGGGCACGGAGCCTGATGTGGGGCTCGATCCCAGGAGGGTCCTGGGATCATGACCTGAGCTGAAGGCAGAGGCTTAATGACTGAGCCACCCAGGGGCCGCGAAACTTCCATATTCTTAATCGTCTTAGTCACTGACATGTCCAGGCCCCCTTCAGATTAGCAGTTTGGGTGTGCGTCACATCCTGGGCTCTAATCTGACACTTCCCTCAGGAGCTCATCCTTTAAAGCTGTGGACCTATAATCTAGAAAATTCGCCATATTCTGTCTCTTGTGCAGCTATGGTGATTTCAGGCCCCAGCACCAACCCATATGGAAAATAGGTGGGAGGTTATTAGACTTGAACCATTTGGGAGTCTTAACTGTGTACAACAATATGTAACTCTGCTTACATATTGAATAATAAGCTATGTTGAAGGTGACCTGTGCTTTCCACTCTATCTTAGAAGTAGGTAGCAATATTGGGAGAAACGGTGAAAAGTGCCATTGATGGAAAATACACTTGACTTTCTGGAAAAATGCCCAGAAAACTTTTCAGTTTCTATTGACTGGCTACGTGAGAGTTGTACTTACTTCAGAGGATTTAAATGGAATAGAATACGTGAGGCTAAGGTTTGCACATCAAGCCTGAAACCCAAAGTCATTTTTGTTTCATAAGACAACTTTTTAGGCTTATTAAAAAATATTCCATGTCAGACCATTTCCTTGGTAAATGCTTTATCACTACAATTAATAAAAATTATAAATGGAAACCTGAAGCTGACTGAATGGTCCTTTCAGGTTGCATCCCACTTCCATTTATGCTTACAGCCAGAACGTTACTAAGAAAATGTGCTTTGTTCACTTGATAAGTTTCTGCTTTGTTGAACTGCCCCTGGGGAATGAGTTTTAGATATTTCCTATGAGGACAACTTTTCTTCTATTGAGGGCCATCCAGACACAAGCTCGGTGAAGGTTTTCCTGGCAAACACTTTTTAGCTACCTCTTAGGGCATGGGAGCTGTCAAGATGGGCTGTCAAATGAGTCCTTCATTTTTAATCCAGTCACATTCCCCCAGTCTCTAAGTGCTTCCAAACTTATTTACCAGCACACACACACACACACGCACACTTTCTTTTCCTCACATACATACTTACACACACAAATAGACATACTCCTATACTTTATCATTAGCAGCTGAATTATAGGCATTTTTAAAATTTTGATGGCTATAGAATAAGCTTCTTTCAAATATTTCACAGCAGACCAATGAACACATGAGATGGTATATGTAAGCCTTTGTGTAGGTCCAAAGTATAAAGCTTTTAGACAACCCTTTCCTACAAGAATGGTAAACCTCTGACATAATCTCCCCATCTCCCATCCTATACTCATGGAAGAATCTTTTTCCAGATCATGGCCTCGAGCTATGGACTTTAGGTTTGGTTTTAGAATCCTCCATTTAGAGCTCCAGGTATCCATAATTAAATAGTAGCTTACATTCAGAATGAAATCTGTGATGGCCTCTGCCCTGAACTGTTGCAAGTTAGCCATTAGACAATTCTTTCCTCTGTAGTCTTCTTTTTCTTCAAGAACCATTCTCTCTGGCTGTCTGAACCAACTCAGGTCCCCCAAACTCCCCTTATCCCTGAGCAAGTGAGGTCTATGCCTTGGACTCTGCACTGTCGGAAACTCTGAGCTTTGGAGTGTGTTCCTCAAAAATATCCAAACTCCTCTTTCATTGCTCAAATGAGTCAGAGTTGACAGTACCACTCAAACCAGGCCTCCTAAGTTTGTAGAAGGAACTTTATACCTTTCATCCCTATCCTCTCTTTCTCCTGTTCAGGGTATCTTGACCCTCAATCTTTGGGTCTACCAGGTACTCTGGGTTGTTCCAAGGTTCTATGGTCTAGCCCCAATTCTAGGAAAGTGATCTGGTAAGAAGATCACTCTGGCTGCCTTAATGTGCTATATCTTTCACAGAATCATGCAAGATCAGACGTCTACATGGAGCTGACGTGTTGTTTTTGCTGACTCCAATTGCTCTTTTAGACAGAGGGGTTTCCAAACACAGTCTTCCTGCAATGTTAACACCATTTGTGTTCTACCACATCTTTCCTTCCTACTAATTACCCTCCAACACTTTATTTATTTATTTATTTATTATTTTATTGCAGGAAAGAAATACTACTCCCAATATTTGCTTCCAAAATTGAAAACTTACTTGTTCTGGTTCCTAATGTTACTGGAACCTACTGCCATTGGTTTCTTAAGAAGGGGCATAGAACTAATTCAGGTCAATGGTATTTAAGAGGAAGTACACTTGGGGTCTTCTAGTAAGGATTTCTTAGTTCTCAAAAATGGAAACAACTTAGAACTTCCATTGTTAGTTGAAAATATCCTAAATCAAAATTGTATTTAACACATCTAATCTAGCAAACATCAAAGCTTAGCCTAACCTATCTTAACCGTGCTTAGAACACTTACATTAGCCTACTATTGGGAAAAAAATAATCTAACACAAAGTTATATATATGTTTTATAATAAAGCATTGAATATCTTATAATTTATTGACTACTATATTACTAAAAGTGAAAAACAGAACAGTTTATGGTTATAGGCATACCTCATTTTATTGTGCTTTACTTTGTTGTGCTTCATGGATATTGTGTTTTTTACAAATTATAGGCTTGTGGCCTCCCTTCATTGAGCAAGTTTATTATTGTACCATTTTCCCAACACTATTTGTGTACTCTGTGTATCTGGGTAACATTTTGGTAATTCTCACAATATTTCATTAAAGATCATTATTATTATATTTAACATGGTTATCTATGATCAGTGATCTTTGATATTACTTTATAATTGTTTTGGGGCACCATGAACCATGCCCAAATAAGATGGTGAACTTGATCGATAAATGGCGTGTATGTTCTGACTGCTCCTCTGGCCTCTAAGCGTTCAAGTGAAAGGAAGAGCTGCACATCTCTCACTTTAAATTAAAGCCAGAAATAATTAAGCCTAGTAAGGAAGGCATGTCAAAAACCAAGGTAGGTTGAAAGGTCTCTTGAACCAAATAGTTAGCCAGGTTGCGAATGAAGGCAAGGAAAATTAAAAGCGCTACTTCAGTGAATATACTTAGGATAAGAAAGCAAAGCGGCCTTATTTCCAATATAGAGAAAGATTTTGTGGCTTGGATAGAAAATCGAACTAGTCACAACTTTCCGTGAAGCCAAAGCCTAATCCAGAGCAAGGCCCTAACTCTCTTAAGTTCTCTGAAGGCCAAGAGAGGTGAGGAAGCTGCAGAAGAACAGTTTGAAGACAGCAGAGGGAGATTCATGAGGTTTAAGGAAAGAAGCCAATTCCACAACATCCAAGTACAAGGTGAAGCAGCAAGTGCTGATGTAGATGCTGCTGCAAATTTTTCAGAATATCTAGCTAATTAATGAAGGTGCTATACTAAACAGGAGATTTTCAGTGTAGATGAAACAGCCTTATATTGGAAGAAGGTGTCATCTAAGACTTTCATAGCGAGAGAGGAAAAGTCAATGCCTGGCCTCAAACCTTCCTAGGACAGGCTGACTCCTCTGTTAGAGGCTAATGCATTTGGTGACTTTTGGTTGAGGCCAGTGCTCATGCACCATTTGCAAAAATTCTAGGGCCCTTAGGAATTATGCTAGATCTAATTTGCCTGTGTTGTGTAAATGGAACAACAAAGCCTGGATGACGGCACATCTGTTTATGACATGGTTTACTGCCTATTGTAAGTATACTATTGAAACCTACTACATAGGAAAAAAGATTCCTTTCAAAATATCACTGCTCATTGATAATGCACCTGGTCATCCAAGAGCTCTTCTGAGGATGTACAATGAGACTAATATTATTTTCATGTCTGCTAACACAACATTCTACAGCTCATGGATCAAGGAATAATTTCAACTTTCAAGTCTTATTATTTCAGAAATACATCTTGTAAAAATGTAGCTGTCCTAGATAGTGGTTTCTCTTAGGTTCTGGGCAAACTAAATTGAAAATCTTTTGTAAAAGATTCACCATTCTTGGTGTCATTAAGAAAATCTGTGATTCATGGGCAGCTGTCAAAACATCCACACTAATGAGCACTTGGAAGAAGTAGATTCCAACCCTCCAATGGAGGACATTGAGGGGTTCAAGACTTCCATGGAGGACGTAATTGCAGACAGAGTGGAAATAGCAAGAGAACTGGAATTAGGAGTAGACTGAAGATGTGCCTGAGCTGCTACAAGCTAATGATAGAACTTGTATGGCTAAGAAGTTGTTCTCTATGAATGAGCAAAAAAGTGGTTGCTTAAGATGGAATGTACTCCTAGTGAAGATATTGTGAAGACTGTTGACATGACAACTAAGAATTTAGAATATTAAATAAACTTAGATGATAAAGAAGCAGCAGCATTTGCAGGATGGGAGTCCGATTTTAAAAGGATTCTACTGTGGGTAAAATGCTATTAAATACCATCACATGATAGAGAGAAATTGTTTGTGAAAACTAGAGTGAATTGATGAAGCAAACTTTACTGTTGTCTTATTTTAAGAAATTGCCACGGCCACCCCCACCTTCAGCAACCACCACCTTGATCAGTCACCAGCCATCAACATGGAGGCAAGACCCTCAACCAGCAAAAAGATTATGATTCACTGAAAACTTAGATGATGGTTAGCATTTTTTAAGCAATAAAGTATATTTAATTTAATTTAATTTTATTTTATTCATTTTTTCAGTGTTCCAAGATTCATTGTTTATGCACCACACCCAGTGGTCCTTGCAATATGTGCCCTCCTTAATACCCACCACCAGGCTCACCCAACCCCCCCACCCTATCCCCTCTAAAATCCAGTTTGTTTCTCAAAGTCCACAGTCTTTCATGGTTCGTCTCCCCCTCCAATTTCCCCTAATTCACTTTTCCTTTCCTTCTTCTAATGTCCTCCATGTTATTCCTCATGTTCCATGAGTAAGTGAAACCATATGATAATTGACTTTCTCTGCTTGGCTTATTTCACTCAGCATAATCTCCTCCAGTCCCATCCATGTTGATACAAAAATTGGGTATTCATCCTTTCTGATGGCTGTGTAATATTTAAGAGTAGAGCAGAGAACAATGAGTTAGAAACTAGAGATACAGTAGAGCACACCAATGAAACTAGAAGTCGGTTCTTTGAAAGAATTAATAAGGTCAAAAAACCATTGGCCAAACTAATCCAAAAGAAAAGAGAGAGGACCCAAATTAATAAAATTATGAACGAAAGGGGAGAGGTTATGACTAACACCAAGGAAATAGAAATGATCATCAGAAATTATTATCAACAGCTATATGCCAATAAGTTAAGCAACCTAGAAGAAATGGATGCATTCCTGGAAACCTGTAAAACTTCCAAGACTGAAACAGGAAGAAATTGACAACCTGAACAGACCAATAACTAGTAACAAGTTTGAAGCAGTGACCAAAAACCTCCCAAAAAACAAGAGCCCAGGACCTGATGGATTTCCTGGGAAATTCTACCAAATATTCAAAGAAGCAATAATACCTATTCTCCTGAAGCTGTTTCAAAAAAATAGAAACAGAAGGAAAACTTCCAGACTCTATATAGCCAGCATTTCCTTGATCCCCAAACCAGGCAAAGATACCATCAAAAAGGAGAATTTCAGACCAATATCCCTGATGAATATGGATGCCAAGATTCTTAACAAGATCCTAGCTAATAGGATCCAACAGTATCATCCACCATGTCATCCACCATGACCAGGTGGAATTTATCCCTGGGATGCAAGGGTGGTTCAACATTTACAAATCAATCAATGTGATCGAACAAATCAATAATAGAAGAGAGAAGAACCACATGGTTCTCTTAATTGATGCAAAAAAAGCATTTGACAAAATACAGCGTCAGTTCCTGATTAAAACTCTTCAAAATATAGGGATAAAGAGAACATTCCTCAACTTCGTAAAATCCATCTATGAAAAACCCACAGTGAATATCATTCTCATTGGAAAAGCTGACAGCCTTCCTACTGAAATCAGGAACACGAAAAGGATGCCCAGTCTCACCACTGTTGTTCAACATAGTACTAGAAGTCCTAGCAACAGCAATCAGAAAACAAAAACAAATAAAAGGTATTCAAATTGACAAAGAAGAAATCAAACTCTCTCTCTTCGCTGATGACATGATACTTTATATGGAAAACCCAAAAGAATCCACCCCCAAATTACTAGAACTCATACAGCAATAAAGTATTTTTAAATATGGGTATGTACATTTCTTTTTCATATATAATGCTATTGCACACTTGATAGACTACAGTGTGCTGCACATATAACTTTTTTTTTTTAAAGATTTTATTTATTTATTTGACAGAGAGAAATCACAAGTAGGCAGAGAGGCAGGCAGAGAGAGAGGAGGAAGCAGGCTCCCCGCTGAGCAGAAAGCCCGATGTGGGGCTTGAACCCAGGACCTGGGATCATGACCTGAGCCGAAGGCAGCGGCTTAACCCACTGAGCCACCCAGGCGCCCCAACATATAACTTTTATATGCACTGGGAAATAAAAAAATTCATTTGACTTGCTTTATTGTGATATTTGCTTTATTACGGTGGTCTGGGACCAAATGTGCAGTATCTCTGAGGTGCACTGAAATATCTAGACTTGTTCAGTGTGGAACAAGAGGGTTGGATTAGTGTCAGAGTGAGGAAGTTCATGGAGTCATGTTTCATTGTATTATTAAAGTTTCAGATGAGAGGGGGTAACAAGTTCCTACCAAGGCAAGGAGTTGAGAGACCAGATCAGCATATGGCAACCGTCTGTGTTGAGCAAGAGATTGGCCTTGGTAAATTGGAAGCTTCTATCCAATTGTTTTTCCCAATATAAGAACATTAGACTACTCTCAGAACTGAACAAAAGTTGAACATGACTATTTCAGAAAGTCCAAGTACATCTAGAGGTTCTGAGTTGTATTTTAATGACTTGCTTAAAGTTGTAACAGCTACTTTGAGGAAGTCCCCTCAGACCACAGGAGAACCCACAGGTGCGGGGCCCCTCCCCCACCAACACTGGCTTGTTCTCTAGTTTCCGACACTCTCATCCTGCCTTAGGCTGGGCCCTGACTGTGGCTGGGGCTCATCTCCCAACACTGGACAGCTTGGCTCTGTTCTTTCACAGAGATCTCTTCTCAGTGGACTGTGTGGAAATTAAGACACTGACTCTAACTTTGATTCTCAGTGTGAGTGTGGCCAACTCACTACTCTGTTTGGGCTTCTGTTTCCTTATCTTGTGAAGTGAGTGTTCCACTGCCTCCCTTATCAAGTGACATCTCAGAACCTTCCTGGAATTTATACTCTGAGATTCTCTGATTAATAGGTACCAACCCATGTTTTAACAAATGTAAATGATTGTATGACGTCATTAACCCTGTCCAGTTGGCCCAGGGAACTGTAGTCAGAGCTTCAAAGTTCATTAGAAACTAGTCATTAACCAAGGTATCTAAGTCTTGAGTTATATGACATTATTTTCTGAGCAAATGTTCAATGGAATTTCTGGACAAGTATGTCTTACAGATTCCATCACTGCACACATGAGCCTTATTTCCCAGGGCTTTCCCCTCCCTTGCTCTGGTGCTGATATTTTCTTTCCCTATATGATTTATTGTATTTTTTTATTTTATATTTTCTCACCAAAATTCTTCAGAGCTTGAGGTTTTTTTTTTTTTTTTTCCTTTTATATTCCAAAATGCGTTGCTGTGGTAAAAACAGACAAACCAAAAATGACAGTCTTTGGGCTAAGTTTGGATGGGGTTTAAATTCTCCTTTTGTACTTATTAGATTGGGGAAAGTTATTGTTTCTCTGAGTCCCTGTTTTCACATCCGCTGAATGGGGATACTATAGAACACTTCAGAGTTTTGTTTGAGGATTAAGGAAAGATTAGTTTCCTGTGACTTTTCTCATATTACTAAGAACATCACTAAGAACAAACCCCGTGAGGGATCTTTATTCTTTGTTTTTCATTTAGTCTTATTCATACTCAGCCAAACTCTGCATCTAGAGTAGCCCAAGTGAAGGAAGAGGAACACTATGTGTACGCTCATTCATGCTCAGGAAGATTGTGTTTGAGATTGTGATTTAAAATACCATTCATCTTTTATATTTATATTATATTTAATATTTTAATATTATTTATTTAATATTATATTATATAATATATTTATATATAATATATATTATATGTTATATATTATAATATATAAATTATTATATATAATATTTAATATTATATTCTTTTATATTTATATTATATTTAAATATATTTATATTGTATTTTTATATTTTATATTGTGATTTAAAATACCATTCTTCTTTTATCTTCAATATGTATGACATACCTAGGCATGTTTGAAAATTATAGATATGCTTTCCTTCCTCCTTGTTTGAGCTGAACACCTATTAATTTATTTATCTCGTACCCTCTTTTCTAGGACTCCCCAGCCCTTCTCTTGATACACTGGCCAACTACACAGTCATTGTGGGAGCTGTCATGTTGGTATCTCCAGGTCACCATTCAATTGTACAAAAATGAAACCCCCACTTAAGAACCTAGCTCAGTCCGTAATTGGTCTTAATGGGTACATGTCTCCGGCTAGACCAACTGACCAAATCCAGAGATTTGGAGTTTGACTAGAGAGAATTCATTCTATCTTTTATATAGGTGGGAAGATATTGGACCATCTCAGAAACTTTCAGAGCTATTTTCCACAGTGGATATAGGCAATTAAAAAAAAAAAAAATATATATATATATATATATGTTTTTCACTGAGTGACAAGAGAAGGAAATGCATGGAAGGAAATAGAGATGAGAGTGGTTAATCTGAATTTCTTCTGGCCTTGTAGCCACTGGTTCCATTGATTTCCAAAGGGCTACCTAGCTCCCTGCCTGCATAAGCTCTCTATGCACCCTTTTCATGAATGTCCTTGTTTTTGCTTAAACTAGTTCAAGTTGAAATCTGTTACTGGTTAACTAAAAGATGTGTAACTGACTGATATGAAATTAAAACACAGCCTGTTAGTCTGGGGGGCCACTGCTGTGTTTAGAGACAAATGATCCCTTTTTGTAGATTTCATCATGTATTGTTTTCAGCAGCATTCTTTACTCCTAGTAAGCATGTGTTCTAATGATGTTCAGATCAGGTTTTCCAGTGCCTTTTAGCTTAGCTTAGATTTATTAAGCAGTGTGGTTCATTAGAATCAATTGGAACTTTTTCTGGGAAGTTCTGTTAAAGTGTACCTTAAGAAGAATTTGGTTTAAAGCAGAAGACTCTAAATGGAGGTCAAGTACAATTTGCTTTGGATCCATTTAAGCAGATAGAGCGTGTGAGAACCATAACCCTTCTGTCACATTAGAAAACTAGTCAGCATAGAAGAACGTGTTTGATAATAATAACAGGTCACTCAGATATGCAGAAAGTAGCTAGTGTTGTACTGCTGTAAAAGTATGAATTCTGAACTACCCTATCTTAGTTTGAATTTTGATTTTGACACTTAGCCACTATGTGTCTTTGGACAAGTTATTTAAATAGTAACCTTTTAAGGTTTATTTTATTTTATTTTTTAATTTTTTATTTTTTTTAGAGAGAGGGAGAAGGAGAGGTGGGGAGGGGCAGAAGGAGAGAGAGGGATCTTAAGTAGGCTCCACGGCCATTGTGGAGATTTGATCTCACAACCTAGAGATCATGACCTGAATCGAAATCAAGTGGTGATTACTCAACCCACTGAGCCACCCAGGTACCACAAAGTAGTGTTCGGTTTTTTTTTTTTTTTTAAAGATTTTATTTATTTATTTGACAGAGGAAGAGACAGCAAGAAAGGGAACACAAGCAGGGTGAGTAGGAGAGGGAGAGACAGGCATCCCTCTGAGCAGGGAGCCTGATGTGGAGGAGCTTTGACCCCAGGACCCTAAAATCATGACCTGAGTCAAAGGCAGCCGCTTAATGACTGAGCCACCCAGGTGTCCCCTGAAGTAGTATTCTTTATAAGTAGACTGGCTCATAGTAGTTGTAGCTCAATAAATGTGAGTTATTACTATTTTTTAAAGATTTTATTTATTTATGTGAGAGAGAGAGGGAAAGAGAGGGGAGCAAATTCCCTACTGAGCAGGGAGCCCAATGTGGAGCTCAGTCCCAGGACTCTGAGATCAAGACCTGAGCTGAAGGCAGTCGCTTAACTGAGTGAGCCACCCAGGCATCCCACTATTATTTTTATGATCACAGCTATGTAGCCTTAGCCAGGTTTAGAAATTCTTGTGTACCTCAGTACCTAAGTAGAACAAATATCTGGAAGTTATTTATAAGCCTGAAGTCTAATTCCCTTACTTAACTATTTGTGTGCTGGTTAACATTAGTCTTTAAACTGTATGTGGCAAAAAATTATACCAAAGACAGATGATACAAAAGAGAGAAAAAAAAAAAAAGTTTTCTATCCTTAGCAGTTTAGAGTCTAATGAAAGGTCTGAGGGCAATTGTTGAAGAAGATGAAAAAATAAATAATAAACATCAAAAATAAGTATATAAAATATATGCCACAAGTGCAAACCAGTGCTAAAAATAACAGTGTGTTTACTGTATGTACAAAGATCTAGCCTATTTTTGTTTTACTACATACTCAAATGCATAGATTACTGGTGAGAATGGAGGAGATTGGTGTCTCAGAGGATGCATTTTACTTAAAGGGGAATTGAGACAAGAGTTTAAAGAGAGAAACCAATGGAGCTTTTCGGGATAGGAGAAGCATCATAAAAGACCTGAACTTGGAGGTAGAGATATTCTGAATGTCTTTCAACAAATAATGTTTGGGCACCTGCCATGTACTATGTACTATATTAGTCACTGAATTTTCAAAGACAAATCAAAATACTTACAGCTGACAGGAAACACTCCGGAGTGTCAGACACATGAATAAATGTAATGGGGGATAATTCTTGGCAAACTTCAAACCCACACGTTTTCAGATTCTTCCTCAATGTGTTTTCTCCTGCAGCTTTTCACCCACCTCGCGCTGAGCTGCCAGGCTTCCTGCTCCAGGGAAGGAAAAGGAGGGTATTGCTTAGAAAAGAGGCCACTGATTAGTCTTAAATTTTGAAGCTGACTTTCTTGACCCTTTTATTTATTCATTTATTTATTTATTTATTTATTTATTTATTTATTTTAATTTTATTTTTTATAAACATATAATATATTTTTATCCCCAGGGGTACAGGTCTGTGAATCGCCAGGTTTACACACTTCACAGCACTCACCATAGCACACACCCTCCCCAATGTCCATAACCCCACCCCCCCTCCCAACCCCCCTCCCCCCATCAACCCTCAGTTTGTTTTGTGAGATTAAGAGTCACTTATGGTTTGTCTCCCTCCCAATCCCATCTTGTTTCATTTACTCTTCTCCTACCCCCTTAACCCCCCATGTTGCATCTCCTCTCCCTCATATCAGGGAGATCATATGATAGTTGTCTTTCTCCGATTGACTTATTTCGCTAAGCATGATACCCTTTAGTGACACTTTTAGGAAGGTAGTAACTCTGAAACAGATTGTAAGAGAGGAAATAATTTTCTAAATTGCTTTATCCTCCCTTAGGATACCGAAAGATAAGTGAAAAATTAGATCAAAGAGGTAGACTCGCTATGGCAGGGGTAGAGAGGTCCCAGGATGTTGGGGGACCATGCAGAGAGTCAGCCCCTGACCTTGAGGTTGGTGAGAGAAGCGAAGGGGAAGATGTAACACAGAAGAAGCTGAAGATCCCCGAAAGAATCCGAGCCTTCAGCTGTTGCCACATCCAAATGGTCTGTAAGTGATTGGGTAGAGAAGGCAGCGGAAGGAGTCCCGAGAGCACTCTGTCTCCCCAAGGCCCTGCTGCAGAGTTCAGGGAAATCAGAGATTCCCAGATTAACAGAAGGTGCTAATGAGCCCAGAGAGCTAGTAAGGGTTATGTTCGGAATAAAATAAATAAATAAACAACCTATGTTTTCTGGACTTCAATCCCAGAGTCAAATATGTGGAATCACAGATTTTTATGGTAAGTTCCTCATGTCACCTAAAATTAATTGTTATTGCATATCTGAGAGTAGGGTTTTGAGGAAGGGGAGATGTATATGCAGTCCTTAACAGGGACTCCATGAGAGGGCTTCTTTGGAAGTATAATGTTCTTTGTTGACATGATGTGACATTCAAGTCCTTAAGAATAAGTAGGGATGACTCTGGCAAAATGAGGGACGTGGCATTGGCATTCCAGGTCTCAGATATCACATGAGCAAGGGGCCAGAAGGAAAAACATATTCGGGGTGTTGCATTTCAAATGCTTGAAGCACAGAATTTGAGGCACATTTTAGGTTCCCTAGGAAACAGACTCTGAGGCAAAGATGTCAGTGTAGGAGGTTATTGGAGGAATGCTCTGAGTTGATGACACCTGTCAGGGAGTCAGGGGGTGTAGACCTGAGCAGAAGCTGGAGAAGCTGAGTCCTGAGGAGTGATGACAGAGATCTGATGCTGTCCCTTAGAGATTTCTGGAACCCGGATGGCTTCTTAAATTTGTCACAGATTGAAGTAACGAGAGGGTCTTTGTATCCTCCATTGACCACAGATAAAGGCTGCCACAAGGGTAATGGGGTAAACTTGGGTGAGGCAACTTCCTCTGGTTGAAGGCAATTTCTGGAAAATAATTTCAGCTGTGAGCTATCAGTTGGCAATGTTTCAGTGGTTGGAGAAATGACTGCATCAGAGTTGAAGGGGAGCCTGGGCAGCTCATCACTGCAGCCACGGCAAGGTATATGTTTGCACAAGATGGATTTAGAGAAGTAAGCCCTGACCAGGTAATGCAGGGCTTTATGAATCATGTTTACAGATTTGGGCTTTTTTTTTTTTTTTTTTTAAAGAAAGAGCTACAGAAAGGTTTTAAGCAGGAGCTTAAGTCAATACAATCATGTTTGCATTTTAAAAAGATCATTATGGTTGTTGTATAGAGAAATGATTTGAGAGAGAATCCTCAAGACAGGGAGATTTGTGAGGAAGTTGTGACCATCAGAGAGAGGTGTGATGAGAGTTCGGATTTATAAAGTAGGGAGGTGGGAAAACAGATCATATGTGTGTGTATATACACATATACATATACATTATATATATATGTGTGTATATATATATATATATATATACACTGATTCAAGAGATACAGAGCAAGTAGAATTAATGGTATCCACTTATGGACTGATGGCATGTGAGGGTGATGGGAAAAGATGGAGGAAGCCCATTCCCAGGGTTTTCTGGCCTGGGAATCCGAACTAGGAAATTGAGCCAAAGACAATGCCATGTGGTATGCATTTCTTATGCCTTCTTTCTGACGCACCAACAACTATACTTGGCAACATCCTTGCAGTTAGGAGGGACCATGGAACTATCTCTGGCTAGTGGAATGTAAATGGAAGCAATGTATGTTATTTTTGGGACAAAGCCATGGAAACCCTCGGGCCATTCTCTAGTCTTTTAATTCCTCTTTGGTGAGAAGCAGGAGGGCCATTTCTTGACATGGTTGGACCACAAAATCAAAGCAGCTGAGACTTCCGAGTCACACCGTGGAGGACAGCTACTTTGGATTGTTACCCGGTCAAGAGAGTAGGACCTTGTGTGAGCTGGAGATAACTTTAGAATAGTTATGTTTTTGAGATTTGGGGGCTGTTTGTGGTCACAGAATGAGAGTAGCCTGTCATGACAAATACTGGAACACAGAGATCGTCTGTGTCATGGGGGGTTGTGTGTGCATGTGTGTGTGTCTAAGGACACACAGGGGGGCGGAGAATGGAAGAATGTGAATTGAGTTTTAGAAATGTTGAGTTTGGGACACCCGGGTGGTTCAGTTGGTTAAGTGTCTGCCCTAGGCTCAGATCATGGCCCCAGAGTCCTGGGATCGAGTCCCACGTTGGGTTCCCTGCTCAGCGAGAAGTCTGCTCCTCCTTCTGACCCACCCCCATCTGCTCATGCTCTCCTCTGTCTCTCACAAAAGTAAATAAAATCTTAAAAAAAATGTTGAGTTCAAGGTAACTGAGAAACGTTTAAGTGGATGTGTCCAATATGCAGTTAAAACGTGGCAAGGATTTTGAAGCAAAATCTAGGCTGGAGATACAGATTTTGAAAGGCATAATAGCCAGCAAATGAAGTCCTGTGAAGGATGAGATTATTAAACCCTCCAATCTAAAGTGATCTGAACACATTATTTTCCTGCTCATGGTCTTTTCTAATCCCTTTTAGAAAGCAACAGAAGTAGAGAAAACTTTACCCTTTAGTTTTAAAATCGCATTTACTATATAAGTCAATCTCAATATCATCAGACATTACAAAGCTATTTTCTTTTTTCCTTTTTTTCCTACTTCATAGTTCTGTAGACATCAGGGTGCCCTGCTGGAATGCAAGGAAGGAGAAGAGCCACCTGTATCTTCATGGCAGAGCAGGGCAAGCCAAACGATTATCATTAAAAACCTGCAATCAGTTTCCAGCTTCCTTGAAGTGATGTCTCAAACTCAAATTAGAAGTTATTTGGAAAGTTGTCAAAAGGGGTCCTTTGGTTACACAAATGTAAAATAAGGACCAATACATTGCTGTTGACAACTACAAAATAATCTGCATATTGCTATTTTAGACACAGAAGCTATGAGAGCTATTTGGTAATGTACGTTATATATGATTGAAATAGGCTTCAAAATGCTACAGATTTTGTTGCTTTTGGGGGATAAAAATGTAAGATGGGATCTGCTATAAATGCAGCCTTTACTGTAATTGCACTCTCGCCTACTCGTGTTCAGAGACATGTTTTCGTTCCTGCTTAACATTAGCTATTAGATGTCTAACCCAACTCTGTTCAGCAGCAAAAATGTCTGGGCATGGGCATGAGATTTGTATCATGTTGCAAGTGGGGAAGAAACAAAGTCATGTTTCTGCTTGGCTCACCCTAACTGTGGACTAAATTGTTACTGTCCTTTTCACACAGATAACCAGCATTTTTTATATTAATATTTTATACTTATTATCATTTCACTCCTAAATGGAGTCACTGAAAGATTAAGTGACCTCTAAAAGGAATTCAGCAAAATATAGGCGCCAAAGCTCGAACCTAGGCTTGGTTCTCTTTGATTCCAAATCCCATACTCTCCTTTCTTGACCACACTGTTTTATGTGAAGTCATTTCTGATGTGTTATTTATATGCCTCTGTATTTATATCCCTCCCTCCCTTCTTTCCTTACTTCTTCCAACCTTCTTCCTTCCTTCTTCTTCCTCTCTCCCTCCCTCCCGGTCCTCGGAGCTTTGAAACATTTTAGGAAGAGATGTTAGTTTCCATGCTCCCTTTTGTTTGTGATCGTGGAAATTCTTCCCTTCTCTCTCTCTCCTTGTGTTCACTAGGTCAGCTGCTCAGAATGAGTCAGCTTTTCCAGTCAGCTGTGGTGTGTGCCTCATGGTGCGGAGGAAAGGGCCCATCCCTGTAATAATGCACCAATAGTCGCTTGTTTGTGATGAGAGAAAAGGAGCCCTGTCCTTGTCTGGAACCATCATCTCTTTCTCAACCCCCACACACCGATCTCTCTCAGTGTTTCATCTCTTTTGCCTCATTCTGTTTTGATTAAACATCATCCTTTTTGATGGGTCATTATCACTGTCTCTGTGAGTAAATGGGATGGGAATACCCTGAGGAACCCCGCTCAGGAACGCAAACTCTCTTCCATTCTACGAAGGGAAGAAGCAAAATCACTGAATATTAATAGCTCACCAGAGATTAGAATTCAGGATTAGACAAGATCTGCCTAATGCATTTATTATCCAAAGGTGGATGATGGGTTAAGGAGGGGCAGAGCAAGCATGTAATTTAGAGAGGAAACTAATATATATTGAGTGCCTATTTATATCCGGTACAGAAAATTTTCTACTTACAAATTTTCCATCTGTTGGCTTTCACTATGTGAAAATGGCTTGCTTTTATCCTTTGTAGTTTTTACTTCCCAGGTGATTCTAATCTGCAGCCAGTGTGCCCACTACTGCGTTAGGAGTTCACGAGGGAGACTGTGGGTTTATAAATGGAGGGGCTTGTAAGCACTAAATGTGCTCTGTCCTAAAGTTAGGATGATGGCCCCGAGCTGGTGGAGCTTCCACGGGCTCCGAGCTCCTTCAGATTTCACACATTAAAACCAGTGATGAGGCAGTAAATACTATTGCCACACGCTAACAAGTTTCCCTTCACTGTATTCACATATTTTCATATAAATTCAACAGTCATATTTTGAAAAAGACTCCTAATTGAATGAATGAATATATATATATCTATATCTCTATATATCTATATCTATATATATCAGTGGAAGATAAGACTATGTTTAGTTTTAAGTTATTTTAGAGAAATGTGTCTAGGACTACAAGCTGAAACCTGGGTGTTTCTTTGGATTTGAACACATTGACTTAAGTTTGGCCTTATGCAATCTAAGTCTTTGCAAGTAAAGGAGCTTCTGCATAGTTCCAGTAATCTCTTATAGATCATTTTATTTAATCTTCAAAGCGACTCTGTAGGATTCCTATTTTGATGTTTGAGTCAACCAAATTTATAGGAAGGTAATGGACTTGACTAATGGCTGGTAAGGAATTTCAATTTGATTTAAAAATTTTTTTTTTTAAATTTCTTTTGATTTGAACCCAAAACTAAGAATCATTCTCATATACTATGATGTTTCATAAAAATACACCAGGAATTTCTTATAGTTCATGAAAAAAAAAGTGATTAAAAAAACTTTTAGTGGTGTCCATGAGGTTCTAAAATACAATTCTTTACAACCACATTTAGACTATTCAGATATCTTACAGAGTCATGCTTCACCTTGTCTGATGATGGGTAATGTCATTCACTTTCATGCTTTTACTATCAATTGTATGTTGATGACTTCCAAATCTATGCTTAGCAGAGATGGAAGCCAGTTCCTCCTTAGGCATCTGCATCTGGATCATCCACCAGTAAATCAAACCATGAATTGCAAACTGAGCTAAACTTTGCCCTAAATTGCTTCTTCTATAGCTAATACTGCTATCTAGGTCATTTACACCAGAAATCAGGGAACTCATGCTAAGCAACCTCTATTACTTTATCCTCACATCCAACTAGATAATTTACAAGCTAATACTTGTATTAACCTATAAACATATAACTTACAAGATATGTCCTTTCTATGTGTCATATTTACCTTCTATTTCAGAACCACTTCTCAAGGGCTAGTTCCTATCTTCTACATGGACTACTATAGTAGTTTCCAGATTGATCTCCTAGCCTTCAATCCCACCCTCATCCAATCCATCCTCTATTCTAACATAATTATCTACTGAAAATGCTATCCTGGCCATAACCTTGTCTTGTCATGAACCTGAAATAACTTCCTGTCTCAACAATTCTTTAGTTACAAATAACAAACACTGACATGGGTTAGTTGAAAGTCCTCCAAAAAGGATTTTTTTTTTTAAAGATTTTATTTATTTATTGGACAGAGAGAGGTCACAAGTAGGCAGAGAGGCAGGCAGGGAGAGGGGGAAGCAGGCTCCCTGCTAAGCAGGGAGCCCGATACGGGCATCGATCCCAGGACCCTGAGATCATGACCTGAGCGGAAGGCAGAGGCTTAACCCACTGAGCCACCCAGGCACCCCCAAAAAGAATTTTTGAAGGATATTGATATTTATAGAAATAAGGAAAAACTGATCAGGGATCTTGGTTACTACCTCATGGGCATTTTGGGGGGAATGTCGGTATTTCAATGACTCAGCCTTATCTGGACTATATATCAGGCACTCCACTCAAGAGTCACATTCTTTGGAGAGAGTGACTGGCTCAGGTTAAGTCATACGAGGCCTCAGGGAGGTGGTGAAGGTGAAGACCTGTGACTGATTTTTTTCACCAGGACTACATGGCAGGGTGGGGTGAGGTGGGGGAGAGCAGATCTCCAAAAGAAAATTCATGCTGTTACTTAAAGAATTTTGGATGAGCAAAAACAACTGACTCCTATTCCTTTTCATTTTTAAAGAAAGTCTACACTTAGTATATCCTTGTCATTCAAGGTCTAAAATGATCTGGCCCTACCACTTTTTCAAATACATCATTTATTTTCTGTTTCTGGTTCTAGAATTTCTATTTACTTTACATGAAAAATATGCCTGTTTACTCTTTAAGACTCACATGAAATGTCATTTTCTTAGTCTTTCTTAATTCTAGCAGGAAGGATTGACCACTACCTCTTTTGTGCTCTCATTAAATCCTCTCTCTGTAATAACACTTATCAAGGATCATTGTAATACTGTGCATGTGTGTGTGTGTATGTGTGTTGTTGTTATTGTTGTTTTAACAAGTTAGCTTCCCTGGCTATCCTGGGTTGTTCTTTAAGTATTAGGGTTAGATTTTTTTAGTATATGTATCTATAGAATTTAGCTCCCCCCAGAATACATCTGGAGTACATTTTTTTTTTTTTTAGTAAGAGAATGAATGACTACAACTGCCTTTCCTCAAAGCTATACTGCTAGAAGTACAGTAAGACAACGAGATAGCATGTCTCTTTCTTACTTTTAAGTAAGAAATAAAACAATGTTTTATTTATTGTGAAACAAAACAACGTTTTTTTTATTAGCTCTAGAGGTGACTTTTTGTGTTCCCCATTGTTTCCTGTTTAAATACATTGAAATTAGAATTTTGACGTGAAAGAAAATTTTGTTTTTAAACATTTGCACAATTCTTCATCTAATAACTTGTTTTTTCTATTAGTTTTTTCTCCCTTGTAGTCTTTTACTATCCCCTTTGCCTTCATGCATTTCTGTTTATTTTTTCTTTTTTCTAGTTTATTTTTGAGTTTGGTCATTCTAAAATTTTAACGGCTCCTCCCTTGTCCACATCAAGGCAAAGAATTGGCAACACGAGCTCTGCAGGAGGCCCTTAACCAGAGTGGAGACCTGGTGGGTGTTAAAATAGGGCCTTTGTCAGGGCCATTCTCTGCCTTGCTCCAGACCCAAATGGACATATACTCTTGGCCTGTAAGAGGTTTTTTTTTGGTGCCTAATGATCTAAGTCAGATATCCTTCCCAGCTGTATTATTCTGCAGATGCAATTTTATGTTGGAAAGTTAATAAAAAGGAAAAGGATGTTGAAATTGTTATTTTTTAAGAAGCAGAAAAAACAACAGAAATGTTTAATTATTATAAAAGGTTAGATGGTTTTGAGAAAAATTTCTGAAGCCTGGACCTGAGCCCAGTGTCCTGAACCATTGTCAGTTGGAGAGCTATTGCAAGATCCTCTTTTCCATTTCATGGATCTGCTAAATTTTTAATTCTTTTCAGTGCTCTTAGTAATGTATAATTAGAAGCCAAATCTGCATTAGTGGGTAGACTTCACAGAAGAGTGGAGTTTCACTTGAGTGTTTTTATAATATACAACCAATCAGGGAAAACCCTATGATCCTTCCCAAGATCTTTACCCTCTCCCATACTCTCTCCACCTCAGGAAGCACTTGGTTAAAAAGGACCTAGAAAGATAGTCCATGTCATGGGTAAGACCAGGCTTTAGGCAAGATGACCAGATGAATATTTAAACAGAAAGGCTGGATAGGTCAGGGAAATATGCACTGAGCTTGTGGTCAAACATTCTATCATTGGCTGTGTGTCTGGTATTGTCACCTGAGCCTCAGTCCTTCCTGTGTAAAAACTAATGTAGGGATAGTAATTATAATTGCTGCCATCACGACTGGTTGCAAGGATCAAAGAGATTGTGTACATATGCTAACACAATATGTGTTGTGTATTATACAGACATAGATATGTATATATTACAGAGGTATATGGTAATTATAATGTATCACATCCTTCAGTCTCCCTCACAGCCTAATCTTAAAGACAACTACCCCTTCTTTACATCTCTTTGAAGTCCTCTATTCTAAAATTCAAAATAACTTAGTAGGGTAGAAATAAGAAGAGTGTTGCTTCAAATAGTTAACTAATGGACCAATGTGTGAAGAAAGAACATTTCATTTTTAACAAGTCTTCTCTCTACCCTTTCTTATCATCTTTACCAATCCTTTATGAGATCATCCTAGATCTTTCTTAAAAGAAATATATATATATTTATTTTGGAGAGAGAGAGTGTGAGTGGGGTGAGGGGTGGAGGGAGAGAGAGAGAGAGAAAGAGAAACAGAAACAGACTCCCTGCTGAGTGTAGAGCCTCCTGGGGAGCTTAATCTCTTGACTCTGATATCATGACCTGAGCTGAAATTGAAAGTAAGATGCTTAACTGACTGAGTCACCCAGGTGCCCCCATTCTAGATCTCTTAGCACTTACTACCACAGGACACTTCTGCAGCCTCCATAATTCAAAGAGATAAATCTCTGGGGTGCCTGGATGGCTCAGAAGGTTAAGCATCTGCCTTTGGCTCAGGTCATGATCACCGGGTGCTGGGATGGAGCCCTGCATCAGGCTCCCTGCTCAGCGATGAGCCTATTTCTCCCTCTCCCTTGGCCTGCCATTCCCCGCTCTTGTGCTCTCTCTCTCTCTCTGTTGAATAAATAAACAAAATCATAAAGAAAAAAAAAAAGCTTAAAGAGATAAATCTCTAATGACAGAATTTAAGTCAATAAAATAAAGTGGTTTCAGCAAGCTCCCCCTCTCTGTTCTCTCTCTCCCCTCCTCTCATCCCCTCTCCCATTCAAGTTTATAGTTCACTTGTTTAAATAAACCCACAAACTTCCAATTATAAAAATCACTGAAATTTCCAGTGTCCAGTCCATTTTCACAGCAACTAAGATCTTGCATATAGAAAGTTATTTGGTTGACTTCCTTCCTCCCAAGGAAAAATCAGAAGGTGCTGATTCCCTCCATTGTTCTTTGTGCAATGGGGGTTGTAAAAATCACTAGAAGAAGGAATGTGACATTTTCCTTACCTAAAACATAGATCATCCAAGGAGAGTGGTCAAGCTGGAAAAGAGTGTGGCACGGTGGATCTCAACCTTTCTAGTTATGCGTATACTGATTTGTCAAAGTGTGCTGCTGTTATCTCAAAAGCAACCATTGTTGGAGGTCCAGATGATCAACATTTATATAAATCCAAATTGCAAGTACGCATGATAATTTTTATTTTTTTCTGATTTCTTGTTCTTTTTAAAATGTTTGTAATGTGTATAAGTTAGTGTTTATCAGCGGTGTCATTATTGACACTGTTGGTCAGATAACTCTTTGTTGTGGGTTCCGTCCTGTGCATCTGGGGTGTTAGCAGCGTCCCCAGCTTCTATCCACTGTGCCACCTCCCCAGTCAGGTCAGCAAAAACTCTAGATATTGTTAAACTTCTCCTGGGAAGCAAAGTCACCCCTGTTGAAAACACTGGTCTAAAGGAATTCAGTAGTAGTGGAACTTGTGTGAAATATGTTCTTTCAATGTGAAGTTTATTTGCAGAGATATTTGAAAGCTTTTATCAACTTAGAGAAGTTATATTGGTAAAAGCAAGATATTATAATTCTGGTAGATACACTTATCAGACATCCACTTTCTATAAGGTCTTATAGCCCATGGCTTTTAGACTGATTGAGTGCTGGGGTTTTTTGAGGGAAGATGAGGTATAAAGACTAGGGAAGAAAAGAATTGAGACTATTGGTAAAAACATACTTTAAATTATCACTGAAAAGGAAAGAGAGTCCAAGCAGATTGTAAAGCCTTGTAAAGAATGGGAAGAGAATCAGGAAAGAATGAAGCTAAAGTTGAAAAGGTGTTCTAGGGGGACAACATACTTATTAATGGTAGGTAACATTTACTTAGCATGTGCGATGTGCCAGGTACTCTGAGTATTATCTCATTTAAATTTGCCACCCACCCGGTGTGGTAATCAATATTATTATGCAAATTTCACAAATGAAGAAATTGAGATATAAACCCAAAGACAAGCTGCTAGTTAATGGTGACATAAGGTTTTGAACTCCGTTAGTCTCTTGGGCTCCAGTTTGTAATATAGTGCTAAATGCTGCCAAAGATTCATGTCTGATGAGGCTGGACACAGATGTATGGGAACTGGATGTAAAGGGGTCATTGGTCATAGGTGGTGAGAATGTTCACAGCACTTTGCAGTAGTTTCGTGAGTGAATGTTGAGGAAATCTCCACTAGCCTTTTTGGGATTGGAGAGTCAGGATGATTATGGACAGGGATGCCAAGATGTGTAAATTTGAAACAGAAAAGATAAAGGAACTTATGCTGGTTTATAGCCAGAGAGGAAGGGTCAAGAAAGTGAAACAATGATGTGTGAATCAGATAAATTATGCGGGGGTTAGAATTGTGAATTAGCCTTAGAGAAGACCCTTGTTTTATAAGAAAAAGTAACTGAGAACCAGAGAAGCAAATTGTGAACCCAAAGTCATAAAGCTAATTAAATAGTAGCCAGGGACCAGAGTCCGGCTTTTCTGACCGTCAAGACAAGTCCTTTCTATTAAGCCACCCAGCCACTCTTGCTGATTCATCATTCACTTGTTACGTCTCCTGAATCCAAAGGGAGTTACTGTAGTTAATGAATAAACACAGTATAACAAAACCCACTGTAAATGTACAGTTCTACTAAAGACATCTTGACCTTTGGGTTTCCTTCATGACTACCTCTTCCTGAAGTTTTCTAGCACAGAGATGGTCTTTCCTTGACTATAAAATGCCTTTTAGATACTGCAGGTTCCTACACTGGTGCCAAGAAGGGACTCAGGTGGAAGGAACTAAGGTCACCCTCAGGGAATTTCTAGCTGAATTAGGCTCAACTAAGCCTTGAAATCAAAATGCTTCTGGTAGGTAAATGGAGTACAGATGGGAAATCAAACCAGTGTGTGACTGGGCATGATTTAGAGCAACTGTTATTGATATGACAGATCCTAGCAGGTAACCCCATGAAAGCTTGGATTTTAGTTGCTGTGCAAGTAGGTGAAATGAATAATTGTGTTTTTGACTTTCCAATTTCCTACACCTTGCCAGTGGTTATTGCAGCCATAATTTGGGCCATGTGTATTCCAGAGAGGTTTCTGATTTAAGAATCTAGATTTTTTTTGAGGCAAGGTTTATTCAATGTATTTCATCAATGCTAAGATTTTATGTACTTATTTTTGTGGTGATGGATTTTTTTGCATGATATAAAATATTACATATTTTTAACTTTGAAGGAATGATAAGGGTCTATTTTTAACACATTATCTTGGGCAAACATTTAAATTTTTGATTAATGTTTAACTACAAGAAGTATACTCAGTTCAAGTAAAGGATCCACTTCAGGATTCAGGCTGGGTTGTCTTGATGATTAGAATTCCGGCTCCAAGGAGAAGCCCCAAAGCCAAGGGTATTGACTATAACAGAAAGTGGGAACCCTACCTGACATCTAGAGAATGTGGACTGGATATAAGATCTTAATCTTTTCCTATCTTACCACAGAAATTTGGATGAAGAAACAGTATTTATCTCAAAGAGAAGTGATCCCAGGACCTGCTTTCACTAGGAATCACACGATTTGGGAGGGTTCTCGATTCAAGAGAGCCATTTTCAAAGGACAATACTGTAGAAGTTTTGGTTGTTGTGAAGACAGAGATGATGGCTGTGCCACTCAGTTCTATGAGGCAAATGCAGTATGTTACTGCGATAAATTCTGTGAAAGGGAAAATTCTGATTGCTGTCCTGATTATAAGTCATTTTGCCTTGAAGAGAAAGAATGGCCTCCTCACACAAAGCCTTGGGATCCAGAAGGTAGGCTTTGGAAATGTGTTTGAACAAGTGCCTGGTTCATTACAGATCTGTCAAACTTTCTTTTCCTCTCCTCCCGTCTTACTTTCCTTCCTTTCTTAAGAGGAGGTGAAAAATGAATATTATGGTTAAACAAATGTCCTTGGATTGTTCAAGTGCTTTGCTTTAGATGCAAGATACCTGTATTGTATTAGAACTTTCAAGAAAGTTCTGGTGTGATGGTCATGAATTCTGGTCTGGATCCTTTTGGGAATACTGACTCAATATACATCAGAGTTACTTAACACTCTTTCTTTCTTAGTAAAATGTTTTGACAGCGGACTCTTAAGCTCTTTTGAGTGTAACCTGTTAGAGTATCTCATCAATCACAGGCCTGATCATCTGCAGACTCACCTAACATTTGGCTTATTATGTCATTTGACTAATGGACCTCCTGACATTAGAACCATTAATGCCATTAAAACCAGGCCACAAACAAAATAAAGGCAGCTAGCTACCTGCCTAAGTAATACCAAACAGATCTTTCGTATGTATTTTTGTTTTGTTTCACTTTTATCTGGGATTTTTTAAACCTTTGAAACTAAGGAAAACTTCCCATGGAGTAATTGTAAGAGTCAAAAATTGAGTGGTTAAGTACAAATAATTAATGAGGAGAATGATTGTATTTACCACATTGGTCTAATTATAGGAGAAAGGCTCTAGATTCTGAGCAATCAATACATCTAAGATTTGCAACAAACCACAAAGCAACACCCTTTTGCTATACTTAAATAAAACCCTATTTTTTTTTTGAATTACCTGTCACATCAAATCTCCTCAGCAGAAAATGCAGGTTTAATCAGAGCTCTATAAAACTACTAGAAATTTCAGGTGAAGATAATTAAAGGTCAACTAGGATTTGGCAACCTTATTTCAAAATCCAAATGTGATTGCCTTCATTCTCAATAATGTCATATTGCTTGTAAAATTGAGGGAATGCCTTTTAAAACATGTATATATTAGATTAAAATTTCCACAGAACTGTCATTTATCCCAGACCTTTACCTCTACCAATATACAGCTCAGAAAACATCAAACATTTATTTTATCCTAAAAAGGGGCAGATCCTTTACTAATAATGGAGAATGTAGTCATTCATGAAAAATTATTCACTGAATATCTTCACTATGCCAGGCACCGAACTTAGTGCTGGGGTACCAATGGGGAAGAAAAAGACAGGATCTTACTCTCTTTGAAGTGACAGTCAAGTTACCAGGGAGAGGGTAAGATATTTAACAAATTCATGGTGTAGTTGCAAATTGTGATAAATTCTCTGAAGGAAACACTTGGGGTGTTGTGAGAGTGTATCACAGTGTAACATTAATCTGTAAAATGTTATATTTTATAGGGGAGAGTCAGCAAGGGAAAATATTTAACAGAGGCTCTCGGAGTGAGGAGGAATGAATTGACCTGAAGAATTGATAGAAAGGTATAGATCTGAGAGAGAGGAGATTGGAATGTGGAACTGGAATGTGGCCGACATTTCTGGAGAGTAGGGTCTAGCGGAAGGCTTGGTAGGGGGGGACATGAAATGAGGTTTGAGAAGTGAGTAGAGGTCAGATTATGCCAGGATGTATAGGCTATATTAAGGATTTGGGCTTTTATTCTGTTATGAGGACTCATTGGCAGATGTTAAGTAGGTATACTGTTGGCTTCATGGGTGTTGAGTCTCAATATTACATATAAATTGTAGTGTTTTCGATGTGTACAATGTTTTTAAGTTTTTCTTATTTGAAACATATAGCTCATTTAGAAAAAAGTAATTGGTACTTTTTCAATGTCCATTTTTGCTTGAGCTAGAATTTTGCTCTGACTTTAAATTACGGTCATGTTTTAGGTAGAAATTATGTTCCAGGTATAGTTTTTATTCCATTCTTTATGAAGGGAAGCAATTAATCATTTTATTTAGTAGCAAAAAGTTCACATTAGACTATAATTGCTCTTATGAGGGTAATTTGTTTTCTTTTGTTTTATCTTGTGGAAGTAGCTGGTCAAAAGAAAATAGCACTACACAATATTAAAAATCATGCAAAATTAAAATAAAAACACAATGGTATATTATTTATACCAATTTTTGCAGTACTATGACTTTCCTCTGAGATGCTAAGTTGTTCACTCACTGATCTACTAAGCATTATTTTTCAGTTATCTAATTACGTGGTATTATCTAGTTCTTTATCCTACAACTGTCCCAAGAGTTCTTTTTAAATGAGTGACTTAACACTATGTACACCATCTTAAGGGTTATAAAAATAAATATGTACCTTTTCTATAAACTGGAAGTAGGACATACTGGTAAATAAGTTCCTTCTTTGTTTTTTTTCTTTTTTTTTTTTTTCTCCATCTCTGATGGTAACTTCTGGTACTTGGAGGATTTCAATGTCAGATACTGAAAGCAAGTGATAGAGTTCGAAAGAGAACCAGAATGGATTTTCCAGACAAATCTTTTGGTGTAGCAGATTTTAAGGGAAGAGTCTAGTATACCATCTGTTGTGAAGAGACATAAGTTAATTTAATTTATGCAGAACTTTTATGTTCACATTGGTAAAAAATGTGTGTAAGCCACTGACACATTTGAACTGGATAAGTGTTATTTAATCCTTCACAACCTCCTTAACCAACCACATTGTAATGAAGATAAGTCACAGTCCAAATTCTGCCATACACACTGATAGTTACAAAAATATATATTGCTAAGGCGACGTACACCAGTTCAACAACCTGTGTAAGCGTCATGAAGTCTCAAGTCCCTATCCTTTAGAGGTTCCCACATTTACCTTGCTTGAGTAATTTACTGGAGGCACATATGATAATAATGCAGAGGTAGGATTCTGTTACCCTTGCAGTGGGCATCAGGGAATGAGAATGCCTGCTAACCAGTGGCTGGGACACAGAACTTTTTAGAGATCAATTCTAGGGCATCAGGTCTATGGATAAAGGCTTTTGACCTTAAGAGAAACATAAACTGTTAGCTGTTAAGAGTGGGAGTGTGGGGCATGACTTTTAAATTGTTTAACTAATATATATAAGTTGAATACTATTAATTTAACCAATAAGAGTTGATTACATATATCCATTATGTTGATTAACAAGACACTAATTTTACCAATGAAAGCCCATTTCTGATATTCATTATACTGGTAGTCTAGTGTTCATCCAAAGATGGATAACGGAAGCACTTATAGCAGCTGCCTTGGAATCTGGACTTTCAGAATAACTGCTACTGACCACCCATGGGATGTGGATTCCTGATCTGAGCAAATAACTGTCTTCCTAAAGTGAAGTTTAGACCAGCATAGATACTATAAAGCATTATGATGAAGTATTAAAATAAATTAACAGGCATTGTATTACCATCCTTTTTAAAAAATCAATGGGCCAACTATTTCACTCTCCAGATACCTGATTTGCCTTGTGTTTTGATCTTGTGTTAATGTCTATTAATGTGTAAAACCCTATTAATTTCAACAGCCATTATCTTTTTTTTCCCAAGATGCTATATGAGTAACCATTTTGATTAACTCACTCTGAGGCATTTCATGTACATTTCACTGAGAAAATAAAACCATCAGGAATTCTTTCATCTCTATCATCATAATTTTCAACCTCCTTCCCTCTGGATTACTCTTAAACTCTAAACCTCTGAATCCAGTCCTCTCTTGTCTTTTTAATCTTCACCATTACAATTCTCTCTCTCTTTTTTCCCTTTCGTTCTCCTTCTCTCCTTTTCTTTTCCCACTCTTTCTTTCCTAAAGCTGCCTTTTCCCCCTTATTTCATGGATCAGTGATCAATTTACAAAATGTGTTTTTCTAGCTTCCAATTTGAAAAAGCCCTCCCTTGGCTCCATGTCCTTAACTAACATCTGTCTCATTTCCTTTTATTATTTTTTTCTTTGATGGAAAATAACTAAAAGAAATGTTTGCTTCCTGACTTCCAAGTGTCTCATCAACCAATTCCTACAGGATGCCATTCCTTGCTACTTCACTGAAATCCTTCTTAGCAGGGTCAGTGACTTTCCTATCACCAAAGGCAACATTCAGATGTCTTTCTCCCAGGGGTACAGAACTGTGAATCATCAGGCTTACACATTTCATAGCACTCACCATAGCATATACCCTCCCCAATGTCCATAACCCAACCACACTCTCCCTACCCCCTCCACCCCCTAGCAAAACTCAATTTGTTTTGTGAGATTAAGAGTCTCTTATGGTTTGTCTCCCTCCTGATCCTATCTTGTTCCATTTTTTCCTTCCCTACCCCCCAACCCCCTGATCTGCCACTCAAATTCCTCATATCAGAGAGATCATATGATAATTATCTTTCTCTGATTAACTTATTTTGCTCAGCATAATACCCTCTAGTTCCATCCACGTTGCAAATGGCAAGATTTCATTTCTTTTGATGGCTGCATAGTATTCCATTGTGTATATATACCACATCTTATCTATCCATTCATCTGTTGATGTACATCTAGGTTCTTTCCATAGTTTGGCTATTGTGGACATTGCTGCTATAAACATTTGGGTGCTGTGCCCCTTCAGATCACTACATTTGTATCTTTAGGGTAAATACCCTGTAGTGTGATTGCTGGGTCATAGTGTAGCTCTGTTTTCAACTTTTTGAGGAACCTCCATGCTGTTTTCTGGAGTGGCTGCATCAACTTGCATTCCCACCAACAGTGTAGGAGGGTTCCCCTTTCTCTGCATCCTCACCAGCATCTGTTGTTTCCTGAGTTGTTAATTTTAGCCATTCTGATTGGTGTGAGTGGTATCTCACTGTGGTTTTGATTTGTATTTCCCTGATGCTGAGTGATGTTGAGCACTTCTTCATGTGTCTGTTGGCCATCTGGATGGGTATTCTTTCTGCTTTGTCGAAGATTAGTTGACCGTAGAGTTGAGGGTCAATTTCTGGGTTCTCTATTCTGTTCCATTGATCTATGTGTCTGTTTTTGTGCCAATACCATATTGTCTTGATGATTACAGCTTGGTAATAGAGCTTGAATTCTGGAATTGTGATGCCGCCAACTTTGGCTTTCTTTTTCAACATTTCTCTGGATATTTGGGTTTTTTTCTGGTTCCATATAAATTTTAGGATTATTTGTTCCATTTCTTTGAAAAAAATGGATGGGATTTTGATAGGGATTGCATTGAATGTGTAGATTGCTTTAGGTAGCATAGACATTTTCACAATATTTGTTTTTCCAATCCATGTGCAAAGAACGTTTTTCCATTTCTTTGTATTCCTCAATTTCTTTCATGAGTACTTCATAGTTTTCTGAGTACAGATTCTTTGCCTCTTTGGTTAGGTTTATTCCTAGGTATCTTATGGGTGCAATTGTAAATGGGATCGACTCCTTAATTTCTCTTTCTTCTGTCTTGTTGTTGGTGTATAGAAATGCAACTGATTTCTGTGCATTGATTTTATATCCTGACACTTTACTGAATTCCTGTATGAGTTCTGGCAGTTTTGAAAAGGAGTCTTTTGGGTTTTCCACATAAAGTATCATAGCTTCTGCAAAGGGTGAGAGTTTGACTTCTCTTTGACGATTTGGATGCCTTTAATTTCTGTTTGTTGTCTGATTGCTGAGGCTAGGACTTCTAGTACTATGTTGAATAGCACTGGTGATAGTGGACAGCCCTGCTGTGTTCCTAACCTTAGGGGAAAAGCTCTCAGTTTTTCCCCATTGAGAATGATATTCGCTGTGGGTTTTTCATAGATGGCTTTGATGATATTGAGGTATGTATCATACACTTTGAAGAGTTTTGACCATGAAAGGATGCTGTACTTGGTCAAATGCTTTTTCAGCATCTATTGAGAGTATCATGTGGTTCTTGTTCTTTTATTAAAGTATTTTATCACATTGATTGATTTGTGGATGTTGAACCAATCTTGAAACCAGGAGGAAATCCCACTTGGACATGGCAAGTAATCATTTTAATGTATTGTTGGAGACTACTGGCTAGTATTTTGGTGAGAATTTTTGCATCTGTGTTCATCAGGGATATCGGTCTGTAATTCTTCTTTTTAATTGGGTCTTTGGTTTTGGGATTAAGGTAATGCTGGCCTCATAAAATGAGTTTGAAAGTTTTCCTTCCATTACTATTTTTTGGAAAAGTTTCAGAAGAATAGGTATTAATTCTTCTTTAAATGTTTGGTAGAATTCCCCTGGGAAGCCATCTGTCCCTGGGCTCTTGTTTGTTGGGAGATTTTTGATGATACTGATTATGGGTCTGTTCAGGTTTTCCATTTCTTCCTGGTTTAGTTTTGGTAGTTTATATGTCTCTAGGAATGCATCCATTTCTTCCAGATTGTCAAATTTGCTGGTGTATAGTTGCTCATAATATGTTTTTTTTTATAATTGTTTGTATTTCTTTGGTGTTGGTTTTAATCTTTCCTATTTCATTCATAATTTTATTTATTTGGGTCCTTTCTCTTTTCTTTTTGATAAGTCTGGCCAGGGTTTGTCAATCTTATTAATTCTTTCAAGGAACAATCTCCTAGTTTTGTTGATTTGTTCTACTGTTCTTTTGGCTTCTATTTCATTGATTTATGCTCTGATTTTTATTATTCTCTTCTCCTGCTGGGTTTGGGCTTTCTTTGCTTTTCTTTCTGCAGCTCCTTTAAGTGTACAATTAGGTTGTGTACTTGAGACCTTTCTTGTTTCTTGAGAAAGGCTTGTATCAATATATACTTTCCTCTTTGGGCTGCCTTTGCTGTGTCCCAAAGATTTTGAACAGTTGTGTTTTCATTATCATTTGTCTCCATGAATTTTTCAATTCTTCTTTAATTTCCTGATTGACCCATTCATTCTTTAATAGGATGCTCTTTATCTTCCATATATTTGAGTTCTTTCTAACTTTCCTCTTGTGGTTGAGTTCTAGTTTCAAAGCATTGTGGTCTGAAAATATGCAGGGAATGATCCCAGTCTTTTGGTACCATTTGAGACCTGATTTGTGACCCAGGTTGTGATCAATTCTGCAGAATGTTCCATGTGCATTAGAGAAGAATGTGTATTATGTTGTTTTGGGATGGAATGTTCTGAATATGTCTGTGATGTCCATCTGGTCCAGTGTGTCATTTAAAGCCTTTATTTCCTTGTTGAACTTTGGCTTGGATAATCTGTCGATTTCAGTGAAGGGGTGTCAAAGTCCCTAACTATTATTGTATTATTGTTGATGTGTTTCTTTGATTCCATTATCAATTGGTTTATATAGTTGGCTGCTCCCGTGTTAGGGGTATAGATATTTAAAATCATTAGATTTTCTTGTTTGACAGACCCTTTAAATATGATATAGTGTCATTCCTCATCTCTTATTATGGTCTTTGGCTTAAAAATCTAATTTGTCTGATATAAGGATTGCCACCCCAGCTTTCTTTTGACATCCATTACAATGGTAAATTATTTCCCAACCCCCTCACTTTCAGTGGTGTCTTTGGGTCTAAAATGAGTTTCTTATAAATAGTGTATTGATGCGTCTTATTTTTTTTTTTTATCCATTCTGATATGCTGTGTCTTTTGATTGGGACATTTAGCCCATATACATTCAGGTTAACTATTGGAAGATATGAATTTAGTGCCATTGTACAGGCACCCTACAGTGCCTGTAAGGTGACTGTTATTGTATATTGTCTCTGTTCCTTTCTGGTCTACTACTTTAAGGCTGTCTCTTTGCTTAGAGGACCCCTTTCAATAGTTCCTGTAGGGCTGGTTGGGTGTTTGCAAATTCTTTTTAGTTTGTCCTGAAAGCTTTTTTATCTGTCCTTCTATTTTCAATGATAGCCTAACTGGATATAGTATTCTTGGCTGCATATTTTCCTCTTTTAGTACTCTGTATATATCATACCAGTTCTTTCTGGCCTGCCAGTTCTCTGTGGATAAGTCTGCTGCCAATCTAATATTTCTACCACTGTATGTTACAGACTTCTTGTCCTGAGCGGCTTTCAGTATTTTCTCTTTGTCACTAAGACTTGTAAGTTTTAGTATTAGATGAAGGGGGGGGTGGACCTATTTTTATTGATTTTGAGGGGGGATTCTCTGTGCCTACTGGATTTTGTTGCTTGTTCCCTTTGCCATATTAGCAGAATTCTTTACTATAATCCACTCCGATATACCTTCTGCTCCTTTCTTTCTTTCTTCTTCTTCTGAAATCCCAATTATTCTAATATTGTTTCATATTATGGTATCACTTATCGCTTGAATTCTCCCTTCATGGTCCAGTAGTTGTTTGTCTTTCTTTTGCTCAGCTTCTTTATTCTCCATCATTTGGTCTTCTAAATCACTAATTCTCTCTTCTGCCTCATTTAACCTAGCAGTAAGAGACTCCATTTTTTATTGCACCTCATTAATAGTTTTTTTGATTTCAACTTTGTTAGATTTTAGTTCTTTTATTCCTTCAGAAAGGGATTTTATTTCTCCAGAAAGGGATTCTCTAATATTTTCCATGCCTTTTTTGAGCCCAGCTAGCACCTTGATAATCATCTTTCTGAACTCTAGTTCCAACATATTACCAATGTCTGTATTGATTAGGTCCCTAGCCCTCAGTATTGCCTCTTGTTCCTTTTTCTTTTCTTTTCTTTTCTTTTTTTTTTTTTTTTGTGGTGAGTTTTCCACCTTGTCATTTTATCCAGATAAGAATATATGAATGATAGAATAAAATACTAAAAGGGTGGCAAATACCTCCCCCCAAATATACATTACCCAAATCAGAAGAGACCTGAAACTGAGGGAGAAGAAAGGGGGAGGGGTTTTAGATTGGTGAATAGAATAGAGACACCCACTTGATTTGGGGTGCATTCTGCTCTCTTAGAAGAGATCATGACCTGAGCCGAAGGCAGAGGCTTTAACCCGCTGAGCCACCCAAGCGCCCCTGCTCTCTTAGAAGAAACTACCTCCCAAAATTTTAAAGAAAGAAAAACTTATATATATATATATATATATATATATATATATATATATATATATATACACACACACACACAAAAATAAGTGTAAACAAGATGAAGGGATGGAATATGAGTGTAAAGATGAAAAAAAGATTCTAAAAGAGGAATTGATAAGATAAGTTTGCTAGAAAAAGAAAATAAAAAGAGGAGAGAATGTGATCTGGCTGAGAGTAGAACAAAGCCATGTGCTAGATTTAGGGTATATTTTGATCCATTAGAAGAACTTGTATCCCAAAATTTTAAAGAAAAAAAAAAACCCTATATGTATACAAAAAATGAAGGTATAAAATATGACTATAATGATGAAAATTAAGAAAAATTTTTACAAAGGCATTGTTAAAATAAAATAGTTTAAAAACATTAAAAGAGGAAAGAGGACAATTTAAAAAAATAGAAAAAGAAAAAAATAAAATAAAATAAAAAAAAAAAACAAACCTTAACTTTGCAAGACTTAAGAATCATATGCCATGAATTCTATGTGCTGCTTTCCCCAGCTCTGGAGTTCCATAGTTCTTGTTGATTGGTGAACTTGGTCTTGGCTGGATCTTCTCACTGATCTTCCGGGAAGGGGCCTGTTGCAGTGATTCTCAAATGTCTTTGCCCGAGGTGGCACCACGCTTGCCAGGGGTCAGTTTAAGTAATCTGCTCATGTTTGCTTTCAGTAGCTTTTGTTCTCTGAATGCTTTCTATAGAGCTTTGGAGAATAAGAATGAACATGGCAACCTCCCAATCTCCAGCCAGGAAGAGCTGAGAGATCGGGGCCCCACTCCTCAATGAACACTCAGAGACAAGCAGTCAGTCCTTCCCATCTCCCTGGTCTCCGGCTGCACTATGAGTTCACCAGGCCTTCTATCTCTGGTGCACTGCCCCATTTGGAGTCTCCAAATCCAGCAGATTCCTGCCATGTGCTCCCACGCCACTCCTCCTGGAGGAGGAAGGAGGGGGGTCTCCTCGGATCTGCCACTTGTGGGGTCCCTGCTCAAAGAGAAGTGGTCTGATTGTGCGTCAGATCGTGGTTTAAGGTAATGCTGAGCTGAGAACGCACTCCTTGGCTCCTCTCTGTAGCCGGCTTCCCTGCTTCAATACCTGGAAGCTTTGTCACCTTCAGACACCCTTGATCTTTCTGTGGCCCCGCAGGTCCTGAGACCACACTTTCCCCACAAGGGCTTCACATCCACTTAGCCTCTGGAGCAATAATCCTCAGTGGAGCAGACTTCTAGAAGTTCTGATTTTGTGCTCCACTGATCTACCGCTTGCTGGGAGCTGACACCTCCCCCCATGGTCTATCTTCTCATTGCTTCAGATTCATTTCTCCACATGTCCTAACTTCCAGAAAGTGATCCATTTTCTGTTCCTAGAATTGCTGCACTTCTTCTCTTCTATCTCCTGTTCAGTTTGTAGGTGCTTGGAATGGTTTGATAACTATCTAGCTGAACTCCTGGGACCCAATGATATTTCAGTCTGCTACTCCTCCACCATCTTGCTTCCTTCTCCTGCCTTTTTTTTTTTTTTTAATGTATGTTACTATCTCTCAAATTTGTGCTCCAGATTTGACTTAACTCTGGACTTCCATAAACTACTCTACTTGACATTCTCCACTAGGATGTCTCACCTAGATTTAATCCATATCTAAAATATGAGAGCAGACCTCTTGATTTCTTGCCAACAAACCTGTTCCTTATTTCAGCGATAACTTCACTGCCCCTCTATAACTCAAGCTAAAATTCCAGTGAGACCTGCTTAATTCCTCTTTCTCCTCATTCCCCAAACTCAGTCTGTGAGCAAGTTCCATTGCTTTACCTCCAAGTTACATCCATCCACTGCTCTCCCCATTACTACTATTATGAAAATCCTTCATTCCACTGGGAGCCTAGCCCCATTCAGCACGAGGTAAGTGACGAGGGCAGAGACATTTTCAGTAAGGCCTTAGAGGTTACTGTAAGAAGTTGAGTTTAAGAAGGGGCAAATGTGCCCCAATATTCATAGCAATATCCATAATAGCCAAACTATGGAAGGAGCTGGTCCCTTTAAGAGATGAATGGATAGGGGCGCCTGGGTGGCTCAGTGGGTTAAGCCTCTACCTTCGGCTCAGGTCATGATCTCAGGGTCCTGGGATTGAGCCCCGCATCGGGCTCTCTGCTCAGCAGGGAGCCTGCTCCCCCACCCCCTGCCTGCCTCTCTGCCTACCTGTGATCTCTCTCTCTCTGTCAAATAAATAAATAAAATCTTAAAGAAAAAGAGATGAATGGATAAAGAAGATATGGTCCATATCTACAATAGAATATTACTCAGCCATCAGAAGGGATGAATACCCACCATTTGCATTGACAAGGATGGAACTGGAGAGGATTATTTGAAGTGAAATAAGTCAAGCAGAGAAAGACAATTATCATATGGTTTCACTTATATGTGGAACATAAGGAATAGCATACAGGACATTAGGAGAAGGAAGGGAAAAGTGAAGGGGGGATGGAATCAGAGGGAGAGATGTACGATAAGAGACTATGGATTCTGGGAAACAAACAGGGTTTTAGAGGGGTGGAGGGATGGGTGAGCCTGGTGATGGGTATTAAGGAGGGCACAGATTGCAATGAGCACTGGGTGTGGTGCATAAACAATGAATCATGGAACACTACATCAAAAACTAATGACTTACTGTATGGTGACTAACATAACATAATAATAAAAAAAGAAATTGGGTTTTATTCTAAATTTGATGGGAAATAACTTGAGGATTTTATGTAGGAAGTGACACAACAGAGATTTCAAAAGTCCTCTTTAAATGCTGGGTAGGAAAATGAGGGATACATTGGAACCAGGCAGGAGTAAAGAAAATGACTGGACTATCTGTAACACTCCACTTTGTGAGCCCCTTGAGCAGGCTCAGATGAACTGATTATGCTTTTCATGAAGGAGGGCATGTGGTATGATGAGCACTAGGTGTTACATGCAACTAAGGAATCACTGAACGTTATATCAAAAACTAATGATGTATTATATGTTGGATAATTGAATTTAAATAAAAAAAAGAGGTCAACTTTCAAGTTGATTACAATAATTACAATTACAAGAGATTACAATAAACGCAGTTTCTCATAGTAAACTTTGACTTGATATTAAGGAAGGATGACCAAGAAAGGAAACTTTTGCTAACACTAGACTTAGTACTGGTGATTTGGGTTAGGCCTGGTGATAGCATTCTCTTGACTTTAAAATTATGAGCTAGAGTACAGGTCAGAGAACGGACTTTTTTTTTTTTTTTTCCTCCTTAAGACTTTTGTGATTTCTGTTTCCTTTATCTATATAACTGGTATGTTGGGCAGGGAACATTTATGAGGTCTGATTAAAAAAAAAATCAGCTTTGGTTTTGGCCTCTTCTCTGTCCTTTAAAACCAGTCAGAAAGTACTTTCTTTGACTTTGAAACCTTGAGTTGTTGCATGAATTTTCTGTCACCCCTAGGTAATAAAAGTTTGAGGGTTTCTTTAAGTTCTATAGTAGAAGTTCATTTATTTCAAGTCTCTAATACTGAATAGTAGTTAAAACTCCAGACTTGTTCTAAAGTTAAATCTTTCCCCTTCCCTGAGTTCACCATGTCCAGAAGCCTGTGGTCCAGGAGAAAGGCAGTTTTTGCTTCTCTTCCCATGGTTGTGGAATGTTCAAAAACCTTGGGAAAGAGGTAAATAGATGCAAATTTGTAGAGATTTTATATTCATTAAGCAACATATTGAACTATAAAAACTATATGCTGCAGAGTGGTGGTTGTGAAGTTTTCAATGAAACCATTATTTGAAAAATCAGAGGAGAGCAAATTCCCTAAGTGGCTTTTGTGATATTGTGGCTAGAAGTTAAACCAAGTCCCTTGGAATGATCTCTAAACATGTAGATTTTTCCCTCTGATCATATGAATAAAAAGTTAGGATTTGTTTTGTTTTATTAGACACCACTGATGTGATCTATCAATTACATATTTCTGTTTTCACATGACAAAGTAGTAAATTTTACTACCTTTGTTAAGTCAGAGTGGATTTCAAATCTGTGTGAATTATATTTTTGAAAAGGATTTCCTTTGTAACCAGGGTAATATTTTCACCATATCTTATTGATGGTTTTCATATAATGATAATACACTGTTAGTCCCTTTTAAGTAGTTTATATAATCAGGTAAATTAGTTAACAGCCAGTTTCAGTTCATTGAGAAACATTTGGATTTAGAACACAAATGGTTACTATCTTACTGGTTTCATGAATTTTTCTTCTGATCCAAATTCTTAAGAAAAAATAGAATTTATCTTTAAAAGGTAAATTCAATGAGCTTCACATTTTGGTCCAAAACTTTGAGTTCTTTACTCCTGTCATATACAATGAATCATATTTACTTATGAGACTTGATTAGATTTTTTAAATGAGAAAAGCTATAAATTTATCCAAACATTGTCTTATTTCTCACCTATTTAAACACATAAATTATTTTTTGAGTGTGGTTAGTGATTAATTCTGTGGTAATCAAGTTTTCATGCTTTACAAATCCTCTGTTGGAACATAATATGCAATTTTAAAGATAATAGCTCATGAAACAAGCTTAGAAAAATCCTGTACATAAACCTCGACACAAGCCAGATGTGGATTTTCATCAGAGTGGCACCAAACAGTTTTGCATATTTGAGAAACGAAACAGAATTGTAGGTTTCTTGTGAATGTTGATGCACTTTATCGTTCAATTTAGAATTTTCATTTGTTCAAATGTTGTGTTGACAGGTTGCCTCAGAAATGGCCAACTTTATGAAGAAGGATCAGTAGTTAAAGAAAACTGCAACTCCTGGTAATGAATTTAAGTGGCACAGAACTGAATTCTACTGTCTGTATATGTTTTCTTCAAATAAAAGGAGTATTGTGAAATAAGATGATAAATACAGACAGAATCATAAGTCCTAGGATATTGCATACCTGTAGCTTTATATAAGCATATTTAATGAATGTTGACAAATCTAATCTTAGATATATCTTTCAATGCTAGAGCTTGTTCATGACAGTGACCTTCATCATACAGCAGGCCTGCATGAACTATACCTCTTAATTAAAGCATTCTACAGGCAAGATATACTACAGGCAAACTGTATTTCTTTGATCACAGTAGCTATAGATAAAAGCAGGCTGCTTTCAAATGATTATCCTGCAGAAAGTTTCCAAATACAAATACAAAGATTCTACTGTCTAAATTTTCTTATGTTTTCAAATGTCAGTGGCTGTGTGGTCATTTCACTTATTAATTGCCTGGAGGAGAAGTTAAGAGCATATTGAGTGATAGCTAATGCATATGCTATTATTTTATTTTTGCCAAGAATCAAATAGGCTTATGGCTATCATTAATCAAAGATATGTTTTACACCTTAACAGTGTGCAATTCTGGTTACTAATTCTGTACATCTACTTCGTAAAGGCTAGGCCACTTTTGTAATTTTTTACATCTTTGCAGCACATGCTCAGGACAGCAATGGAAATGTTCCCAGTTTGTCTGCCTTGTTCAACCAGAACTGATTGAACGTGTCAATAATGGAGACTATGGGTGAGCAAAATCTTGCTTTACAGACTTTTTTGGCAGCCCCAGTTACTTTTCAGGCTTCAATCTATTTCCTAACATTTACTTCTAAAAATGGCCATTATTCAAAAGAAAAAATGGGAGAGAAATGGGAAGAGAAGTAGAAAGACATGTGAAATAGGAATGCATGGAAGTAAATATTAAATGATTAAAATTAAAATGCACAAAGAAATGTAGATGGGGTCTTAAAATTACTAGGAAGGAGCATTGTCATGGGGTGAAAGAGGGGAATAGAGGGAGTGTTAGTTTGGATAAATATTTAGACAAGATTAAAAAGTAGGCAAAATTGATTTTTTCAAATAAACCATCTTTCTCCCTCTGGTGTTGCCCTGACCCAGCCGATCAGCTGTCACAGGAGAATCAGACCCTAAGAGGTCAGTATTTAATCTTGATGATTCCCCAAATAGCCAGTCCATCTAGACAATTTCACTGACATGACCTATGTAGCCAGTTTCACTTAGAGTTGAATGGAAAGATAGGGTGAGCCACTTTACTTTGCTTATAAGCTAAATATAGGGCTGATTGACACTTAAACATGGCAAATAATGGTTTAATGCTCTCTGACAGATTAATAAATTAGGTGGCTTCTCCAATTACAAAGAGGGAATAATGATATCAGTACTAACATGGATTTTCTTTACTGAACTGAAAGGAAGAGGGATGGCCTACCTGGTTATCTGCCTCAGGATTGCTCCTTTGCCATTGACCAAATCTCTAGATACCCTCAGAAACATTTTCCACATTCTGGAAAATGTAAGAAGATCTATTATCAAGTAATTATAAAAGTGATGTAATCCTGAAATATATTTTTAAAAATTAAAAGTATCCATTGCTTTCACATAGAAGACCATAAAACAGATATTTCCTAGATTTCCTAGCACAGCCCCTGTCCCCAAAGTATTTTCTTGGAAGACAGGAAATTTAGAAAGTTACATTTTTTTTTTTGACATTAATATTCTTCAAGCATGCTCAATTCCTGTGTATGTGTATACATGTTTACCCAATATTGTAGTTGATAATATGACATTTTAAGTATTTCTAGGGAAAATACATCATAATTTTCTGTGACTAAGTGATACTCAAATAATGAAAAGGACATCAGAGTATGTGTCATCATAAGAAATTATCTGAATCAGGTTCTTAAAATAATTCAAATACTTGACCCATGGAGCACATACTTCCAAGAAGCTCTCAGCAGTCTACTTTTCCACTGTCCCAGAACCTGTGGGAAACCATAGTTGAAGGCAATGTGGAAAAAACACATAAGAACACACAAGCTGGTGGGAATGCTGTCTTCTTTGGAAAGAAGAATTTTCTTGCCATCATTTGTTCACTGTGAGATAACTCTGCAATGAGTTAAGAGGCACAGGCTTTGCCTTTTGTAGCAAACATTGATGACCTTAAAAGGACAGAAAGTGAGGGATAATTGGAGCAAAAGGAAACACCCAATGCCCAAAGAAAAAAAGTTAAGGAAGAGAGACAAGCTGTGAAGAAACAGTAAAACTAAAATTATTTACCAGAGGACAAAAAGGCAGGGGGAGTCCTTGAATTTAAAAGAAAGTTCTGACTCTCAGATATATTCTGGTCCTGATGTTCAAATTGTTTTCATGTGTGAAAATAGAACATACCATTCAATACTTACTGAGTGCTTTTTAAAATAGCCTACATGCAAATATACACAATCTTTGCTTAAAACATTCATTTATCTCATCTTGGTGGCATTTTGGATCCAAATCTTCCTTCATTCTATATAAGTTAATTCAGTGCATATTTATTCCCTGTGTTATTTTTCAGTGCAACCAATAAATATTAACGAAACCGTGTTTCTTTGGTGGCACTGCTGAGGATAGAAATAAATAATTTCTGTCTTACAAGAATTTCCAATCTAGCTGAGCAGTCAACATGTCATCCCTTTGTAAAAGGATTTTTTATGATAGGGCAATATGTAAGTGCCAAATTAGTAGCAAGTAATAATCAGCAAGTTAGTGGAACAAAGGGAGATAGAGAACTGTGCGGGGCAGTAAACCACACCTGAATTTAACAGCTTAAAACCATAAGCCTTTCATTTGTTTACTTTAGTACCTTGACATTGACTTACCTGAAGCTCTTTTCCTGATCTTTCTTGGGGTTCCTCAGATGTCTACAGATATCTGGAGACTCAAATGGGCTTGAATTGTCTAAAGTGGCCTCATTCAGATGCCTGGTAGTTGGTGCTGGTTGTTGGTGGGCTCACGTGTCTCCAGCAGACTGCCTTAGCCCCTCACATAGTACGAGTGTTCTAAGATGGCATGAGGGAGGGCTGCAAAGGGCTTCCCTGTAGGCCTAAGCTCGAAAGATACACAGCATCAATTCTCCTACCTTTTGTTGAGTGAAGCAAGTGACTAGCCCTGCCCACTTTCAATGGTTGGGGAAATAGATTCCACTTCTTGGTGCTAAGAGCCACAGATAATTTGTGGCCATTTTTAATCTGTCACATCTCTAAACTTGATTTTTCTTTTTTTTTTTAATGAACTCAAAACCTAGTCTGTTGGATAAGTTCGCCTTGATGTTTTCACAGGTTTCTCAAATCAACATAACCCAAACCAAAAGTGTTAACCTCTTTGACCTGCCCTTGGTGACTGGCCTTCACCTCTGCCTTGTCAGGCAAGCCAGGAAATTGGAAATTAATTTGATTCTTCTCTCTTCTTCTTTCTCAGCCACTAGTCTCATAATTCCCACACCATAGTTTCTTTCAGATATTTATTTTTTCTACCTCTCTGTTACATTCTAGTGCATTTCTTTATCAAGCCTCATTTGAGATGACCTGATCTTTCTCCCTGTTTCCAGTCTGACCAAACTGCAACCAATTCTTTATGGTTATCACTCTAAATCCAAGCTTTGACTCTGCTGTTCATGGTCTTAAAAATCTTCAGTGATACTCCGTTACTTGTAGAATATCATTATATTCCTTAGCATAAGAAACAGTCTGGCCCAAATGCTTCTTTACTACCTCATTTTTTTATGTTCTTTCCAGCTTCCCTTGGTCTCTCATGGGTTTGGCATTGAACTTACCTGCTCATTCTTAAACATGCTACCCAGCTTCAAACCCATATGCTCTACTCCTGAGTTGCCTTTTTTTCTTTTTTTTTTTTAAAGAATAAATGTCCTTTTTTTTCACATCTGTCCACCAACCTTATTCTCATCCTTCCAGACTGAGCACTAAAGTCACTTTCTGTAATGAAATTATGCCAACCCCTTCAGGCAGAGTTACATTTGAAACCTCTACTCTGACCATACCTTAACCTACTGCTAATAAATGATGCACATTGAAGTCATATCTAGCTTTGCAGTATTTTTAGGGTATGAGCTCCGTGTGGGTAGAGAAATTTACTTATTCTTATGTTTAAAGAGAGAATATGATAAATGAAGAATGTCCAGTAAATGCTAAATTGGATTAAAGGGAAAGTTATGAGTCTTGATCAAAGAGGATGGTATAGAGTGGTAGTCCCTTCATAATTTTTTTAAGCATAAGTCACCGTAAAACATGCATCTAACTTTATGATTTAGTGTATACACACAGACACACACACACACACACACACGCACATGAATATCCGTACAAATATGTGCTATACACACACACACCCTGACACGTATAAAAACAGTACTCACCCTCACTATGTGCAATAAGTTCTAATATTTCCTATTATCTCTCCTGTATTCTATTTATTTTTAAAATACTGATTCCTTGCTCACTAAATTAAGTGATTAAATGACCACAAATGTATCTGAATGTTTGAAAACTGCTAGGGTAGAGCACGAAAAACATACTTCCTTGATGTCATGGCTTTGCCTAAGGCTGGTCCTGATGGTCTCTTATAAATCCTGCAAAATTTAACAAAGTCAGCATTTTCCTTTGGTGATGGAGATTATACTCTTAAAATTGTGGCTCCAAGTTGCTTAGGATTTTGTAATCTAACAGATTCTTAGAAAAGCGTGAATTTGCTAGTCATATTATTGAAAATCAAACGTATCTTCAAGCATTCATGAAAGTCTATCACAATATAAGCAATTTTGGTAATTAACTAACAGGATTAAGTTTAGATTTGACTTAAGTACTGAAAATATATTGTTCTCAAGTTGTAAATAATTCAAACAAGTGATGATTAAAGTACTTTCATCTTTCTCATCTACTCTCATCCCTTCAGAAATTTTTTGTTGGATTTAAATGTCAGTGTTAGAAAACAAAGCTCCTTTTCCTATGTAGGGCCACAAACCCTGTCTCTAAAAAATATGTGCTTTTAAGTATCTAATTTCACATTAATTGAATTTGTATCATCACTAATAATAACTGAGATTATTGAGCACTTAACACAAATTAACTCTTTAATATATGATAGAATATTCCAGTATTTAAATAAATTAATTCAGTACAATTAATTAGCACTGATGTAATCTTCTTAAGTATAACTATTTTATCCCCAGTTTTTCACAGATACTTCCTTTTACATGGTCAAGTTCTTTTCAGATCTAAATTATACATAAAACAATTACCCTATTTATCTATAAGTGCATTTCTATACATTCAAGCTTCTTTCTAAAATGCATTTAATGACATTTAAAAGATTACACAGATTAGCCTTTTGCCATTTAATCCCTTATAATATGTAAAGATTCCATATTCTTATATTTAGTCTATATTGATATAGCCTTAGGTTCCTCATATAAGTCATTAAAATAATTGGAAGAGACCTAATTTAGGAAGAGTGGCTCATAGGCTTTCCTGTTAAATAATCATACATTCTTTATATAAAGAATATCTATCTGATAGTAATTCTAATTTTGTATAACTTCAGAAATATAAACAGACATTATTTATAAAAGTGATATTGCATAATGTGTACCAATTTTTCTCTTTCATTTGTAAGGCAGATGGACAGCCCAGAACTATAGCCAGTTCTGGGGAATGACTCTGGAAGAAGGTTTCAAGTACCGTCTTGGGACCCTGCCACCTAGCCCCATGCTTCTCAGTATGAATGAAATGACAGTAAGTGGCCTCTCTGTCTGACTCAAATGTGTGTGTGTTTGTACAGGTATGTTTTTGTGTGCATTTAAAGAAATTTTAAATAACTAAAATAGTGGGTTTTGAGCTTTTGGAAATGTAATTTTTTCATATAAATAAAAAACCTTCCACCAAAATGGTTGTTATCTTCCCTGAACATTTCATGTGAACTTTGAAGTTCACCAGTGTCAATTAGATGAAGTGTCCTGTCTTCAAGAATGATTGTGTTCCTTTATACTGCTCATGATTTCTTAGAAATTCCTATTTCTGATTATTGGCTGTTTAGTGACCCAATGCACAAGCAACTTATCAGTTGTCCTTATTTTTCTTTCTTAAGTAAACATAGTTATTTTTTTAATTCATCCAAACAAAATTGTGCTGTCTTTGGGCTATCCATTTTCATATAAGGCTAAGAGAAATGCCTGTCACTGCAGATGTCTATGCTATGATAATTCATGAAGGTTTATCCTCAAAATTTCCATTACAGGAAAACCTTCAAATTTTGCCGGGTGACCTCACAAACTCCCTCATGAAATTTCAGCATTTCCTATACTCTTATGTTTTATACTATTGTATTGGCTTTCCATTTCATTTTTAGGAGATGTTATCATCCCATAATGGGTATCTGGTATAAAGAGACTTCTATCTCTCTAGTATGACAATCCTCTAACTCATAGAGCTGAAATTTGACCACCATATGTGTAGTGTCCCAGGCACACATCTTGCCGGTTGGGATGTTGACAGTATTCAAGGCCTAGTTCAAATGCCCAAGCCTAAGCGGTGCTCACAGATGGTGGGAGTGCAGCCTCTTCTCTTTACAATGCAGGCTTTAGGTCCTGGCTGCCTGGAAGCTCCCAGTGACTCCAAAGCAAGCAGGGTTGTTGTTTGCCATTGGATGAGTTGTAAATCTACAACTTTCTTGTGAAGCATTTAATGTACTTTGCTTTCCAGAGATGTAATCCCCCGACTTATTATACCAATTCAAAGTGCAGTAGCAGGGCCTGCTAAATTATAACCAGTATCAGAAAAGATCATAATAGCTGCCATATATCGAAGAGATGTGTGTTAAGCGCTCTTATAAGCACTTTCATACATTATCTCATCTAATTCCCATAGCAGCTTAATGTAGTGGGTACTATAATGATTCCCATTTTAAAGATGAGAAAATTGAGATTGAGAGAGGTTAAGTCACATTGAGATTGGGAAAAGTGAAAAGCCACCGCAGAATTACTTAAAGTGCAGAGTCAGGACATCTTAAAACATCTGCTCCCAAAAATAGTCCCTAGAGTTCCAGTAGAATCTTTTAGCCTTGGCCAACACAGGTTCAAAAGGGCAAAAAAGCAAAGCTAACTTTATGAAATGATCAGCTTAGATATACTCTTGGATCTTTCCTAGAACCAGTAAAATATAAAATCTTTAGAGATATGGCTTGGATTCATGGTTTTTAGTGACCTAATTATACGATCAATTGGAAGAGTTATTATTATTACTATTTTTTTTTCTGGCTGCTTTCTTTTTCATTTTTATTCCCATCTGGGGGAAAAAAAGAGGCAGGATTATTTAAAAAAAGAATAAATTCACTCCCTTTATTAGGATTTCTCTTTCCCTTGCTTTTATTAAGGGCCTCAGTCAGCCAAATACTCATTTGAGTGTTTATACATATTTTCTCTGGATTATTTCTTTTTAAACTTTAATTTTTGCAACCTGGAATATTTTATATTCTAGAGAATATGAGGTTGTCACTCAGCCTGGTATAGAAAAGGAAGTTGAATTCTAATTCAGCATTTATTGGCTGCTAGGGATTTGTTTGTATGAAAGTCTTTCTGGCAATATTAAATGAAAAATCTTAATGATTAATATTTTGGGAGCATTAAAATTGCCAAGTGCTATGAATTAGTGTAATATAGTTGCCAGCTTATTCCAGGACAGCGATAAGGAAAATTTGGCTGATCTGTAAGAGTTCCATTGTCCACTTACAATGTAGGGCAACAAACTAGCTTCTTATTTCTAGGTCATAGTAGCTTGAGGGCTGAGGGTCTTCCAAAAAGTTTCTGAGTGTTAGAGTTGTCCTAATGTCTGGAGATAGAATAAAATCATAAATATAACAATTACTTCCAGGGAGTGAATTGACTTGAACAGGTTGCTACAGAAAGAGGTAAAAAAACATGTTAATTCTTAGCCTGGGGACTACATAGATAATTACCTCAATACAGCAACTTGCCTCAGAGTACAGTGAAAATGAGTTTTATTTCTTTGTAGATATGCTTCTGGGTAACTTTTTCCCTCACTTTTTCCCAACTTTTTCTTTTTTAAATACCATTTTCAAAATAGGATGGTCTATGTATACAGCTGGGGTAGGGAGTTGCCAATAGCTGTAATGATTTTGTTGAGGAACTCCACTGCATTCCTACCCCAAAACATCTTCCTTTCCTTGACTATATTACCTGGATGAGAGTTGGGGTTCATATAATTCTTTATCTGGGTGAGGCAAGATGAGCCATGAATCATTCCTGGTTTCTGAGAAAGCTCTTCTCTTTCCTGGTTGGATTCCTGGTTTCATTCCTTTGTTTAAGTCACTATTCCCATAATGTATTTGCTGAGCATGAGTTAGAGAAATATCAGTAGGCATTGTACACAGAGTTCTATGATCATATAGTTATGAAAAATTTGTTGCATCTATATGAATTTATTAAATTCAAGTGAATATTTGTAGAGTGTGGTTAGTAGCAGTGAAGAATAGAAAGATGTTGATAGTGGAGGATGAAAAAAAGTTAACTTTAGGGTTTTGGGGAGCCCTTCTTGGATGACAATCATAAGTGAGGACAGTCAAAAAGGGAACATAAACTTAATGTTTTCCCTCGGTACAAGTAGAGTACCTGAGAGGAAGTAAAAAAAGGGAAAGAAAGAAGGCTGAGAGGGACATTGTTTGGACCATGGAACTCCTTGATGTGTATGAAGACTCACTTCACCCCCAATGGAGTAATTATGTCTGGTGTCAGGTCAACAAACCTGACTGGCTGGTAAATGCATGCCTATTTTTTTTCCCCCCAAAGGTTTTCTTTTTTGTTTGTTTCAAGTTTTTGTTTAAATACTAGTTAGTTAATAAGATATAGTATAATAGTGGTTTCATGAGTAAAATTTAGTGATTCATCACTCATATATAACATCAGTGCTCATTACAAGTGCCCTCCTTAATACCCAACACCCACTTAGACTATCCCCTGCCTACCTCTCTTCCATCAACCCTCATTTTGTTCTCTATAATTAAGAGTCTCTTATGGTTTGCTTCCTTTTCCTTCCTCTTCCCATTCTCCTTTTTGAAGGTTTTCTTAGTTCGAGATTGTTTAAAGTGATGTCTTGATTGGACAGTTCTGTTCTAAATGTTTCTACACTAAAAGAGTTAAGAACTAGCGGATTAGGAGCCCCCGGGTGGCTCAGTGGGTTAAGTCTCTGACTTTGGCTCAGGTCATGAACCCAGGGTCCTGGGATCGAGCCCCACATCGGGCTTTCTGCACAGTGGGGAGCCTGCTCCCCCACACCCTGCCTGCCTTTCTGCCTACTTGTGATCTCTATCTGTCAAATAAATAAATAGAATCTTAAAAAAAAAAAAAGAACTAATGGATTAATTAACCATTCTCTGGCACTCCACTGAAACTTTGTGTGTTGTTTGGAGAGATTCACAATGGGACTAATTGGGAGCTGGCCATCAGAAGGAATGCAGCTCACCACAAGAAATTCAGATTCTGCCTACTGAGTATTTTGTCTTCTTAAACTACAAAATAGGCTATGACATGATTTGACCCTTATTTCAGTATTTCTCAACATTTGTTCCATGGGCTAGCAATCTTGCAAGATTAGGACTAAAGGTGTCCCATCTGTGGTCAAATAAATTTATGTAATGGTGCATTATATCTTCACACTAGAGCAGAAGTATATTTAGGGATCAATCAGAACTTTCTCAGTGTCTCAGAAAGGAAACAACGGATACAACCAATTATTATGACAGCATGCAAACAAATCTGGCATTGCCTGAGGTCCTTTTGAGCCAGCAGAAACCTCACAGTTGAAGTCTGTTAATAGGCATGTGTGAGCCAGTGTGTTTACCCAAATGGGCACTATTCCATTTACCATGAAGAACATGAGCTCTGGAGCCAGTGCACTTGGGGCTCAGTCTGGTTTTTTCATTTATTGCCTCCATTTTCTCCTCTGTAAAATGATGATGGCAGTAATACCTTGCTCATAGGGTTGTTAGAAGTCCATGAAATGCTGAAAAATAAGTGCTTATTATATACCATATTATATACATATATAACAGAAATGTTATCATATACCATACAAAGTTCTTTCTCCTTTGGATTAACCTTGGGAGAATAGTAGGGTCAATTCCCTACTATTCCTTGCTACTAATTTGGTAAGAAATAAATTATCAAAAGCTTCATCACTTGGAGATTTTTATTTCATAAGGAAAATTATAGCTCTGGATTTATTGGCCCTGATGGCATTTACATATTTCTGATGAACCTGAAAGTTCTACTATGCTCCTAAATCAAATTAAATCATATCAAAAAAAATCAACGGCTTTGTACCTGAGTGTTTTTCCAGGCATAATATTCAAGTGTTTTTGAATTTGGGAGATAACTTTAAGAAGCTTCACTGTGTTATAACCTATTACAAATACTGTGAATATTTTGAATGAAAAATACTATTTTCAAACAGAAATAGAGAAATAAGAGTTCACTTCTATACTTGTCTCAGCTAAAAAAAAGTTTTCAAAATAGTTTTGTTGTTGTTGATTCCCCAGGGAGAACAATGAAGTGAACAAAGCTGTTATAGATGTTTTAAAAACTTTTTCATCCACCTTATAGCTTACTAGTATAACATCTTTTCCCAGTCACCCAAGATGTATGATTTTGGTGAGTTTTAATTGGCATTACTAACACAGGAAAAATAATGTCTTTATGGTTTGTTGGAAACTAAAGTAAAATATTTTGTGTATTATATAATAACTTTTAAAGCCACCAATCATTGAGAATGAGAAATGAAAATTTATTTAATTATTTGAATACTTGATCATTGTCTAGACAATATTCAGTATTGACTGACTGACTAGATTTCTTTCTTTTAAAAAAGTTTATTTATTTATTTGAGAGAGAAAGCACAAGTGGCAGGGAGGGGGAAAGGGAGAAGCAGATTCCCCGATGAGTAGGGAGCCCTAGGACACCTGGCTTGATCCTGGGGCTTGGGGATCATGACCTGAGCTGAAGGCAGATGCTAACCAACTGAGCCACCCAGGTGCCCTTGGATTTATTTCTCTTGTCATCAGTTATAATAAGAGGATTTGATTTTTCCTTTCTGAAGTATGTTTCAATGATAGCAAGTAGTGAGTGATGAGAAGTACCATTGGAAAAAATCAAAGAGAATATTACCATGTGTAGTTTGTAACCTTCCATAGGCTATTGAAAATTTTTTTTGATTAAAAATAATCTACTTGATTCCAAATATGTTTGTCACCTATGTAAATAGAAGCTTCTGTAGCAAATGAAACACTAAGTAGAAATGTGAAGGACACAGTTATATGGTTTGGTTCTTTATATAATATGAAACAAAAATGATCATTTTTCCCATAAAAATGATGTTTAGCTCCCACATACACGAATGTAGGTAAATGGCATCAGGCTTGAGTAATAACTTAATAAAAATGCAGGTGCCGGTGATACTGCAGAAGAAGGGCACAGCCAGATGTCATGGAGTCTGTTTAAGTGTATATTTTCCTCACTTCATCTCAGAATTTTCTTATCTATGTAGGTATGGAGCAAGGGACAGAATAGGATGCCAGTTCTTGCTGTCCATGAATTAAGAGTTTTAGAATTCAAAGATCATTAAAACATGTGCTTATGCCGCCTTTCTCTCCTTCCCAGAATGGAACCCCACACCCTTTGAGAAACTTTAGAAAATATGCACTCTGCCTTACTCCTTATTCAGCCAAACTTTTGGCAGAATGAGCTCATGGCAGTGTCTTATCTCTCACATCAGTTTTTGAGTTTTTAGTTCTCAGTTTTATTTTTCTGTACTAGTTGCAATCTGGTGCGTAACACTGTGGTATAATTGAACATGACTTGAACAACACCGTGGACCTGAATTGATCACTGCAAGGCAAATCTCCAAAAAGAAATGTGAAAATTTATTTTTTTCCTTCTCTGTGAATAAATATTTGGGGCTGTGAAAAAGTAGATTCCTGAGATGATTTGGTGTGTTAATAGAACAAACACCTGTTCCCTGGGTAATTCCCAAACCTGGGTTAGCTAGTCCAGATTACGGTTCTTTCCAGAGCCTGTTCCAGGAAACACTAGTCCTTTGATCTGCTTTACAATCAAAAGGATGTGAAATGAAATGAAACAAGACAAAATAAAATACTTGGCATTGGGTCATGAACATTTAAAACCATGAATATTATTTCTACGTCCTGGAGTCTCACAACACTTAGGTAGATCGTAAAAAAAATATTTCAGTGAGGATGAAACTATATTTAATTTTCAAAACCAGTGTTTCTTAGAACTGTTAGATTAATCAACTCATTCTTTTGTAATTATCTGTTATAATTCCCCTAGAACTAGTGTTCTAAGAAACTCATTTGAGGAAATATCATAGTTCATCAGTTTCTAGATGCTTATTGTCTTCACTTCTTTACACCTCTAGAATTGGGATGTTTCTTATATTTGATGATGTCCTGGCTTCAATGAAATATGGTTTTACCCTAGCAAATTTAATGTCAGATATGTGTGCTATTTTAGTTATGATTAAGCTCATCTGAGAGAGACAAAAATTCAGAATGATAGTGGCTTCAATAACATTGGAATTGGTCTACCACCAACAAGTCTGGAAATAGATGGTCCTCCATTAGAATTGCACTCCATGGTGTTGGAGACCCAGGCTTCTTCCTTTTTGTTGTTCTGTATTCAAGTCTTTATATCCAAGGTCATATCATGGTTCAAGGAGGCTATTCCATGTCTATCTGTAGCTGGAAAATAATTTCTGGTAGCAGGAAAAAATAAATAAATAAATAAAAAGGAATAAAAGTGAGGCGTCATTTGTCTCTTAAGGAAAGTTCTCAGAAACTGCCAATGACACTTCTGCTTATATCCCAGGGGCCAGTACTTAGTAAGGTGGCCACACAGAGAGGAACTGGGCAATGCAGTCATTTTTTTGAGCTGCATTTTGAGCTGCATATGATGAGCTAAAATTGTTATTTCTATGAATAAAGGGAAATCCTATGAAAAGGGGAAGGGTTGGAGAAGAATTAGTACTACCTGCCATAGTATGATCATGAAATATTGATATTTATAGATCATTAAGCAAATTACCCCATAAATAGAAACTAGGGAAATATCCAAGTTAACCCTTCCAGAGTTAAAAACATGAAGATGAATATTGTTGAAGATGAAAAATTCATTTTGCCATCAGCAACCTGAAAATTAATCTTATCCTCTCCAATTAGTTTAGAAGAAATTTAGTTTAGAAGTAGTTTGGAAGAAATTTCTTGGTATTCATGGCCTTGGGTTGTGAAGGGCAGAACAAAATGATATTCTCTGTTGAGTTCTTTTGATTCTCGGGTCACTCTGATTATCCAAATTTAAGTGGAGGAAAGTGCAGCCAGAGATAGAGGCAGTCTCACATGGTGGATATTGTGGAGATATGGGCTCTGAGTAAGAATGTCCAGAATGTCCAGAATTTGACTAGAGTGTTCTCAACTGCTCTATGATTATGTTTGCATTACTCTTTCAGAGATTTTGATTCAACTAAATGCAGAAAGTATGTTAAAAAATTCTTCAGTGTTCACCATTGTCTTTAATTTTTATATTTGCAATATCTTTAATCTCTAATTTTAAATAGAAATATTGAAACTGGGAGACTGTTCATATTTAGCCTCAAATTTGACTAATGTTAATTTGGAAGTACGACTAGATTATGACTGAAATTTTTTGATATTACAGTTACAATAATTAAAAATGACCATATGCCACAGTGTAAATCCTTTTAAAAATAAATTTGTATCTTATTTAAGCCATTGTCATTTTGAAATTTCTGTCACTCTCAGCTGATACTCTTGATTCTTTTGCTTTATTAATCTAACCTTTGGCATACATTCAAAAGTATGTGTTGAAGCCAAATTTGTGTTACCGGTTCCTAAAAGCTATTATTCCATGATGCTTGCCTTTATTTATAAGTCATTAAAAACACTCTTACTTTACAGGGGCATGCAATAATTATGGAATAATGGGATATATAATTTGCTCTTTATTTATTATGTCAGATTATCTGATATCATAAGGCAAATAAAATTACAAGATAGTATATTCCTGTTGATCTTCAAATCCTATGGGCTTATTTTTAGGAAAAGAGGTATTAAATAAGTGATAAAAATTCAGAAAGATCCAATACGTGAGCCTTTTGAATTGGACCTGGCTTAGTGGGTTGATAAATGCTTTGCTTGTTATTTCTCTATTGCCTTATGTTATTAAGAAGGATTAACCATTAGTATTTTTTAAGCAAAAAATCATAAAAACAACAAAAACAGACTGTTTGTATTTATAACAACAAAAACAGATTGCTGATATTTATAATTTAACTTAATGCACCTAAGGAGGAAATATTTTTTTAAGAGATGCAATCTACCAGTTAAGTCTATATTTCTTCATCATTATGAGATATTTATGGAATACCTCCTATGTGCAAAACATTCTGATAGGTTTTGGCATATGGAAGTCAAATTCTAAATAACTCAACCAGGCTGAAATGTGTTTGAAGTAATAGTTGTATTTTTATTGCTTCAATAGAGTAAAAGGAAAATATCCTAGCTATTTTATTAAATTATAAAGTGATAGCATAACAACCAACACTTCACCTGTTTTCCTAGAAACTTGAGACCACTTAGTACTATAAATATTTAGAAGCACACTGATATGGCAATGATAATGAAACTGGAGGTTAGTAATTAACAAGATAGGTGTATTTCCACTGCAGTTGGAAAAGACTCCTTTGGAGAGTGAATCTATCTCTCTGGAACTAACTCTTTGGAGCAGTCAATTTATTCTGCTCCAACTGTAGGTTTCAGCAGTCAGTCCCATGGCTTACAGATCTAACATCACCTGGATTTCTGCATATCATGGATTTCCACAATACTGCTCCTAAAGGTATCATGCAGGCACTCTACTTGATGTGATCTACTTGACATTTTCTATACTTTTTCTATACATTTTCTATACCTTTCTTCCATCATCTAAATAGCAGTGTTTTTAGTAGTTGAACTCAGGATTTAATAACTTTCTTATTGGGTGATAATAGTCTCTTTAAATCAAAACTAAACTCTCTCATTAAAATTCAAATTTATAAATATTTTGGAGGGATATCTTTTCAAGCTGACATGTAAATTCCAAATCTTCCTTTAGTCTCTGAAGCAATTATATACCTGTCAGAAGTAATTTTGTTTGCAAGATACTGGATCAGTAGCCCAACTTGTTTAATGGAATGCATAATCATTAAACTTTTAAACAGGTAAACTTTTAGCTTTTATGGACTTTTTACTTCTGTTGCAAAATATCAGTGTATTTCTAATAAAGAAGGAAATGATAAATGGAGCTTAGTTTTAAGAATTCTAAAACCTGGGTCTGGTTTCATGGGTATTTCTTATTTAACCTTAATGTCATTTAACTTTTAGAAGTTTATCTCCTCATTCATAAAGTAGAGTAAATGATATTTGCCATGATTATATAACATAGAGCTATCAAGAAGATAAAATGTTGAGAAAAAAATGAAAATCTTAAAGCACTCTCAAAAATGATATATGTGAATGTGTGTATAATTAAGTGATAAAAATTAATAAACATAATTTTTATTTTGTTTGAGTCATTATTTATGGAAGTGAAAGTTATCACTCGAGAAAAATTTGGGGAAAAAAACAGGGTATGGTGTTTGAGATCTTCTTTGAGTGACTTGAACGAAGCAAGGCCCTTAACTTTTAATTTACCTTCTTGGAAAGACAGTAGGTGAAACAGATTCTATCAGGACTTGAACATGGTTCTCTGAAGACATAATGGTATTGTACATTTGGCATTCCCACAAAAGCCCCTTTTGGATCTTCAATAATATTTATAATATCAACCAATTCATCCTAGTTTTTTTCATAATGGCCAGGGTAAGTTTGGTTCTTCCTGGACTTCCGAGTGTAGTAATGCATAGTTGCTACAGATGCATTGTTTCGAAATTAATTTCATACAGAATCACACTCTCTAATGTAAGAAGGGACATAAAAGTAAATGTTATTTCTGAGACCAATTTTAATAACCATATTGTTTTTCATATGGATGATGATCCAAACTCTGATTCAAGATGATAGAAACATTGACTAAAATTATTGTGTTGTATGCTAATCCCTCCAAAATTCTACATCTTGTTCTTAAGATATTGCTCTATGTTAGGATTCCCTGCATTGAATTATTTTTAAATGTATATGAAATAGAAATCCTACACTATTAATACCTTTCAAGGATGTCATCAGAAAACATGAATGTATAAAAAATAATGATAAACATTATAAAAAGCCTTGGCACATTCTTATAACAGTTATTGGGATACATTTGAAGAAATCTGACATGTCTGCTTCTCTTCTTTAGGCTTCTTTACCTGCAACAACTGATCTTCCAGAGTTTTTTATTGCTTCTTATAAATGGCCTGGATGGACTCATGGCCCATTGGATCAAAAAAATTGTGCTGCATCATGGGCATTTTCTACTGCAAGTAATAAAGTCATTTTAGTTACTTCCTTGTAATTCTCCCTTTAAGTCAAGATTCTGGGACAGTAATTAAAAGATTTTGAAATTTAGAATATTTCAATATTAACATTTGGCCAATTAAAATAAAATCATATTCAGACCAGAGAAAGCAGCCTGAACATTATATAAAAATTCCATTTTCACTCTGAAAATTCATCTTGATTTTTAGGGTATAATTTTAATTGGAGAATAAATCAAAAGAGCAACAAAGAAAAGTTACCAAAATTTTTTTGTCCTTTGAGTTAAAGCCAGATGATAAGAAGAGTGTAAAGTATGTCTTCATTCATAATATTATCTGTAATACTAATATGAAATTACACATACCTATATAATTCATGTATTCTTTTTCCTTTACAAATTTGCAAAAAAAAGTCTTATTATTAAACTACTTTGATGTAAAGAAATACTTCAGAACAAGATAATAATGGATTAAATGGGTTTTATCATTTAGATGAAAGCAAATTTGTAGCTTTTGACTCTAAAATGTTTAAGAGTAGCTTCCAAATTAGTATTGCTGTTACTTCAAAAGGATCAGGAATACTACTTTTATAGTTACTTTCATAAAAGTTCACAAGTCCAATAAATCAATACTCAAGTTAATCTTAAGTTTTGGTCTCTAAGGTATCCTCAAAGGAATGTTAATTATATTGCAGCAAATAACTTAAGCCTAACATAATGTTGATTGGCTACTATCAAAGGTCTTCATTAAACTATGTTCTAGGCTTTGAAGGTAATTTCAAGAGTGCTCAGAATTCTAAATTCTTAGCACAGAAAACATTGTAAAACAGGTACATAGGTTTACAGAGATGCCAAGCTCTGAAGGGTAATACTATTTTAGACAGAAAAGTGCTGATATACTTGTTTAAATATCATTGCTTCATAATATAAGCTAGTTTGTTTTAGAAATGATGACTTTGGCCAAGCTTACCCCTGGAATGGCTTTATCTACTAAGTCTATTCTACTTCCTACTCCTCTAAAACAAATGCTTTCTGGATTTCTGATATTTGATCACTTATTAAGGATCCACATGGTGGTCCTGTTTGAGCCTTGCTTCACATGGGTAGGGAGATACTTAATCAGATAAATCATTTGTCACTTTGTGTTCATGTGGTTAATGTATTACACCTCTTAGGGGATATATAAGAATTTTGCTTTAAATGGAAGCTAGACCAGTATTTCTGAAGCTATCTTAGGAAAGATGTTGCTGGTTAAATAGTGAGAGTAACATGCTAGTCTGATTTGGATGGTGTATTTTGGTGTCCCCAAGACATAGTCCCACGAATGGCCTCTGCCGAGGTTTATGTATGGATTTGTCTCCTACCTAATTCACCAAAACACTAGAAAGAGGGTTTTCAACACTTCTGTGGTTTCAGATGACATGGTTTTTATCTTGTGTATTCAGTATGACAAATCAAACTCATGCTGGTTTTTTTCTGAGTATGTTAGGTAAAGAAAAGAATAAACTAGGTTCTTTTAAGAATCCGTGTAACTGTGTCAGAAAATAATAGTTAAAACAAGAAAAAAATGTTTTTCAAAGAAGCTAAAAGCTATTAGATGAGATAAAGAAGACATTTTAAAATATACATATATAAAACAAAAATTAGACAGCCAAATACAATTTAAGGACGATGTCAGAGACAGAAGAGGTGAAAGAGTTTGAAATGGGAGGCGTGATGCTTGTCACAGGCAAAGATGGAGATATAATAAATAAGCAGGGGAAATGGCAGTGTGTCTCAGAGTTAAAGGCCAATAATAGTTTTCAAAAAGAGGGTAGAAATCAATTCACTGAGCTGAGTCATTCTTAAGTATTTCAAATGAATTTGGATTAAACATTCACTGAGATTCAGAAATGTTTGTCAAAGAGCAACATATTGTGTCCCGTTGGAATTTAAAATATTTATCCTTGAGTTGAAATCTACAGATTCATGGGGTTGGGAGGGATCTTAGAGGTCGCATTTTTCAAGCCTTTGGTTTTCTAAAAAAAGTACAAGTAGATAAAATGACTAACCCTATCTCAGAAATGATCCTGGAAGTCAGGTTACTGATTCCTTGACTGCTGTTGTCCCAAGTAGTTTTTGAACTAGGGAATAGTTAGACTAACATTTTCAAATTTACATTGGATTCTGAACCCTTGATCTGAAAGTCAAAGCATCAGAAATTTTCTATTTTCTTCTATGAAAGAAGGAGTTATTTTCTTTTTTTTTTAGATTTTTTTTTTAAGATTTTATTTATTTATTTGACAGACAGAGATCACAAGTAGGCAGAGAGGCAGGCAGAGAGAAAGAGGAGGAAGCAGGCTCCTTGCCTAGCAGAGAGCCCAATGCGGGGCCCGGTCCCAGGACCCTGGGATCATGACCTGAGCTGAAGGCAGAGGCTTTAACCCACTGAGCCACCCAGGCGCCCAAGGAGTTATTTTCTTGAGAATAGCAGAGGTGATAGTAGAATGTCATCTGCTCTTATGAAATATATCCCAGCATAGTAAGAGGTGGGAATTGAGAAGGAAGTAGGAGGTTATAGACTGAACAGATATTGAACATTTAAAATGTGCCAAAATTGCACTGCAGAATTATACATATGCTGTAGTTACATAAAAACCCTGTACATACAGAAATATATATGTAAATGAATTATTTAAAAATGAATTATTTTAGAATAATTCTAAATTAGCTCCTTGAGAAGTTCCAGTATACAGATAATTTTGATGGGCAAAACTACAGCTTCTTCTGAGAAAATCGGATGGATAAAGAAAGTTTACTTTTTTGCCTTTAATTAAAAGTAATTAAGTTTAAATATCAAGAACAAACTATACCAGTTACCCAACAACCACAAAAATTTGTACCAAAATTTTCCCATGATCTCATCATTCGTATTAGTTTATCATGGTAGCATAATCAAAAAGATAATGTAAGTAGTTTTCTGATACTGGTCGGTTAATTTCGCTAGTTTATTTTTCTGTGAGTGTAGCATTGTGATTCTTGTTCATCATTATAATTTCTAGTGCTTAGTACAGTGCCTATCCCCGCATAGGCAGTCAATAAGTATGTATTGGGAAAAGGAATGAACTAATTAATGACAGCCATGGAATTTTATATTGTTATCAAGTTATATCAAGTATAAACAAGGTGAATTCCATGTCCATGTAATATAGGATCATGATTTCCAAAAGTATTATAAAGATAAACATGTGCTGTTAGTTTTTAGATATTTATAAGGTTCATATTAGTATAGATTAACTTATGGTGTTCAGAGTAGCCAACCCAGATACTGGTTAAAAACCAAGCATTCAGTTTATTACAATACATCAGATTAACTTGGATGAATTTCCAGTTAGTATTTCTATAAATTTTTCTGATTTCTTCCACTTAGTTGTACTCATTTCAAAATTTATATGTTTATCCATGATTATATGTGAGGTACAGGAGTTACAAATGTAAATGAGACATGATTCTTGCCCTCAAGGAGTTTCACTTGACAGATTTCTTAATGAAAAATTCATAAGTGTATAGAACATGAAAGGAACAAGGGACTAGAAAAGTCTTTGAAGTCAATAAGGCAATTAAGCAAACCAAAATTGGATAAAAATTATGACTGAAATTGTGACCCAGTTGACTTTGCTGGAATACAGAGATACACTACTGACAATGGTTTTGATTTTAAATTACATAAAATTCTGAAGACTAGGATTCAAAAGAAGTTATGTAAATTATTAAAAATGCCACGTGCCATTTGAATATTAACCAGTATTCTGTTTGAAATAGGTGTGGCAGCTGACCGAATAGCAATTCAGTCCAAAGGTCGCTACACAGCCAATCTATCTCCTCAGAATCTGATCTCCTGCTGTGCCAAGAACCGACATGGATGCAATAGTGGAAGCATTGATAGGGCTTGGTGGTTCCTGAGAAAACGTGGGTAAATAGCTACCTGACATATGTTTCTAGGATTCTTATGAGTTCTTTTGGGGTTAGAATAAGGAAAAAAATAAATTGTAAGATTTTTACTAAAAAAATATGTATATATATGCTACACCTATATAAATATGTGTATTACCTTTAAATATATAAATATATTAATATATTTGGTTATCTACCAAGATTACAAGCTATTGGAGGTGATTATTTGATTAATAGTGATAGTGATTGATAGTGATAGTGATTATTTGAAGAATGTATACATTCCAGACTAAATTACTGGAAAGGCTCAAGTAAGCATTGTCTTCTTGTTGCTCTGTGCTAAATGGCTCTACTGAATCGCAGTGGGAATAGAGTAGTTGGCATTGCTGATACCCTGATGAGTCTTTGCGTTACCCAGGTAGATGGATAATGCTAGGTAAAAATTAGATGAAGAATAAGATGAATAAAATAAAGAATATATAGTTGCCTCAGCTTATCAACATCACTAAGTGTCACTGTCCCATTCAATGGGAAAAGGCAGGCTGTATTTCCTTACTCACATGTAGTCTGATACCTGTTGCATCCTCGTATCTACTGTAAGAGAGAATCTACGTAAAAGCTAAGTGATTTGGGTAAGGAAACTGCAGCTGATAACTAGTAGTATACATATGTACTGCTCACCTGTCCTTTTATCATCCACTGAGTACTCTAGGTTTGCTACAGAAGAGTCAGTTGCTATGAAAGCATGGATGTCAGATATTGATGGGTAGCAATAAATTTCTTTAAAAACATTTCATACATTTTGCTTAATAATGTGGTGGTTAGAATGAACAACTTGGGATGATACCTTCCTGGCATAGTAGTGCTTGGATGGCTTCTGTTTTGAAGTATGACAAAAATTAACAGAAGCTATAGAAGAAGCTCAGAAATAGAAATTAACATTGAGACCCAACTAAATCTTACTGTGGTGGTCTTCTCAGGTTACCATAACAAAATGCCATAGACTGGGGAGCATAAACAACAGGACTTTATTTCCCATAGTTCTGACGGCTGAGAAGTCCAAGATCAAGATATTAGCTGAATTAGTCCTGGCGAGAAACCTCTTCTCATTTGCCTTTTTGTTGTGTCCTCACGTGGGGGAAAGAGAGTGCTAGTATCTCTTTCCCTTCTTGTAAGGGCGCGAATGTCAGTGTGAAGGCCCCAACTCCATCACTTCATTTAAAGCTAATTATCTCAAAGGCCCCTCCAAACACCATTACATTAGGTGTTGGGGGGTTCAATACATGAATTTTGGGTGACACAATTCAAGCTACAGCACTGATTATCCCAAAACAATATGTTTAATGCAAGACTTTTTGGAAGTATTCATAGTCTTTAATGGCTTTGCTTTCATCATGCTCCTTGCTCAGATTCTCTTACTCTCTTGAACACTACTGAATTTTTCTGAAGCAATCCTATTGGATATTTCTATGGCCAATTCAAATTGAATATATATATATATAATCAAATTTTTTTGAACTTGGGATATTTATTTATTTATTAATTTCCTCAAAACATTTTTTTATTTTTATTAACATATAATGTATTATTTGCCCCAGGAGTACAGGTCTGTGAGTCATCAGGCTTACACATTTCACAGCACTCACCATAGCACATATCCTCCCCGATGTCCATAACCCAGCCACCCTATCCCTACCCCCCAACCCCCAGCAACCCTCATATAAAATCAATTTTATGGCTTATTTTCCTTATGATCTTCTTCTATATTCAATAAATAACTTTAGTTTTGGTTCCAAATAATTTGTATTTTACTATGTTCGGTTTCAAAATCAGAATTCAAAATTATTTTGTTTATTCTTCTGTATGATGTGTGTGTCTGATAACTTTCTACTCTATTAACTTTAAACACTATCTTAGTGTATAGTATTTCTCTCAAAATATGCTGAACCACAGAAACATATTGAACAATTGAAATCCTATGAGGAGTTATTTATAACTCAATAAAAATTTAAAAATAAAACAAAGAACAAAACATCCTTAATTATAATACTTACATCATTGATCAAAATACCCCATCTCATCATAATAAAATCATTGTCTTTTTCACATTAAACTTGGTTTTTCTACATTATAATTATAGATACAGGATGAAGTCCTGCCCCTATTAATATTACCACAGATTTTATTGGCAGTCACTTTTCATCTTTAGGAAATTCTGTACTGTAGATAAATTATTTATTAAAATGAATTGAAACAAGACTTTTAAAATTACAATAAAAATGAGGGGGCAGGGAAGAGTATAATATATTGAACTGGTATGTTGGAGTTAATCCACATTTTGAATGTTACACATGTGAGCAGTTAGGAAAATTTATAAATGTTTAATTCAGTAAAATTGCACATAGATAGTATATTACAGCATTTTCCTAAGTATTACTTCTTTGCTAATTCCTCATAGACTGGTGTCCCATGCATGCTATCCACTTTTCAAGGACCAAAATGCTACCAATGATGGCTGTGCCATGGCAAGTAGGTCTGATGGGCGCGGAAAACGGCATGCCACAAAGCCATGTCCCAACAACATCGAGAAATCGAACAGAATCTACCAATGTTCTCCTCCATACAGAGTGTCCTCCAATGTAAGTCTAAATGGCAAGAATTAACAATGGTTAACTTTCTCAAAAAGACATAGCTCTGCTGTTATTTAAACTCTTTAAAAACTATTATATTCTAAAGTAATGTTAGTTTTCAGAAATAATTTTTATATTCCTAAAGTGTCCATTAAAAGATTTCAGATTTCTGATCTTTGTATTATTAACAGCATGAATAATTATGTGACATATATTTACATACTTGACAAATAAAAGCTAAATCAGGGGTGCCTGGGTGGCTCAGTGGGTTAAAGCCTCTGCCTTTGGCTCAGGTCATGATCTCAGGGTCCTGGGATGGAGCCCCACATCGGGCTCCCTGCTCAGTGGGGAGCCTGCTTCCTCCTCTCTCTCTGCCTGCCTCTCTGCCTACTTGTGATCTCTGTCTGTCAAATAAATAAACAAAATCTTAAAAAAAAAAAAAACTAAATCAGACCTTTTTTCACTGACTTTACAGCAGTAGTAGTTCATTGTGCCAATCCTTTGCCTTAGTCCACAAAATAATTGAAGTAGACATAGCCATTATGGGAAAATGACTCCCTTAGATACTAGTTTTTCATGTTGAAAGCCTGGATAAATTTTACTTCATCATATCAGTGTTACCCAGACCTCACTTTCAGAATATCTGAAACTTCAGTGGCTTTCAGTTACCTACAGAATATGGTTTAGTTACCTACAGACTATGGCATATAGGTCTTCTATGATTTGGTTCTGACCTACTGCCTTTACAGACTTTTGTCCTATCTGCATATGCTCCTCCACCTGCTCATAATGCTCCTGATAAACAGGACTACTGTCTGCTCCCTAGACACATGGTGCTCTCTCATGCTTGTCTACTTAGGCAGATGATGATTCCTCTGACCCATGTTGGTTATCCCACCTATTTCCATCAGTAGAATCCCACACATGGTTCAAGGCCCAGGTTAAAACTTCATCTCCTCTGTGACCTTTCCTTGACTCCTACACAGGATTACTTTTCATTTGCATCCCTGGGAACTTGGAGCTTATCTTTGTAATAGAACTTAATATATTATAATGCAATTAGTTGTGCTACTGTCTGTCTACTCCACCAAAATGTAAATTCCTTGAGACAGGTACAGGGTCAGTATTTGTTTCTGTCCTAGTTTTTTGTATATACTCTGTGATCAATGCACATACATGAATGAATGAATAAATGAATGACCTGCCTTTTTACTAAGGGCTGCATCACACAGTGGGTGACAACATAGAAATATTTATACACTATAGCCACACTGAGGACCTCACTAAACAATCATCTGGGGTTCTTGTGATCAAAAGAATGGAGATGACACAAATCTCCACTGATAAAACATGGTTTTAATTAATTATTTTTTATCTGTGACCAGAAAAAGTTATTACTTTATTTCTTCTTCATTCCAAAATTATCACCAGTGGAAAAAGTCAATGAAACAAATGGGTCCATCTTGTCTTTAGCAACTTAATCAATGTGCTGTTTCACACTAAGTATTTCAAGGCATTATTAAGAGTAAATTATAAGTGGTCAAGGCACATTGGATTGTATAATTCTTAAATTGATTATGCAGCACCTAACTTATACACCAAACAATAGGTATAGTATGCTCTGATAATAATGTTTATTGATGCTTTCCCTTCTAGGAAACTGAGATAATGAAAGAAATCTTGCAAAATGGACCAGTTCAAGGTAAGTTTGAATGAAATATGGTTGTGTCTTATTTCTTTCATAAACAATATGACCTTTCAATTCATGCAAAAGGAGCTTAATAAAAGACAGAAAATTTTTACTTTTAGAGTGTTCATAAAGGTTCAACAGTTCTAATATCAGTGCAATTATAGCATATATGCTACCTAATAACTTCATTATCTGCCATTTTATTTTAAGAAGATAGGCACATTCATTGAGTTCCTAAATATTAATAACACATTTGATGAAAGTCTGCTGAATCTTTCCAAAAGTGATCATGGGCCAAATAGACAATCAAACATGAAATGCTAAATGGTAGAGCTCATTTAATTATTCAGTCATATTTAAGAATCATACATAGTATTAGAAATTTCCTCACCTTCACTTTAAAGGGATTAGGTAATGGATTGAAAAAAAATAAAGCTTTAGCAGTAGAAAAAAATCTAAATATTTTCCTTTTTCCGTAAACTCAAAATAAATTAAATAAGCCAGTGTGATTTTTGTGTTTTATAAAATGCCTTGTATTTTGATCAATTTTGTAAATGTGTTATGGCTAGTAAGTTAACAATAAATAAGAAAATGATATACTGAATTTACATTAACTTTCATTTTTAAGATATCATCTGTGAGATGTAATTCCTCTGTTTACCCACTGAATTTTATTTTGCACCACTGCAATGGATGAAGAAGATAGGTTTATAGAATATATTCCCTGACTAAACATTGCCTTGAGCAGCATGGAAGAACAAAGCAAGTGAGGCCTAAAACGGAAATTCAGGTTGTGAACATGTGAAAGCCCCAAAATATATTATCAGTGGAATGAACCAAATAAATTTAAATTAACCAAAATTAAATTTAAAACATTTGATATACACCTAAGGAATTATTGGTCAACAGCTGCTTTAGCTTTTCTGAATGCTGACCTAATTAGTACTAGTTCAGCATCTAGCAGGAATCACAGATTTTAAAGTTGTGTTGGAACGATCCTTATTGATCATTATCATCACTTAACATTTATTGAGAAACTAGAGCTTACACTAAACGTGTCCTGAATTTAATTCTAAAAATCCTGGGACCTTAAACAAAACCTGGATAAATGAAGAGAATTTTTTTTTCCTTATAATAATGTAATTTTTATTAGGTGTTATAAGACTGGGGGAGTCATATGTAATTTTACATGCATGCTTCAGTAAGTTAAGTTCATGTGACAAATTTAAAGGAGCATAGGCATTGGGAGTCAAGGCTGAATTCAAAATTCCACCTTTGACGTTTGCTACTTAGAATGATTTTGGGCAAGTTATTTCAGTTCCCTGAATCTTCAAGTCATTGTATAACTGTTTCAAGTTTCTCTATTTCTCTCTTTTAATGAGTCAGAAGAAATTTGGATCATAATTCTTTAAAACTGAGAGCCCCAGGGGTTTATTTTATAGTCAAGTACTTAAATGTTCATGAATTTCACATAATACATAAAAAATAATCAAAAGTGAGAATCACAGTAAGAATCAAATGATAAACATTTTAAAATAGTGGAGTTGAAATCCAAATTATTCAACGCCTATGTCAAGAACGTACCTCCTGCCAGCCCGAGCCAGGAGCAGAAGATAGTGTTGCCATCAAGGTGAGCTCCATCCTGCCCTCGGCCTCCTAACAATGCGGTGTGTATGCTTGCGGCAGTTTTCCAAAAGCAAAATTGCACTACAGTAACATATGTTATGTCCTTACGGGCTTATCAGGTCAGTTTTGGTGTCAGAAACTGAAACAAAGAGCTACCTTCAAGTTAATTGTAATGGTCTCTCTCCCACGCTTCTTCTGTCAGTACTGTTTCTCAGCAATGAAGCATATATTTTATTCCTGGTGCTTAAGGAGAGTTGAGAGGAGCTGAAGGGGTCAATGGTTCCACAGAAGAGAAAACCCACTAGCAGTATCTTCACATTTATATAAGTGCTGGTTGACTCATCTTGCTGTAGATGCCACATGATTGTCAGCACAGCATTGCCTGGTTAACATACAACATTTTCTCCTCGCTCAGTCCAAAGAATGGAAAAGGCAATAGAATGTTGGGTAAATAACAGGGTGTACATTCTTCTAAAATCTGTAGAATTAAAAATAAGTTTAGGTGCTGAAAAGAGAACAAAACAAGATCTGCATAAAGTACAGTTATATAAATTCTTAAAATCCTATGGGAATGTATTTTATTTATTTTTTGGGGGATGTATTTAAAGTAGATAAAGAAGACCTAACCTCTTTTGAGAATATTCAAACAGCATAAGAAAAAGCATGAAACATTGAAAAAGGAGATAAAAGGTGGAACATCAAAAAGCTATATATGACTTTGGAGTAGAAGTTTCATTTTAGGATCTGTCAAATACTTGTGACCTTAATTTTTTTATTATTATTTAAAAAAACATGTCAAACTAATATAGACAAGCATTGTGCATTTATCAAGGTATACTTATCTAGTCCCAACTAAAAATATTTTTAATTCATGTCTTCTGGAAGTTTAAAGTCTTCACCCTGAATTGTCTAAGCCCTTCAACAAAGCAGCACATGATATAGAAAAGACGTAATCTAGGTGAGGGAATGAAGGAGAGCTTTATCAAATATAAGCTTTTACTTTCTTAAGAATACAACAATGGCTTAGCTCTCCAGAGCTGGGAGGATGAAACTTTGTCAGAGTATGCTTGGGCCAGAGGTTTGCTTTTTATTCACACTCACCAAGAAAAGGTTTGCATTTATTTCCAAGGATTAAGGACAATTACTTTAAGCCCTGTTTGCTAGGTTCACCTTTCACTGCTAGCTTAATTGGAGTTTTAAGAGGCTCCTGGTGAAGTCCAAGGTTAATGGAGAAATAGCAATCACCAGCCAAGTGCACTGGGGCTTCTCTGCAAGGGTCTGAATTCCTAGTAACAATGGTACTGTCAATTAAGAATAGATGGTGTTTTAAAGGTATAATGTGTACTTAAGTAATATCCTAAGTAGCTAAAAGTTGTTTTTATAAGAGAACAACAATAAAAAATTGCAGCAATTAAATAAAGTAGAAAAGAAAATTAGGCTGAGTTGCAAAGTCCCTCCTTAGATTCTCCTGCTGGCATTTTAACCGTTGATTGTTCTGTGAGAATTTCTAGAGATTTTAAAAGAGATTTGTTTAAAACTGTTTCATTCTGTTGGGTTTTATTTTAGCCATAATGCAAGTCCATGAGGATTTCTTCCATTATAAGACAGGGATATATAGACATGTTACCAGAACAAATGAAGAAGCAAGCAAATATCGAAAGCTCCAGACGCATGCAGTCAAACTTACTGGGTAAGGCAATTTCTTAAAAATCTTCATTTAATGCTTTTGGGAAATGAAACTGAACATACATGTGCATACAGGTATCAGAATTCTCCTTGGTATGAAAGAGTTCTTTACAAATTAAAGGTTATCCAAACCTGGACACTATTTAGTCATTATTTTAAAGTCTGGTTAAAAGGTAACTCAATATTCTGGAAAAGATGATCATTTCCTCTCTCTCAGTTGTGAGTGTATTCTAAAAATCTGTTTTAAGGACAAGGGAAATATATTATTGGAATAAATTGTACATATGGCATAAGCAGGGAAAGAGTACAAATCCAGAGAATATTAGGATTTGGAAAGAAGGTTTTAGACAAAATTATGAATGGAAGTGATTAGCAGGAAGAAAGAAAAAATAGGGTCACCTTTAATTCAGTATGAAATTACTTTTTGTATTTCTTTGAGCATTTTAGAAATTACACTTAGCAAATTGTGGGTAAAATACATTCATCTCTACGAGGGCAAGAAATAGCTTCAAAATCGGCTTGCATTATGAGTAAGTAGATTCATAAATAGACTGTACTCAAAAGAGAGTGTGGTCATCTGAGACCACTTTCCCCAGTGCCTTCTCCAGCTCATTCTGACTCTGCCCTGCCTTTAAGACCTTTCTTCTAATGTCTCAGTCCCACTCCAACAAAATGCTACAGGAAATGTTTCTGGGTCTTTTTTTTTTTTTTCCATGTCCATCCATGTCCTCACTTTGCCATCATGGTAAATGACTTTGCTCCTATTGAACATGTCCTTCCTGTCAAAATTTGGTTAAATCATTCTTATACATCTCCTCACCTCTCCTCCTCTTCCACATCTTATATTTATTAGTAATATTATGATTCTTACATATTACAGGATTATAGAATTTACATTCTGCTCTGAAACTATAATACTAATAGTTGCTTAAGCTTTATGGTGTATTAATAGAGTCAATGATAAGCAAATATGTTTATGATGGCTTTTCTGTCCTTGAGTTTAATTTTTATCAGTTATGTTGTTGAATAATTTTGTTAAATTATTTTCCAGCAATTATTGTTTTAATTTATCATTTTTTAAATTAATTTTTTTAATCAAGAAGGACTCTTAATGCCTGTGTTCCCTAATTTCTTACATGTTTGAGGAAGTGTTTGTTTTCCTTTAATTCAAGAATAATACTATGTATAAAATTCTGGGATATAGTAACTTCAGAACTTTGCCAATGTTGCTCCAGGGTTTCTGGCATTAAGTTTTCCTGCAGAAAAACCTCTGGCTAACCAAATGTTTCTGTCTCCTTAGAAGTGACATGACTTTTTCTATTTGAACACTCATACTTGTTTCTTTCATCCTTGAATTAAATATATTCACTTTTTAAAGTACATATTATACATATGTTGGATCTTCTATACCGCCTATTATCTTTTTAATAACATTTATACTGTAAGTTTATTTGTGTTTTGTTGTGTATGATTTCTTTCTACATTGTCCCATCTATCCTAGAACATTTATCATATTTGGCGTTTATTCTCCAAATGGCTCTTGCTTCTGAAATATTTATTTTTTTAAATATTTAATTTATTTATTTGACAGACAGAGATCACAAGTAGGCAGAGAGGCAGACAGATAGAGAGAGGGGGAAGCAGGCTCCCTGCTGAGCAGAGAGCCCGATGTGGGGCTCAATGAGCCCGATGTGGGGCTCAATCCCAGGACCCTGGGATCATGACCTGAGCTGAAAGCAAAGGCTTTAACCCACTGAGCCATCCAGGCACCCCATCTCTGAAATATTTTTATATATTTTTTTCTTTTGATTGTCCTTCAAGCTCTTTGAGCTATGGGTTAGAGAGTTCATATAATTTCTTTGAGTGTATGTCTGACTTCTCTAGTGTTTTTGAATAATTCTTTTTGAGCTGTACATCTTCATGGGCTTTCCCTACCTTCTTTTGCAAAATTTAATCTTAAAGTTATGCATTTTACTCTCTATCATGTCCTCTCTTTCTACTGCACTTTCTCTACCCTCACCTCAAAAGTTCCTCAGCCCCCTACATACTATCAATGAATTATGGCATTCAGTCTGGCCACTATTCTAACCCTCTGCTTGAGGCTACACTTCCTTTCTTATCTAGTTAAAATACCATGGCTAATCATTATACTCAATCACACACCTTGGACTCCTCTGGCCCTGCTTCATTCATCATACTTGCTTATCAAAATATCAACTCTGGTTAAATTCTATTTGGCCTATTTTTTTTTAATTGTGTTTATTTATTTATTTTTAAATTCCAGCATAGTTAGCATACAGTGTATATAGTTTTAGGTGTAAAATATAGTGATTCACCAGTTCTATACATTAATCAGTGCTCATGAAGATAAGTGTATTCTTAACCACTTTACCTCTTTCACCCATTCTCCCACCCATCTCGCTTCTGGCAACCAGCAATTTTCTATATTTAAGAATCTGTTTTGTTGTTGTGGTGGTGGTTGTTATTGGTGGTGGTCTCTTCATTTATTTGTTTTGTTTTTTAAATTCCACATATGAGTGAAATCATATAGTATTTGTCTTTCTCTGACTTATTTCACTTAGCATTATACTCTTTAGCTCCATCCATGCCATTACAAATGGTGAAATTTCATCCTTTTTTATAGCTGAATAATATCCCATTGTGTGTATGTGTGTGTATTTATGTGTATGTATATATATACACATACACATGTATATGTGTATATACGTGTGTGTGTGTGTGTGTGTGTGTGTGTGTGTATCCATTCATCTATTGATATTATTATCCATTCATCTATTGATGGATACTGGGACTGCTTCCATATCTTGACTATTACAAGTAATGCTACAATAAACCTAGGGGTGCATATATCTTTTCAAATTAATGTTTTTGTAACCTTTGGGTATATGCCCAGTAGTGGAATTTCTAGATCATATGGTAATTCTATTTTTAACTTTTTGAGGAACCTCCATACTGTTTTCCACAGTGGCTGCACTGGTTTGCATTCCCAACAGTGCATGAGAGTTCCCATTTCTCCACTCCTCACTAGCACTTATTCCTTGTGTTTTTGATTTTAGCCATTCTGATAGGTGTGAGGTAATATCTCTTTGTGGTTTTGATTTGTATTTCCCTGACGATCAGTGATGTTGAGCATCTTTTCATGTGTCTGTTAGCCATCTGTATGTCTTTTTTTAAAAATTAAATTTAATTTTTTTCAGTGTTCCAAGATTCATTGTTTATACAGTACACCTAGTGCTCCATTCAATACGTGCCCTCCTTAATACCCACCACCAGACTCACCCAATCCTCTATCCCCCTCCCCTCAAAAACTCTCCATTTGTTTCTCAGAGTCCACAGTCTCTCATGCTTTGTATCCTCCTCTAATTTCCCCCAATTCACTTTTCCTTTCCTTCTCCTAATGTCCTCTATGTTATTCCTTATGCTCCACAAGTAAGTGAAACCATATGATAATTGACTTTCTCTGCTTGACTTATTTCACTCAGCATAATCTCCTCCAGTCCTGTCCATGTTGATACAAGAGTTGGGGATTTATTCTTTCTGATGGCTGTGTAATATTCTATTGTATATATGGACCATATCTTCTTTATCCATTTGTCTGTTGAAAGGTATCTTGGCTCTTTCCACAGTTTGGTGATTGTGGCCATTGCTGCTGTGAACATTGGGGTACATATGGCCCTTCTTTCCAGTACTTCTGTATCTTTGGGGTAAATACCCAGTAGTGCAATTGCAGTGTCATAGGGTAGCTCTATATTTAATTTCTTAAGGAATCTTCACACTGTTTTCCAAAGTGGCTATACCAACTTGCATTCCCACTGACAGTATAAGAGGGTTCCCCTTTCTCCACATCCTCTCCAACATTTATTGTTTCCTGTCTTGTTAATTTTGGCCATTCTAACTGGTTTAAGGTAGTATCTCAATGTGGTTTTGATTTGAATCTCCCTGATGGCTAATGATGATGAACATTTTTTCATGTCTGCTAGCCATTTGTATGTCTTCTTTGGAGAAGTGTCTGTTCATGTCTTCTGCCCATTTTTTGACATGATTATCTGTTTTTTGAGTGTTGAGTTTGAGGAGTTCTGTATAGATCTTGGATATCAGCCCTTTGTCTGTAGTGTCATTTGCGAATATCTTCTCCCATTCCATGGGTTGCCTCTTTGTTTTGTTGACTATTTCCTTTGTTGTGCAGAAGCTTTTGATCTTGATGAAGTCCCAAAAGTAATTTTTGCTTTTGTTTCCTTTGCCTTTGGAGACTTTTTTTTTTTTTTTTTTTGAGACATGTCTTGAAAGAAGTTGCTGTGGCTGATGTCAAAGAGTTACTGCCCGTGTTCTCCTCTAGGATTTTGAAAGATTTCTGCTTCACGTTGAGGTCTTTTATCCATTTTGAGTTTATCTTTGTGTATGGTGTAAGAGAATGGTTGAGTTTCATTCTTCTATACACAGCTGTATGTCTTTTTTGAAAGGTTTCATTTAACCAGAAATTTCAAGCAGTTATTTAATACTACCAGGCAATCATATTCTGGATTCCTATTTTGCTTCATGCCCCTCCCTTCAATTGATTATCTCAAAACTTACTCTTTTTCCTTGAATTCCCAATACCTACATCCTTATGTTTTTAGCTCATAACCCTGAATTCTATTTCACCAAAAAGAATAAAGCAATCTGAGAACAACCTGCAGTATCACAGATACCACCTACTCACATGCCTTCCCTCATACTCTTTCTTCCCACTTCTTACATAGATAAAACATCCATATTCCTATTTAAATCCCTCTTGCTATAGTGTAGACCCCAAACCCTCTCCACTATTCAAGAATATAGGGAAACGACTTTCTGTTTTTTTTCTCTGTAATCAAAAAAAATTATTTCTGCTACAATATAAGCATGCAATTATTTCTCAGATAGTATGAAAAAATACTTTCAAGATTGTCTAGATTTATTTTCTTCAATTTTTCTCTGCCCATGTTTTCTTAAACTTCTTCATCATTTTTCACTTCCTCTCTCCTATTCACAAAAAATATTCATTTTAAGTTTATCAATGGCTTTTTCATTGCTATATCTATAAGGCAAAATCCAGACTTGCCCATCTCCTCCATCTGACTTTTCTTTACTGGCTGTGATTTTTCAGTCAGTTTCAGCTAGTTTTTCCCCCTGTACTTCTATACTTCTTACTGTTGGAATGCTCCAGGATCAGTTCTTAGTCCTTTTCTCCCTTCTATTCTCAGTCGTTCTCTTAACAGGTTCTCAACTCATCCTGACTTTGAGTACCATCTCAGTATGTCACCAATGGAATCGATATCTCCAGCCCAGATCTCTCTCCTGATCTCCAGACTCCTATGTTCCCTGGGCTATTTGACATCCCCACCTGGATACCTAATAGATGACTCAAATTCAGCAGTTCTAAAACAGACCTGCAGATCTTCCCATTTCTACATGCTGAACAATATCTAGCTTTTCTATATTAGTTGATGGCAATGACATTTTCCATGTGCTCTAAGTGGAAACCTTGGAGTCTTTAGAATTATGTTTTATTCCTCTGCTTAAAACTCACTTCCAATGTCAGGAACTCTGTTGGTTCTTTCAACTTATATCTGGAATCCAACCACCTTTCATTTTCTGAACTACTACCACCCTTGCTTGAACCACCATTACCCATTATTTTGTACATGGGTCTTCCTGAATTTACCTTTGCTTTTAACAGTCTAGTTTCAACAGAGAAATATTCCTTTACAACATTAGTCAGATCTTGTTGCTCCTTTGCTCAGAACTCTATATTTTCCCATTTCCCACAGAGTAAAAGCCAGGGTCTTTACAAAAACCTGCATGATCTGAGGACTCTCCCATCTGTCTGCCAACACCCCCTCAACTTCTGATCTCAATTTCTGTTAATCTTTACCTTGTTCTTCCTGCTTTGCTACCCTTTAATGTTCCAGGAACCCACACCCCAGGTCTCTCCCTTTGCCAAAATGCTTTTTATCAGATTTCCAGCTCCTTAGTTTCTGTATCTCCATCTACTCTTGGCTTAGATCTCATCTTCTCAGTGTGAGTTCCTGACTGCCCTATTTAATGCTGTTACCTGCCCTCTCCTCCAGCATGTCTGAACCCCCTTACCTGATCTATTTAATTTTTTTTTCATAACAATGATCACTTTCTAATATACAATTTAATTTAATTAGCTTTTTATGTTCATTGTGACTTCTGCATCCCTAGTAGAATGAAGCTACAGGAGAACAGGTGTCTGTATTATTGATTAACATTGCCAAACTACATAATACAGTGCTGACCCATAATGTATTTAATACTTCCACTAGTATTAAGAAGGATATATATTGCATAGAGCACTGGGTGTGATGCATAAACAATGAATTTTGGAACACTGAAAAAATAAAATAAATTTAAAAAAAATTATATATTTTTTAACCTTATGCTCAATGCTAGTTCTTATTTAGTCCTCAACTTTAAATGGAACAGCTCTTTGTTGAGAAATAGAGTGAGGGGCAGTTTGGAGGAGATACCTGATGCACTCAGTTTTAACTGAAATTTTTAATTGTTGGGCCCATGCTCATCAAATCAACTCTGGTCCCTTTGTTCACAGCTCAGAGAATTTGGTGGTTCTCAGAATATCTTGCATGTATCTTTGCTGTTATCTACTCTTTGCCTTTATTTTTGCCTCCCCTTACTCCATCTTCCAACCACTGTCTTTGACAGGTTAGCCAGGACTTTGGCAGCCCAGTGGGCTTCCACTGTAGTTTCTTCTTCAGTTGACCCCTCTTGGGTATAGTGGGAAGGGATTGACATAATCTGATTGTTGTGGCCCGCTCATGTTCTTGTTATAAAGATCTTGAGAGGTACTTCTGGACTGTCTTGCATATTTTTAGGGGGAAAATGTAACTGTCAAGGTCTGGAGATGAAGGGGGAGGGTTGTGGTCAGTGTTGTTGCTCAGCATTTATTCTTGTTTTGGTACAGAACAAAATGTGTGTTGTCATTATTACTCAAAGTTGTCATTTGGGATTATAGCTATTTGCTTGGTTCACTAAAGATAAGAAGAAGTACTGAGATTTTAAAATCTGTTTTGTTTATTTTATTTTTTCTTTTCTAATTGTTGAGTGACTTTTCAGGAAGGCAAATGGTATACAAATACCTTTGTATCTCCACTCAAACTAGAAATTCAGCTTTGCTGTATTTCCATTTTTTTTTCAGTTTGTAAGTCATAGTCCTTCTAAAGCTCTCCTTCCTATGCACATTTCAGTATTAATTTTTGTCTTTTCTAATGATGTTCTTGACTTAGAAAATTTTCCTACCACATACCTGATGATTGAAATGATGTTTCTTCTCATTTAGAGAACTATGAAAATGCTAACATTGAGGTAGAGTCTTTCTTGATTTATTAGAATTGATTGTTTGTCATCTCTTCCACCTATTTAGCCATGCTGGTCATGTTTTCTTCACTCTATTCCTAAATTCATTCATGCTGCGATTGAACAAGATATAAATGTGTTTCTATTTAATTACACAGACACTCTTTGTATATCTTCCATGTTCAATATGTCAGTTGCAGTAATGTGTTCAGTTTTATAAACTTCTAGGAAATTGAGACCTTTATAAATTTACCTTACATGTGTGGCAATTAGCAAGGCTCATTCGCTAGTAGGCAAATTACTTTTAGAGAATGTGTTTGTTTTTCAGAAATATTTTAGGTCATCTGGGCATTGTTAGGTGCCCTGGAGCAGTAGATTTTAATTCATTTCTCCATTAGTAATTCCTGATGGTAATTACTGCATTCAGAAAATTAATGCATCAGTGAATTAGAGAGTAATCAAATAGACTGTGTAAGTTAATGTTCCTTATCAGAAAGCTTAAATATTCTCCTATGAAGTACCTTGCAAATTTATCACAACAAATTCTACTTGCTGCCCTTTCTGTAGAAGACAAAGCTATTAGATTTAACTTACTTGAACAAATGATCTTAGTATTTCTTTTAAAGATTGCTTTGACTGTAAAGAATGTGATACAAAAAGGCAAATTATAGTAAGCCAAGTAAAAGATAACAGTCTGGACTTGATAAGTTGGTGGAGGAGTTGGGGAGACATGAATGAATAAAAAAATATTTAAGGAGAAAAGCTGGCAGATGCAACATGCTTTTGGAATAGAGCATGGACAATGAGATGGGGAAAGAGTTCACTAATGGGCCTGATGATTTTGAGATGTCTTTAAGATATAAATATGCAGATCGGCATCAGAGGAGACAGATATACTGATCTCAAGGTCATAGGAGAGAGAAGATTTGAAGACAGATGAGACTAAACAGAATAAGAAAAAAAAAAAAAAAGAAAGAAAGACTGATTGAGACTACACCATTGGGAAAATCCAATATTTAATGACTGGCTAGAAAATGATGAGTTTATAAAGAAGGAGAAAGGAGGCCAGCAATTTTTGTTTGTTTTTTTTTTGAAGATTTCTGAGAAAGCTATAAAGCTATAAGAATGACGTTCCAGAGTAATTTAAGGGATTGGTTTTAGAGAGAGACTGAGTGGCAAATTCCTTTTATTGGGAGAAGGCAAAGAGGACGAGATGAGATGAAACATTTTTAGCATTTAAGATAAGGGTAAATTGAGGAAAATTCCCACCAAATTGTTTGTTTGTTTCTCTCTCTCTCTCTCTCTCTCTCTCTTTCTTTCTTTCCATCTATCTCCAGAATGTAGAAGGTAAGGTAATCTCTAAAGGAAAGAGGTAGTGAGAGAGAGAGATGCATTATCAGAAATTTGATGTGTTGAACCATGATGATTTGCAATGATCATCTAGAAGTTTAGGAGAAGGAGTTGCCCAGAGGAACCTGATGGGATTGCTGCACATTGCTGATGGTACCCTTCAGCCCCCTTGTATGTGCCTTCCGCAGTTGTAGTCAACTGCTTCAGTGTTTGTAGCAAAAATGAGTAGTTGAATTCATTCAAGTTGGGCAGTTTTCCAGATGGATACAATGAAGAGTCAGAAAAACAAGGCGTTTAGGGTGTGAATATTGAAAATATCGCTAAAATGACAGAAAGCTTAATTAGCCCAATTAAAAGAGAGAATTGATAGACTTGGAGAAAATAGAAAAATCATTAGATTGAGGCAATGATGATTTAATTTCAGTGATTTTCTAATTCTCTATTTTTCTTAACTTTTAAATTTTTTAATCATTATTTATGAGAAAAAATATAATCATGTAATATTAAGGAAGTAATACTTTACAAATTATGAATACAGTATTAAATGATGACTATAGGCCATAACTTTTTTATGTTAGTGCCTAATTATGTTGTAATACCGATTGTCTACTTTGTAGTCATAAACTTTTGATATCTATTATATCTAACTCTATATCTAGCCATCCAGTGATCCATCCATCCAAACAAAGATACTTGTCTAAGAAAGTATAAAAATATTTCAAAGTTAAGTTTCCAACATATTTTTCCATATTTTCTATACATATCATAAGTAGCAAGGATTCCAGGAGCATTATTATTATTTAGTGTCATTACAAATTACTTGACATAGCCTTAATGTGGTCACCACTTGTTTTTCCCCATTCATCTTTTTCCTTTCCTATTTCCTTTCTGAAAAACAACTGAACATTAAGCCTGAATTTTCATGCTAGATTATGTTTAACCCATGGCAAATTGATAAATTCTGAGCAGATGTTTTAATTAGAGGTTTTTATTTTTTATTTTTTTTAAGATTTTATTTTTATTTATTTGACAGAGAGATCACAAGTAAGCAGAGAGGCAGGAGAAGGAGAAAAGAGAGAGAGAGACAGAGGGGAAGCAGGCTCCCTGCTGAGCAGAGAGCCTGATGCGGGGCTCGATCCCAGGACCCTGAGATCATGACCCAAGACAAAGGAAGAGGCTTAACCCACTGAGCCACCCAAGCGCCCCTTAATTAGAGGTTTTTAATGCATAGCAAAGTCTAAGAGAGTTGAATGAACATTTCAGATATACTTATTTCAAAAATGCAAATAAATATGTGAAAATTGGTATAGACAATACAAAAACATTTGATTTGGGTGTTAGGATATTTTTGAACTGCAAAATGCTTAGTTCTTTCTTTTTTTGTGGGGGGTGTACTGGTTTGGATAACAGTAATGGCTGCAACAAATGCACTAAAAATACTGAATAGTTCAAATATGTTTATAAAATTGTATTTCTTGTTCACATAATAGTTCAAGATGGGTGATACTGGGTTTTGGGTCACTCTCTTCCATATATGGTTTCAGGGCCCAAGCTCTTTGCACACTGTTGCTCTGCCATCTCTTAGGGTTATATGTGATTTCAGTCAGCTCATGGAAAATGAAGAGGAGCATGAGGAGGGCTTTGTAAATTCATTTATGCAAAGCCTTGACTCATTCCTGACCCTTATTCTTCCATTCACATTCCTTCTGGCTAGAATTCATTTACATGGCTCACCCCAAGTATAAAGGTGGCTGAAAGATATGAGATTTGGCAGGAATATTTTAATATCAGAATGAATAGAGTTATATTTTGGAGTAGAATTCCAGATTTTCATAAGTCATTTTTTTAAGATTTTTATTTATTTATTTATTTGAGAGAGAGAGAGAATGAACACGAGATGAGGGAGGATTAGAGGGAGAAGCAGACTTCCTGCTGAGCAGGGAGCCTGAAGCAGGACTTGATCCTGGACTCCAGGATCATGACTTGAGCCAAAGGCAGTCACCCAACCAACTGAGCCAACCACGTGCCCCTAAGTTTTCATAAATCTTAAAGAAAAAAAAAACAAAGATACAAATTTTCAGTTTGGGGAGTGTCGACTTGGTCTATATCTCTCAGACCCACTATGATTATGTGTTCTCTTTTTAGAAAATATTCATTGAACAATTTTGAGAATCATTGCTTCACAAGCTTGAATAAGTTACTTAAAGTATTCAGTGCCAACTTTATCCATTTGCACTGATGTAGTAGTGTTGTACAACCCTCATACTTAAAAATCTTTTTGAGAATTATTATTCCATTTTACCAGAAATCAGAGACTGAGAATGTTTAGAAACAATACAGAACAAAACAAAAAACTTTTCAGGTTTTTCCTTCTAGCTTCAATAAGAATATCTTACCAACACTATAAGGAAAGTCCAGTGCCAAGATTCATCCAAGGTCTGTTTACACCTAGGTTTTCTGAAGCAATTGTTGCATTTTCTCTTTTATTAAAAATTTTCTTAGGGTAAAAATAAATATATGCTTTTTTCCTATCTAAAATTCTAATCTGACTTACTCTGACCACACATCTTTCATCTGTACATAAAGACTTTTGCTCAATTTTTTAACAAGAAACTTTTTAAAAGTCCATAACATGTGTCAAGTACTGTGATAGGCATTAGGAATACGAATACCAATAATATACTACTCCTCCTCAAGTAAGTTGAGAGAGAGAAAGCAGGCTGGAGTGGAAAGGGAGAGAGAGAACCAAAAGGAGGAAGCAGGTGTTAACACACAATGTCTTAAGAGTAGAGATGGAAACAGGATAGGAATTTATACTGAGTAGTGAGGATAAGCAGCATATAGGAAGGCTCGTAACTCCCATTTCAGGGGCCAGAGAAGACTCTGATGAAAAGGTGGCTTCTGCTGTAGAGCAAGTGGGAGTTAACTAAAGGCATATTGGAAGAGAAGACCAAGTTTCAGGAAAAGTGAACAGCAAATGCATATTTTCATAGTAAGAGAGAATATGACATATTTACAAAATTGGAAAGAATTTAATATGGGCTGACTGAAAAGCGAGGAGGAATCTAGTAAAAAATAAGACTAGGAGGTAGCCAAGTCACAGAGACATTCTATTTAATCATAATTTTCTTACTTATCCCATGAAGCATAGCCTGGCTTTGTAGGCTTCACCCTGAGTTTGCTTCATATTCCTCCATTATCTCTATATTAATTTAAGTGTCTTTTCAGCAACATTGTTTGGTTTATGGTAAAAATTCCAAAAGTGTCCATGTGACATGTCTTCCCATATCCTGTGAAGTGATATTTCCCATAGAAACCAAGATAAGTCTTTCACATTTGTGAGCCGTTCAGTTCAGCATCCTAGTGTTGTCATTCTACTTTGAGATGAGATATATCTAAGAGCAGCAACTATCACCAAAGAAAAGAAATGGGATTTCAAACATGGTTTGAAAAGGAAAAGAGATCTTTTTTTTCCTGATGCTTTATGGCAGAGCTGAGCTCTGGGAAATATAAACATCCATGAACTTGGCTGGTTTTCAGATGTTTACAGTCAAGAGTGGAGGCAGCCCTGGAACCAGTATAATGTAAGTGCATTGGTTCTGAAATGAATGGAAACACAGAGGAGGGAACCTCACCCAAGAGTACGTAGGTACATCTGGAGATAGTACAAGTGAAGAGTAAAGTAGGAAATGACCCTAGAATAAAGGTAAATATATTAATTATTCCTTTGTGTTTCCTCTTCTGTGAACTCTAATTTATCCTCCCCTTTAATCATTTCTCTAATGGAGTCAGTTTTTAAAATCTAGATGTATATGAGCTCATAATGCATTGAAAGCATTAATCCTTTAATCTTATTGATTAAACTCTGGTTTATTGTTGGCTTTTAGAAATTAATTTCTAATGATTTTGAATGAGACAATACTTGAACTTTTATTCTATCTTTTTAAAGTTATATTTTTAAATTAATTGAGTAAAAATGTACCTGGGAGATATTTGGGTAAACGATGTGTAAGGATGATTTAATTTTTTCCTCTCCAAACTCTAAGTTAAAAGCATCAAGACCATAAAATGAATAACGCACATCTTCCTTACTCTTTATAATGTATTTTTATTACATATTAAATTCTTACATAAATTTATTAAGGTTTGATTCTTGGTTGTCCTCTTCAAAATATATCTATTATTCAACTTCTACTATTTTTAATACCAAATGGTGTTTGCATTGCTTCATTGCTCTCATTTTCTCAATATTTATGCAGTTATTTTTCCTCTTTATTTTTCCCAATGAGATTTAAAAAAAAACTCAGAGCAACTTAAATTAGAACTTGTTTTATTTATGAGGAAGACAGCATAGATTTTTTTTTTTACTTTCTAAAGACTATTATAAAGAAAACTGAATTTATTTTTCCCTAGAGAAATGTTATTCTTCAAGGATTTTGTTTTTGTAATACTGTTTTTTTCCTTCTATAGCCTGAGATCTTAATATCATTTTTTTTAAAGATTTTATTTAGTTATTTATTTGACAGACAGAGATCACAAGTAGGCAGAGAGGCAGGCAGAGAGAGAGAGAGAGAGGAGGAAGCAGGCTCCCCGCTGAGCAGAGAGCCCGAAGTGGGGCTCGATCCCAGGACCCTGGGATCATGACCTGAGCCGAAGGCAGAGGCTTTAACCCACTGAGCCACCCAGGCGCCCCTTAATATCATTCTTAAAGGCAACTTTCAAAAATGGAACTAACTGGCTGCTAAGCTGTTATTTTATCTCACTGATGTTACCAAGTTGAAGTATTTCAATAGCAAATAATATTAAAAATAAAAGAAATATTAAAATGATAATCTGATTAAACTGACCAAAGAATTTACTAATTTTCAAACTTAAAATATTTTGTCTGTTTAAGATCAGTAAAATACCATAGATTTTATATATCAAGTAACCTAATGTAAAAGAAGAAGACACTGTAATATAGATTTTTCAGAGATTACATGCTGGTTAGCTTCAGAACCAATACTCAGTTCAATCCACTTCAATACTAATCTTGTTTGATAAACCACTGGGACACAACACTGTATTAAGAGTATGTGTGTTGAAGTCAGGCACATCTAAATGATATGGCTGCCATTTGTTTAGCTGTATTTAGCCTTTTGTAAGCCAAGAATAAAAGGGTGTTTGTGAGGGTTTACATGAGATGCAGACACAGTATTTGTATGCTTGATATATGAAAGTGTTTAATAAATACCATTGACTCTTACTACAATAAATGTTATTGCTATTGACTACTATTAGTTAATATAAAAAGTGGAAATCAATGAGGCTATATTTGTAATTAGATAGATAGTAACAAATTTTTAAATATGTTGCACTTTGCCCTGAATCTATAACATTTCAAAATAGGTTAAATTTTTTTAGATGACATTCTCAAATTATGTTCTTCAGATTCCTTCCTTGTGGATGAAAGCTGAACTTCTGATTTGAGAAATTTGAACTGATTGTTTGGAAAATGAAACCATCATGTGTATAATAGACAAGTGATATCATCTAAAAATTTCTTTAAAAATTGACTCAATGTTCCTTTTCTAATATTTTCAAATTTTTAAATTTATGCATTATAATATAGCTATAACATTGTGCAATTTTATTTAAAGATTTCTCAAGTAAATCCATGATTGTTATTTGGTAATCAACTTCAGAATGAATTTTGCTGGGGAATGGAATGCAGAATTATATTGTGTAATTTAATATTTCCCCAAATTTGGATGAATTTAATTGAAAATATTAGCTTCAGTGGCACTTTTTGGGTTCTTTTTTTTTTTTTTAAGATTTTATTTATTTGACAGAGAGAAATCACAAGTAGGCAGAGAGGCAGGCAGAGAGAAAAAGGAGGAAGCAGGCTCCCCACTGAGCAGAGAGCCCGATGCGGGGCTCGATCCTAGGACCCTGGGATCATGACCTGAGCTGAAGGCAGAGGCTTTAACCCACTGAGCCACCCAGGTGCCCCACTATTTGGGTTCTTTAAGGACTGATAGTTTCCTAAAACGTATAAAAATGTGACACAACACTATTTAGTACAGAATTTAGGAAAAATTAGGCAGAATAAAATATCTTTTATGTGTTAGAAGTGTGATTGGGAGCTTCTTAGGTTGCTAGTGAAGACATCTAATTAAAAACTATTTCTTGATTTCCTTGGAGGAAATCTGGACAGAATATGGATTTAAATTTTTTGAATAAAATTTTAAAAACCCTAAATTTTTGTGTGAATAAAAGGATGACATTAGGTAATAGAGGAATTTGGTGAAATTTGAAAACAAAATTAGCTTTGGTGCATTGGTAGGTACAGAAAATACTCTATTGTACACATCAAAATAACTCCAGAGCAAAACAAAAGCTTATTTCATGAATATTAAAATGTCCAGGGCTTTAAGAACTTGGAAAGAATACTCACCATAATTTTGTTTCTTTAAATTAAATTCCTCTGAGGTTTAATCTTTATGTGTTGGTTCTTGACTTAAGTTCAATTGTCTTTTTTTAAAGTCAGGAAGTACCTTTCTGTCCTGTTTTTTAAAGAGTTTTGGTCAAGCATGCCTGTATGGCTTGGCTGGTAAAGCATGTAACTTTTGATCTTGAGGTCTTGAGTTTAAGCCCCATGTTGGGTGTAGAGATTACTTAAAAGAAATAAAGAGTTTTGATCACAGTGAGTTTTAAAAATGTAACAAAAAAATTTTAAAAAAATTTTATTTTTTAAATTTCTTTTCAGTGTTCCAGAATTCATTGTTTATGTACCACACCCAGTGCTCCATGCAATACGTGCCCTCCATAATACCCAAAACACGTTGAGATGAGTGAATGCTTTTCAATAGATACAATGTTATATTTCATCAGTAATTTTCTGTAGTTAACTAGGTATATTTCTAGAATTTGTTATGTTGTGAAGGGTCATATGTTATATACACCAATGTGCATGATTTATTTCCATTTTATTTCAAGTTTCACAATTTTCCTTCTCAAGGAAACTAAAAGTCTGTTTATGTTATTGCCTCTTCAGATTTTGGTAACATTATGATAGTCTCATAAAATATATTGGATAATTTTCATACTTCTGGAGCAATATGGAAGGTAACTTTTCCTTAAAACTCACATTAAACTAGCTGACTCTAAAGCTATTTTGGGGTAATAATCATTTTATATCTTTAATAACATACTTTTTATTCATTTACTTAATTTGCCTTTAACTCTTTGATTAAATTGATATTTTTCCAGAAAATTAACTCATCAAGTTTGGTTAGTCGGGTATGATAATAATGTGCTGACAACATAGTAGCAGTTGTTGCTAACTCCTTTGTGTAGGGTTTAAATTCTTGGCCCTGTTCTAAATGTTTCCCATACATGAACTCAACACCATAATCCTGCTCCTGATAGAGTTAAAAATATTCTCAAAAGATGTATAACTGAAAAAGCATTTTAATAACAAGATTCTGATATTTTGGCTCAAAAACACTGGGATTATATCTATATTTATACTTCCTTGCATAATATCCATATAGAGATTATTGTATATATAGGTGTTTTTGTGCTATTTTAAAAAGTCATAATGTGGGAAATATTAAAATTACTCACAAAGTTGAATCACTGGTATGAAGAAAAAGATAATAAAGTAGAAGTTACCCAATTTCATAAAGCATGAAATCAAAGCCAACAAAATTGTTTAATTAACAAAATAAGCTATTAATCTTACAAAAATACAGTCCTTCACTTAAATTCATGTAAAGTAAAAAGCACAATAAATATCAGAAAGCTGTCATAAAATAATTGCTGTGGAAGACAACATAATTCGCTGGACTTCTGATGCCTCGTTTCAAGATACCATGGAGCATTGTGTGGAGTTTTATCAAATGAGCCCTTTATAGCTTTATTTTTTTTTAAGATTTTATTCATTTATTTAGGAGAGAAAGAATGAGAGAGAGAGAAAAAAAGAGAGAGTGCATGAGAGTGGGGGAGGGTCAGAGAGAGAGGCAGACTCCCTGCTGAGCAGGGAGCCTGATGCAGGACTCCATCCTGGAATGCCAGGATCCTGGCCTGAGCCAAAGGCAGTGGTTTAGCCAACTGAGCCACCCAGGAGCACCCCCCCTCCCCCGACCTTATATCTTTTAGTTTCCCAAAGACTCAATTCTAATTTGCAATAACCTTGGACTCACATGTAAAAATCTGCTATTGAATCTGTAGTTTCCTTTCCTTACCTGCTTTCCTTTCAATTTGTTTATAATACTTGCACTTTATTTATCTTGTTACCCATATGTCTCAACCTGCTCTCTACTAATGTCATCAGTGCATTAAATCCAAACCTTCTTTCAGTCCCCTGAGAATGCAAATTAATCTCATAGAAAGTTCTCTTATCGTTGATAAGTTTTCTGAGGTATTATCTTTTTCCAAGAGCATAGGACAATGTTTTATATCTCATGAATACATGTTTGCTGTCAAGTCCCTTTCCCTTTTTCACCACTTCCGTAAAGTAAAAGAAATCTGTCCAGACTTTGTGATTGCCAACAGAGAGGGTAGATTGTTCTTTGCCTCACTCACCATCTTGTTGTTCACTGGCACAATTCCCAGTCTACATTCTGAATTGAAGTTCAGGTTGATGTGTGCAGCAACTCGCTTCAGTGCTCTGCTATGTTGATGCTTCTACTCAAGCCCTTACCACACCAACATGGCGCATGATACTAAGGGCTGATCAGTGTTCAGCACTACTGGATAAATCTTCCTGCTCTACAGCCAATTATTACACTTTCTTTGTAAGGATTATGTTGCCTGAAATGTTCTGCTTCTCTATCTCCTCTTAGTCATTGTCCTGATGTCTTTTGGGGATTACTAGGGATGACTTAGGATAAACACAAGTATGGACAATGTGGTCAAAAGATAAGAGATGAAATAGGTATCAGAAAAAGCTTGTTATTTATGGGTTAGAGTTTTGAACCTTATTCCAAGCTTTAGCAAAGTTATTTTCAAGTGCTTTCAACAGGAAAATTGCATAATTTCCATTTTTTAAAAAGGTCACTTTATGTGATGCTTAGAGAATGAATTCATGGGGTTAAAGGTGGAACAGGAAGAATAATTAGGAAATTAATGTCAAGAAATAATGGTAGCTTGGACTAGCTTGGTAGTTCTAAATATAAGTAAATGAGTGTGAGGTTATATCTTTTTTGGTACAACTGACAAGACTTGGTAATTTGTCTGAATGAGTAGTGACTGGAGAGGTAGGTATCATGAATATACCCCAGGTAACCTTCTTGAGGAAGAGATTGTATAGATTTCCATTTACTGATACAGGGAGCAGTAGAAGAGGAGTGGGTAGAAATGGAAGAATCAGGAGTTCAATGTAGACATATTGAATTTGAGATTCCTGGAGACATTCAAATAGAAAGATCAAATAACCAATTATATGTACTTCTGGAGTGAAACTATAGGTTTTTACAAGCCTGATCACTGAGAGTGATCAGTTTTTAGATGGTAGCTGAAACCATGGGAATGGAAAGGAAGAGTTGCAGACCCAAACCTGAAGAACCCTAATATTTAAAGGTCAAATAGAGAAGAAGGGGCTAGTAAAGGGGCTTAAGGTCAGAGAGGGAGGACCAGGCTAAGTATCACACAGACATGGGAGAGAAAAGTGTCCAAACAGGCAGGAGTAGTTAGCAATGTGAAATGTAGCTAAGAGGTCTCAGAAAACAGTTACTGAAAAATGCCCTTTGGGTTTGGTGCTATCAAAATCTGCAGAAAAAAAGAAAGTATAAATAGCAGTTGGTTCTTTTTGCTAAAGCTTTGCATTTTTATCTGTAGTTATAATTGGAGATTCAAATTACATGAAAATATTTTTTATCTCCATCTTAAATCCTTCCAGATTTGACTTCACTTATGAGAGTTTACTTAGCATTCATATGTTTTTCTATTGTGTGTGTATTAAACTTGATGAAAATAAACCTAATTAATTAAGACTATACAAAAGCTAAAAGAATTCTTTGGCTACTATATTGAATGACTTCCAAAAGTACTTTGACTTCTTTGGGGGAAAAAAAAAGTGCAATAATTTAGTTTGTGTAGATACCCCCCACATTGATTCTCAACTGAAAATTTAAACACATTTTATTGTGCAGTGATTAGTGATTATTTACCAGACACCTTGCTAGATGCTGAGGATAATACGATAAATAATGTGAAGAGCCTTAATAAGTAAAATAAGACCTACTAATTTGATGCAGCGATGGAAAGCTCTCACTCAATCATTCAAGGAAGCCGCTGGGGGGGGGGGGTTCTGCAGACTCTTGAGATTCTTTGAGTTACACTAACAGAAGAGCGGCAGTGGAGAGGGACTCTGGAGATGGTGCAGCTGATAAATGAGGTTTATTTTTCTTCTATTTTCAGTGCTGATTGAATCCTGTTGCCTTTGTCTGTCAGCACTGAATCAAATTGACAGAACAGTTTGTGCTCCATTTGTTTTCTCTTGTTTGACATTGGTGTCTCATTGATTTGTCATCTCAAACCCTGACCAGGTCCATTCTACTCTATAACCACTATTACTATGAACTGACCTTTTACAAAACAAAACAGTAGTCAAAAAAAAAAAAAAAAAAGCTTTATTATTTTTTTTTTTATTTAGGTGCAGGCATGGTAGAAGCATTGTTCTAAAAAGAATTCTTAGAAAGTTCTCTTTCTCTCATAAGAATGTGGCTTATAAAATACATATAAAACAATGTGTATGTGTACACACACACACATACACACACACAAAGGTCTTTAAGGTCTCTTTTGCTTCACGACAGATTGTGGAAACAATACTATAGAGCATAAAGAACTGGGTTTTGGAGTCAAGTTTAGGTTTAAATGCTTATTCTGACTTTCTCCTTAGGTGACCTCAGACAGGGAGTTGAATCTCTTTATCTCTATTTTCTCATCTATGACATTGGATAATAATTGAACACCATCTTGTTGTGAGGATTAAATGAGACCGTGTGTCTGCCACCTAGTAGGCTACTCACTTTACAGTCAATTTAATTTTTTAAAAGTTCATACTTCCTTAACTTTTTCCTTAATACTCAACATATTTTCAGAATTATTTTTAGAAACTATAATTTGGAGCTGATTCTAATTATGGCATTACTAAGTACTTACCTATGGTATACATCTTTACACATAATATTATTATTTAAAGTTTTTTGATCCAGCTTACACTGAGAACACAAGTAGATGGGTAAGAATGATACAGGAAAGAAATATGACTGTAGGAGTAAATGAAAAACTTCTTTGGTAAATGTGATAAATGGTTCATGGCCTTAGAATATATGATTCTATTTCTACCAAGAAAGCCGTGTAAATAGCAGGAGTTTGGTCACGGACACTTTAATTCTACTGGATTGTGTAAAATCAGCATGGTTGGAAATAACAATATTCTAGTCGGTAGACATAAGGGAAAGACATGGCATGTGAACAAATGGGCAGTTGAGGAAGATGATCACAGGCAATTTCTTAGATTCATAAAGACCTGGGGCAATGGGTTATGCCAAGGCTGAAAATGGCTTTTAGTAACTGGGAAAGTGCACTTTACCTTCTTGTTGAATGAGTGTTAATGTCTGTGGGTAGTTCAGGTTTGAGGGGGCCTGTGTGATGGGATTTTATTAGTCCCTGGTAGCGTGCTACCTTCTAATTTAGCTTAAATTCTTTTTTGTGACTTTGTCCTATAAACTCGTATCTTCTGTGGCAGGTGTTGCCCTCAAAATTCCAAAAGTTATAGAATTTACATGGAGGTATGGTAAAGTAAATGTCTGAATTTCCAAAGATGTGCAGAGGGGGGAGGGGACATCAGGAGTAGGAAATACAGTGGCTTCTGACTTCTGTCAGCTGGAATATGGATTGGCTATTTCTTAAAAGAGAGAGCGCTTTTGGGGTAATCACTGTACATTTTTAGAAGGCATATATTACAAGCTCACCTTTTCAGAATCAAAGATCAGGATTCTATCCTGTGTTCCAAGAATGTGATATATATGGTAATCATGATGAATGAACAAACTGGGAGATTTTGTTGAAACGTCTGGGTTGTTATGGCAATTTCCAATGTCTTCTCTAAGCAGAAATATGGAAGATATTACTGACTACCTTAGTAAGACTAAAGAGAAGGTCAGACCAAGTCTGTATTATAATAAAAAGGGAAAAGTTGCAGAAATATAAAATTTACAGGGGATGAATTAAATGATATTAATGTGAATATGATGTGATATTGACAACTTTGATTTATTTTGATACTCAAATAAATTCATTAAGTATCAGTCTTTTCCATCCCCATCATTGTAATGATTATATTCATTAAATTTCTGGATACAAGTGAGATGGTTGGGTGTGACGAATGCATCCTTGATTGGAATATTATAATGATCAAACTGTTCTTCTTACCTCCAACTCTATTCTTTTCCATTTTAGTCTTTGCTCACCATGACCAGCTTTATCTTTTTTATCTTTTTATGGCTGTCAACAATCTTTCTCCTTCTAAAACTTTCATGGTTTCTCTATGAATGCATGCAGAATAATTCTTGGCATTAAATGCTTTTCTCTCAGGTATGCCTTCATTTCCTCTTGGCATCTGCTCCAAATTACTCAAGATCCATAATGCCTTCTCCATCTTAACTATAAATGATCCCACCCCTTTCTGTCTTCTGCTAGTCCTATTTTTTATTGCTGGTGTTATTAATTGTGCTTTAGATACTAGTACCAGCTTAGCCACTTACCATATAATTTTGAAATGTTACTTAACCTCTTTGGGCTTTAGTTGCTTTATCTATGAGGCAAAGAAATTGGAGTAGAATCAAATTAACACTTAGTGCTAATGGTCTTGACAACTCAACTCTGCCATTAGCTGACAGAGGTAATATGTAAATAAATGAGCTTGATTTTTCCATAAAAGTTTATTTATGAAAAAAGACAGTGGGTCAGATTCAGTCTGTGAACCATAACCTGGAGTGTACTGTAATCTCTGAGTGTCCTTTAAGTACTGAGATTTTATGAGAAGATAAGCTATTTCTATTCCTTACATCAAAGGACTGAAGTTTTCCCTCACAGTGTATCTTCATAAGATACTAAACAAACTGTGGGTTTTGGAGGGGGTAGCGGTGGGGGATGGGGTGAGGCTGGTGGTGGGTGTTAAGGAGGGCATGTATCGCATGGAGCACTGGGTGTGGTGCATAAACAATGAACTTTGGAACACTGAAAATAAATACAATAAAATTACCCCCTCCCCCCGCCAAAAGATACCACCCTAGTTAATTGTCATTGGTGATGATGGAAATTTTTGATCTTGTACTCCTTCTCCCAAGTACATTTCACATGATTATGAATATCTTAACATATATTCTGTCAATATAGCAAATGCAGAGGGCCCATTTTCTCAGTTCCACAGCTGATCATTCTGACCAGAGCATACCTGGGCACAACTGTTTTGTCATTTTCTTCCATACATCTTATTATAGGTCAAATTCCATGTGGCATTGTTAGGGTCCGTGATCAAAGGAATGAGACTGATATAAAGCGAAAATCAAACAAAGCTTTATTTCACGCCAAGCATCAAAAATCAAACTGACCGGTCAGGGCTGTCTCTTACGAAAAGATGACGACGATGATTCCGACAAGGTCACTCCCAAGAAGGCTGCTCCTGACGAGGCTGCTCCGCAGATGAGGCTGCTCCCTGGTTGGAGCCGCTCCCGAGAAGAGGCCACTCCCAAGAAGGCTGCTGCTGGTGAGGTAGCTCCCCGGACAGGGCTGCTCCCAAGAAGAGGCCACTCTGGAGGAAGCTGCTCCCAGGACGAGGCCTCTCCCAATGACGAAGAGGCAATGACAGCGACGACAGAGAGGACAACACCGATGACACAGACTCTGCTCCCCATGACGCCACTCTGACAAGGCTGCTCTGGTGAGGCCGCTCCCCAGACAAGGCTGCTCCGGTGAGGCCGCTCTGGAGGAAGTCTCTTTTTTGATGATGCTGCTCCCGCAGGGCTGCTCACCGAGGAGGCCTCTTCCCAGACGAAGCTGCTCCCCGGAATGACACAGCTCCGGCGAGGCAGCGGCTCAGGGTTCGTGGCGAGGTTGCTGCCGTCTAGGCTGTTCCCCATCGCGCCGCTGCCGAGGGTCGCAGTGTGTGGATGGGGCTGCTGGCGTTGGGGCCGCTGGTGTCTTGGTGCCGCAGGTGTCTCAGGGGGCCGCAAGTGTCGGGACGCCGCAAGTGTCGGGACCGCTGGCGTCGGGACCGCTGGCGGCTTGGGGCCACCAGCGTCGGGACCACTGGCGGCTTGGGGCCACCAGCGTCGGGACCACTGGCGTCGCTTATAGCTCTTACAAGAGCTGTTACAGCCCCTATAGCTCTTACAAGAGCTGTTACAGCTCTTCTGCTCCCGCCGACTCTTCTCTCTGCTGCTGCTTTTTCTTATTCCTTCTTCTTCCTCCGACAGCTCTCCTTCTTCTCCCCTCGACAGCCTCGCAGACCAACCTTTACGAGGGTGGTTGAGCCCCACCCCTACACAGGCGGCCAATTGAATCCCAATTCACCCCAGTGGATATACGCGCGCCCCACCGATTGGACATCTCCACCAGGCCTGCCCCGCCCCTACATCCGGGGTCCACAATCCAGTTCCTCTGGGAGGGGCAGGCCCTTACAGCATTATACTTACAATATTTTTGTTTTCTGAAATATTGGGGGGGGGTAGGATAAGCAATATATCAGCAACTCAGTAGATTGTGTTGGTTGGATGAGTAATTAATATTAGGAGCTCACATAGTCATTTTTGACATTTTCATACATACAAAAAAATTGATCTTTCACAAATCTTCGTAGCTTCTCCAAACTATGACAAAATTGGTAGCCCCTTGGCAGAACGTATCAATAAGAGTACCTGATCTTAAGCTGAGTAAAACCTGACTTGATTTACATTTTGCTTCAGTGGAAAATGAAGGGAGATGGGGAATGCCCTCATTTTATTTTGATTTCCCCTGAAGTCTCTTTTCTTTTATCTTTGATCTAGTCTTAATTAGCGCCTTCTAGAGCTCTCTGTCCTATTCAACACTGCCACACTCACTAGGCCTGAGCATTTTTTGAATGAAGTTAACTGAGTGTCTCTGGGAGAACATTCATAAGGCAACAAAAGCCTGCTTATCTTTTCCTCATTCTTGCTGCACTAATCTTTTAAATCTTTGTGTAAAGGGAGCTGAGAGTCTATCTGCAATCTCACCTTTAAAAGCAAAATCCTATATCCAGAGTACTCCTATCACTTTTATCAGCTTGAGGCTCATCTGGTGGTTTCTTTATACCTATATCCTATCTGACTTTCATTTCCTTAGTAAAGGCTGCAGTTCCACATCAGGCTCTTATATATTGGTTCTCTGTTTTCCTCCTAAATTTCCTGTTCTAGTAGGCTGTACTGCACAAGATTTCTTTACATGTCCACTGTTGATAAACTTAATTTTTTATCTGTGTGGATTTATATTCACTAATACAGAATTGGTGTGCCCAGAAAACATGAGTTTGAATTCCTATCATTAGTCTATTGGATACATACTGGGATCCCAGAAGTGGTAAATTGTCAGGCACATTGAAAAATTATGGTCTAGATGATTCTGCACTAGTATATTACACCTACCATCGATACAAAATAAAACTTTTTTCCCCTCCTGGTAACTCCAGATTCTTAGATGAATGTGAGATATGCTTTAAAGAATTTGATTCTTAAGCAAATGTGATCTTGACATGTGAGTTAGGAGATAATTATTCTCTTCACAGAGGAATTCCTCAATCTGTAGAAAGGCTCTTTCACAGTTTCTTTTAATAATCAGCTTTCCTTGATTCTTACAGTATTTTACCTGTCAGAAACCTTGAAAAGTAATGAATTTAAAGGTTAATACACAGAACCATTATCAGTAGAGAGCTCAAGAGTAGATGAAACCACTCTGTAATTACAGCCTTAGGCAATAACACATCAACCTGATCGTCAGGAACATATTTCTGAGTAATGTGAGGTGCACTACAAATAACACCACCGTGGAGGAACCTAATCTTTTAACCTTAACATCCTAGAATTAACCTCTATTCTTTTTTCTCCCTTTCTACTTGGCCAACAAATTCCATCACGTTTTTTTAAAAGGGTTTTAATTAAAATTCTAGTTAGTTAACATATAGTGTAATATTATTTACAGGTGTACAATTTAGTGATTCAACACTTCCATACATCACCCAGTGCTCATCATCACTGCAAGTGTGCTCCTTCATCTCCATTGCCTGTTTCACCCATCCCCCCACCACCCCTCTGCTAACCATTAGTCTCTTCTCCATGGTTAAAAGTCTGTTTCTTGGTTTCCCTCTTTTTTTTTTTTTTTTTTTTTTTTTTTGCCTATGATCACTTGTTTTGTTTCTTAAATTCCACATATGAGTGAAATCGTATGGTATTTGTCTTTCTCTGACCAATTTATTTCGCTTAACGTAATACCCTCCATCAATTTTATCTCCAAACTAGCTCTCATATCTGTGTCCTCCTATTCATTCAATTCACTTGCTGCCAGTAGAGTTCAATTCCTTTGCTCAGCAAATATATTTAGGGTTGACTATGAATGTCTTAGTCACTATTCTAAGTGTTGGAGATAGAGGTATTAAAAGAATAAACAAGATTTCCTTTCTGGGTCTTACATTCTTATTCAGAATTACATTATTTCTTGCTTTGATGACTAACATTTATCTCATGCTTTTAATCTCCTTCCCCTGGAATCTCTTTCTCATTCTAACACCTGAGTTTTCTCTCTGAAAGACTATCTGGATCATGGCATTACCATATTTGAATGACTCTTTATCATCAACTTTCAAAGCGCCAAGTCTGGTGGCTATGAGTGCTCTTTATGGCCTGATCTCAATCTGCTTTTCTAACTTGATTTCCTGCTCCTCCTTTCACTGTTCTCGAATCCCACAGGACCAAGTACTGGTCTTAGAATAGGCTTAGAATAAGATGAAGTTTCACCAGCTCTCTTGTGATTTTGCACTTACTTATTGTAATTAAAATTCTACAGTTTCATTTGTACCATAAGAATTTCTATTTAATTCTGTGAAGGGAGTGAACTTTGCCCTCTGCAGACAGTTAATTTCTTTGTCTGTAACCCATAAAAATTTTTAAAACTTGCTTTTATAAAAGTAGCAATTGTGGATTCAAATTATTTCTTGGGGGGCTTCTGATTATTTTTATACTTGTTTATTTTTCATTTCACTCCCATTAGATGTATTTCTCACTCACTACAGCAAACTATCCATTCTCAGGCATCCTCAGGAAATGTGGTGCAGTGGCTGCCCAGATTTTCCAAAACTGCTTTTTCCCAGGTGTCATTAAATTTTAAGAGAAAAAAGTATTAATGCGTCTTAAATAATTTAAACACTTTAATCATTCTCATTAAATTGTCAGCTTCTTGAAGGCAAAAGATATCTTCTTTGTACTAAACAACAGTTTTCTGAATAAAGGCTGAAATAAGTGGATGAATTACACAGAAATTCTGTGCTTTTTTCTTTTTTGAAAGAGATATTTAGGGGAATATAAAGATAACCTAAAGAAAGTCATATGTTCAGTTGTCTCTTATGTACCGTATCTAATATGACCGCCACTGAATATATGCACCCCCAGCACAAAATCAACCAAAACTAAGGGAGAAACAACAGTAGCACTTACGATTTAAAATCCTGTGCAAAGTAGTTACTCGGTTCTAATAATTTTGTTATCTAGAAATAGCTTAAAATATGTTTTTTATAATTCTTGTATTGATTAGCACAGTTATCTGAAAAGAACAGCATCCTTTTTACAGAGGACATCCATCAAGATATTCATAACTTTAGCAATACAAAATGTTGTATCATCCTTGAATGGGTTTTGATGCTTTACCCTACAGAATTGATGGTCTCTCCACAAAGACTACTGATGTTATGCAAAAGAGTAGTATTTCCAGAACTACCTAAAAGAGAGCATATGAGACCAGTCCAGAAGGAAGAGCTTAAAGGATCACATGCTTGAAGTGAGAGATGTGAACATAGACTCAGCATAGGGAGCCCTCAGTTCTCAGGCCTCCTCAGGGAATGTGGTGAGATCTGCCCAGATATTTCCAATACCAGCATTTTCTCAGGTGTCATGAAATTTTGAGATAAAATAAGTATTAATATATCTTAAAAATTGAAACAATTTAACTTAATGAGGCAGAAAAAAATTCAAAAGAACAATATAAAGTCCATATGAAGTAGAATTTCTTAAAGCAAGAAAAGCCACTATCTAGATCTTTCAAACTTGTGATCCTGTTGTATTATTTGTTTCAAATTAGCAGGGTTAAGGAAACAATCTCAGCAGAATACGGTTATGGTTCTGGTCTAGCTAAAGAAATGTTTACAAATAGTCCTTAAAATGAAGATGTATAAGTGAGTGAAAAAAAAGTGTAAATAGTTATGTTTAGAGTATATATGAATGTAATGAAGATCCTTATGTCCCCAAGGACAGCCATTGATTTACAAGAGGATATCTGTGAAAATACATACCTGGTTCTAAAATTTTCAGCCTACTGGTAAAAAGGCAAGATCTAGTACTTTAGGAATATGTATATATGTATAAATATAAATATAAATATAAATATATATATATATATATGCCTTTCATAGATAAAGAGGAACTCTTTCCCATAAGTGAGCAATGTAAGTAGTCTTCTTGTTTTGTACCAGTTAAACTTTGTTTTTGCTTGGATAAAGGTTTTAATTACATGAGTTTACTATGATACCAGTGGAAAATCACCTAGGGTAAAGTGATTTTTTTTCCAGTCTCTCAGAAAGCATGGGATATTGAGAAAACAACCCACAGGTTTATTTCTCTGCAATACCCCACTGTGACTCCATGGGCTGATTACCATCATAGAAACTGTCTAAAAATGATACAGGTGAAAAAAGATAAAGGAAATTTGCAGTGCCAACATTAGATCCTGTGATGAATGGACCTTGACTGTCATCTGACATAGAGGCTATAACATAGGGAACTGAACAATAGTTTCCTTGGTGAAGTGTGATATCTTCTTTTTATCTGAATTTTGTGTCAAGGTTAGTATTCTTTGTTTATAATTTTCTTTCACAAACATGCAAGTCTTTGAAACTGTCAACCTCAGTGGACTTATTTTCTTTTTCCTCTCTCACCTCTATTTGAAGACTTGTTTTGTTTTTCTGTCCACTTTGAGAATATTTATAATAATCTGAATGCTGCCATTCTCTCTAGGTTAGATATGTGCTTTCATAAAGGCATCTTAAAGTTACAATGAACAGTGCTGTTTCCTGAAACTTAGAGCAACTCTAAAAAGTTGATAGATTTACAAAATAAGTATTATTGCTGTCTATTGTACAATTGAAAATATTATTTAGATAATCCTATCAAAATGTATGAAGCATATGAAAAACTTTTACAATAGTAAAAATGATAGTTTGTATTTCTTAGATGGTCTTCAAATTCATTTATTTTACTTTTAATTTATTTGCTAATACAAGAATAAGACAAATGACTACATTCTGAAGTCCTTTCTCCTTTGTGAGAAAATGTTCTGTTTCCTTAAATTTAGTCTCTGATCTGTTGGTAATAGAATTATGTATAGTCATTGTTTTGCTAAATCTGGACCTTGTATGCGATTATGGATCTTCATGCCCCCAAACAGTGTCTCAGTATTTCTGAGAGTGCATAGGGGTATCTGAAAAGGACTTAACAGTAAATGCAATACTCAACTCCTGGTTTATTTTCCTTGTTTGTCTTTTCTGTTCCCTCTGTTCAATTCTCCTTCATCTTCCCATGCACCTTCCTTGGTGAGCTGGAACCCAAGAAGTTAGAGAGATCTTACAAAAGGGGAAGAAACTTGGTATTACTCTCTATTTGAGTATCATTAGTGGGTCTTATACAATATATAGTTTTTAGAGAAGTAGCTCTGTGAGGTTTATATTACAAGTCTGGCCTTTTCCGAAGGTCTAAACTTAGCTAAGTCCAATGTGGATAGATGTGAGTGACAGAGAACTATCCTCTCAGTTGCTCCTCCTGTCTTTTGACCTCAGCTTAGGTGCTGGATCAAGCTTGTCCTGTCTGGATACTGTTTTTTGATTAGGCATTCTTTCTTAAGAGGCTCATTAGCGCCTCAAGTAAAATTACCCTGAACTTCTCAAGTATTTGGTGGAATCTCAGATAAAGGATTCCTTTCCTGCCTGTTTTAAGTTGAATATTTCCTTAGATACTTCTGATTGCTCTCGTATTTTATATAAATAGCTAAAGTAACTAGTAGCTGGACCACCTGAAAGGAAATTTGATTGAGGTAAAGGCTTTTTGAGCTTGTTATAAGAGTCATGATAAATGAGTAGAAAATGAGCAACTCAAGGTTTCAAATATGACATACTACTTGAAGTACATAATGACTTTGAAGATTTGGGGGCCCTTATTGTAAGCAGTAATTTTTGTCAATGGTGATAATAGTATTTTATAGAAAAGTACAAGGATATAAATATAATTATAAAACTACAGAATGGTTTTCAAAATTAAACTTGCTTGAACTTACACATTAAGCTGCCCAGAATATTTGAAATCTTAAAGTTTTCTAGTCTATTATTCCTGTGTGTAGCAGAAAACCAAGAGAGAGATGGGAAGCATTGCAATCACCACTCCTAGCCTCTACCAGGAAAAAGAGAAAAAAATGTTGCTTTTTCAGGGTTATCTCATCTTCCACATCATTTTTTCTTCCCTCCCCTTTGTGCCAAAGGATCTATATGGATTAATATATTTTCTTGAATGCCCCCAAGATCTCTACCGTAAACCTGCCTTCTTTAGGCAATATCTCTGTGCTGTGGTGCCATCATTTTATTCTATATCCTTCTAAGAACAGCTTTCAAGCAAATGGAAATGTTGAAAATATTTGAATGAATTTGTATATCTTCCAATAATGTTTTTTTCCCCCCAAAGAATGTTTGTTATACTGAAGGATATTGGGATTAGTGGGGTGATATGTGGGCAGAATTGTTTTCTCACAATCCACCACAGCATGTGAAAATGGTAGTCCTTATGCTTTCTCTACATAAAACTGTTGCTCTGTTGCTGTTCAGGACACACTGCAGTTTGAGACTGGATATTTATAAGATGAAGAAGTACATAGGATTTGGAGTCTGGGCTCAACATCTCCCACTCTATGTTCTTAGACAAGGCTTGTTATTTTATTAGTAAACAGAACATGTTATTAACATCTCCCTTACTGGGTTTAGTCAAAAGAAAACATGAGATATTGTAAGTTTGGATTCTTTATGGTTTGTTATATGCTATATTGAAAATGAACCAGTTGTAGGAGTAAAAGATTTGGTTTACATACATACATACATGTGTAAACAAAAATCTCACATTAGACACATACCAAGTTTTGAGATAATATATACAAATACATATTTCTCATAAATTATTTTATCTATGATTGTTATCTGTATTTATATTATTGTTATCAGTAGTCTTGGAGATTTTTAGCTTACACCATATAGGGTAGAGTTTCAGAGGGCTAGATGTAAAGAGGGGAGGCATCGTTAAATACTTTAAAACCTCCATACCTCAGTTGCCCTAGAATTTATCTTCTTTGATAAACAAATTTGATTTTAAGCCATTTGGACATAAATAAGTATATTCTGAGCAAGTAAATAACATTATGGTCAAAAAGCAAACTGCACAGGCACATTTTTGGAGGGCCATGATGACAACTCCATAGTAAGCCAAGACTGGGCCATAACAACAACAAAAAAGATAAAATTCTGACAATAATTTATATTTTATCAAGGTGCAAATCAAACATTTTTAACCATGCCAGTATTATTTTATTATTTGTAGATGGGGCACACTAAAAGGAGCACAAGGACAGAAAGAAAAATTCTGGGTATGTAACTCTTTCCAACTGACTTTCTACTGTGAAGTTAGTATTTTAGAATCATCTGAGTCTCTACTTCCTGATTTGTGTTAGTCCTATCCTAAGTCATTGTAATATTGTTTGTAATAATGGTATTTTGTCCAGCAGAACAATCATTATAATCATTTATATTATAGTAATAGTTTTTCTCTATTCCTCTTATTTCAAATTATAAATGAAGAATCAGTATTTTTTTTCAAAGTGAGAATCAACAGGAAAACATTTTGTTATCAGCTATATTAATGGTTAAACTTTTCCCATATGTCAATTTTGTGTTCTTACAATTTTTTTGCTATGGATGATGGCTTATATTCAACAATACTTGTTGAATGAGGGAGTGAATAACATTGTGTGCATTCAGGAAAAAATTAGTCAATTCACTAAAATAGTTTTCATTTTACATAAAAATTAATATTTTGGTTTAATTAAATATGAAATTTTTAAGTAGTACTACTGTTTTGCAAAGAATTATGAAGGGTCTGAGATGTTATCCCACTTGAATTAAGGAATTGGGTCAGAAGAAAAGAGTACTTAACTGATGCTCACATCCAGATCAACAGCCACATGTCACCACATAGGTCCTCACACTTTAGTCTCACAATGATAAAAGGCAACAACCTTTTTTCATACAGGTAGCACCTGATATCTCATAAACCTCATAAACAGAGAACAGTAGATTTTCTCCAACTATCTGTATAGGAGACAGGCAACCTCCTTATTTCTCGCAAGGAGAGAAAAAAAAATTCCATTAAGATGGGATGGATAGGGTCTTGTGTTCTTATCCTTACCCTCAGGAATATAAATATGTCTTTCCAAGGGCCAGATAAATACAGATAATGTCTCTAAATGCTGAACTCAATCCTTTTTAACATATAAATGCCAAGGGAAATAATGTTCCAGTACTCCTGGCACCATGGGCTTAATTTAGGACCTTGTCTGGTCTCTGATTCTTTGGCCCTCTTGGGGAGATAAGAGAAGTTTTATTATCCTTTTGGATCAAATCAGTTAACTAGACAAATGGCTATACATCTAATTCTCATTGAATGTGAAGATAAAATATTTTTGGCAGAAGTGAAAGCAAATATTCTCTATCTCTATAGCATATACACTTTTTGTGTGTCAGGGGATTAGAATTTTTTGCAAGGGCACTGAGAAGTTCAGAGAAGATTTATTTGGCCACAATTATATATGAATGTTTTAAATTATTTACAAGTAGGCCTACAATATAGTAAATTATAATAAAAAATGGATGACTTCCATTACTAAGTAAAATGTAATACATAACCATAAGTCATATATTCCACTAAAAAAGTTGAAAATAACATCAGAATTAATTTTCCAAGCTCATATTTTTAAAGAAATGAGAAACCTGAATCTTGAGAAAACTTTCTGATAAAGGTTTAATATCCAAAATGTTTAAGGAACTCCTATAGCTCAGTAGCAAGAAAACAAATAATGAGATTAAAGAATGAGCAAAGAATCTGAACAGACTTTTCTTCAAGGAAGACTTTAAAAATGGCCAACAGGTACATGAAAAAATGTTCAATAGCACTAGTCATTAGGGAAATTTAAGTCAAGGCCACAAGGAGATACCACTTCACGTTTGTTAGAATGGTCATCATCAAAAAAACAAAAGATAATAAATGCTGGGAAGGATATGGAGGAAAGGAAACCCTTGTTCATTGTTGGCAGAATTATAAAGTGGTACAGCCACTATAGAGGACATTATGAAGGATCCTCAAAACATTAAAAACAGAACTACCATGTGATCCAGAAATTCCATTTCTGGGAATATATCCAAAGGAAATGAAAACACTAACTTGAAAAGATATCAGCACCCTCATTTTCATAGCAGCATTATTTATAATAGTTAAGATATGGAACTAAGTGTCCATAAACCAATCAATGGATAAAAAAAAATAGTGATATATATGTGTAATGGGATATTATTCAGCCAGAAAAAAGGAGGAAATCTTGCCATTTCCAACAACATGGATGGACCTTGAGGGCGTTATGCTAAGTGAAATAAAGTCAGACAAAGAAAAACAAATACTATAGGATCTCACTTATGTGTAGTAACCGAAACAAACAAACCCCCAAATTCATAGAAAAAGAGATCAGATTTGTGATTAATAGAGGAAGGGTTTGAGGGCGATGAGAGTAGGAGAGAAGTGGCAAAGGTACAAACTTCAGTGATAAGACAAATAAGGACTAAAGATATAATTTACAGTATATATAACATACACTGTAGGCAACAGTGCTGTATGATATGTATGAATGTTGTCAAAAAAGTAAATTTTAAACATTCTTATCAGGAACTTTTTGGTCTTTTTTTTCTTTTTCTCTTTATTTCACCTATATAAGGTGATAGATGCTAACTAAACTTATTGTGGTAATCATTTCACAATCTGTGTAAGTCAAACCATTATACTGTATATCTTAAATTTATACACTGATGGATGTCAGCTATATATCAATACAACTGGAAAAAAATCATTTTATTAACAAAAGAATAGAGTAATAGACTGATATCACAAATAATCTGGATATAAAGACAGGATATGTTCACTTGTTTTACAACAAAGAAACCTCTGAATTTCAACTGAGAAAGGAGAACCTTTATAATAAACAGTTTTAGACCAAGGTTAGCAGGGGGTTTTTTGTTTGTTTTGTTTTTATTTTTCTTGTAAATGGCCAGGTAGCAAATATTTTACATTTTGGAGATCACAAAAAGTCTGTTACATACTCTGTTTTAGTTGTTTTCACAACTCTTTAAGGAAAAAAATCAAAACAAGATAAAACCAAAAAACACTTAACTCATGATTTGTACCAAACATTACTAACCAGATTTGTTCATGAGCCATAGTTTGCCAATGCCTTAGCTATATAGCAACTTTCTATTCATGTGGAAAACAAAACAAAACAAAACAAAACTGAAACTTCACCCCCTAACTCACAAAATACATACAAAACTAATTTGAAGTGGAGCATAGACAGAAGTGTGATTGCAAAATAATAAAACCTCTAGAAGAAAACTTGGAAAGCAAATATGTTAATAATATCAATTAAGCAAAGCTTTCTTAAATTTTACAGAAAATTAATAAACTGTATAAGAAAAAATGATCAGATTAATTTAAAATAAAAACTGTCAGAAGACAGAATTATGTGATAGAAAGGGTAAAACAAACTGAGAGAAGATTATCTATCTATCTATCGTCTATCATCTATCTGGCAAGGACTCATATGTAGAATATATAAAATTCTTACAAATATACAGGAAGAAATAAAAAATAAATAACACATCAATAATAATACTAGGCAACATATTTTAATATTTACTTCACAAATGAGGAATTCCAAATGTCAAGCCAACATACGAAAAGGTATTCAATGTGACTAGCTGTCCAGCAAATGCCAATTAAAACCACAGTAAGATAATATCACACATTCACTAGCTTGGCTTAAATTAAAAGTATTGATATTAACAAGTATGGGTAAGGGTATGGAGTAACTAGAACTTTTTCATTCTACTATTAAATGTATAGATGGTACAACAACTTATGTTCATTGTGTTTATCAGAAGAAGAATGGATAAACAAATTGTAGTACAGTTATACAAAAATACAGAGAAATTAAAATAACAAATTAGTTATATATGCTATAACATATACATTTATTTATTGAATAAAAGAATGCATTACTGCTTTATTAAAAATATCAATTCCAGGAAGAACTGATGGTAGATAGGAAGGTAGATATTGACAGAGAGGGAACATTCCAGTCCTTTTAGAATTCTAGAAGTAGTTTTTATCTTGACTACATGGAGCTTACATAGGCATGAACCTCACAAACATGTACAAACTCACTAAACTGTGCACTTATTATTAATATGCTAAACATCTCAAAAGAAGATTTAAAAATCTTTAGAAATTTAAATCTTTAGAAAATTTCTTTCCTACATTTTTACCCATTCTCTTATAATTAAATTTTTAAAAATTCAGGCATTTGGAAGAAACAACAAAAAACTGGTGAAGGGATAGAAGAAATAACAGTGGGAAGAATAAGATCAATGAACAAAACACATACTCTAGATATATTTTATTAGGGCTGGTTTACTAAGTACTACTCTTTATAATTTATAATATTGTCTTTTTTGCAGACTCCTGGGGTTACTTCTCATTAGTACATAAATTTGCACTTGTTTGTAAAAGTTCACATAGTCTTCTGATTTTACCAAAGTCTAATAATGAAATGTGGGTAGTAATAATTCTCAGACTCACAAAAGAGAATAGGTATAGTACTACATATCATAGTTACAAGAATTTAAAAATATTATTTTTGACAGTTCATCTTAAGTTATGACTTTATTTGACTTCTTATCTTTGAAAGTATAAATATTGGAACCAAATAAAAAGTTTAGAAATTGGAATTCAGCTTAGTTCATTGTTGCTAAAACACACTTTGTTTCTGGCTCATTTCTAGATAATTTAAGGCCATTCTATCTTTGAAATGGTAAATTGAAGTCAGAATTGTAGACACAGTTTTGAAAGTGTTCCTTTATGATGTTAGGACTGATTAGGAAAGCAAAGAGTCAATATAAAAAGAAGTAAATTATGACATCAAATACATAAATTATATATGGAATAAAAGCATAGAGTTTGGTATGTGACCAAAGTTAAGTTGTTATCAATACAAAATAGACATATATATATGAAAATTTTTGCTGTATGCATAATATATATTATATTAAGTATATATTTTGCTATATAAGTATATAGCAAAAGCCTATAGTAGATTCACAGAAGTTAAAATGAAAGGAATTAAAGCACACCACTATGGAAAATCATCACCCGTAAGAAAGATGACAAAGAAACAGGGAACCACATAACAGCTAGAGACTATTAAGACAGCATTAGTAAGCTTTTACTTATCAATAATTTAAAGGTAAATAACTAAATTCTCTAATCAAAAAGCATAGAGTGGCTGAATGGATTAAAAAACAAGACCCAACTATATGCTGCTTACAAGAGACTCATTTCAGCTTTAAGGACACATATAAGCTCAAAGTGAAGAGAGGAGAGAGATATTGCGTACAATGGAAAACATAGAAGAGCAGGGGTTGTTATATGAGACAAAATAGATTTTAAGTAAAAAAATTGTGGAGAAAAGAGGATCTTTATGATGAAAAGGGGATCAATTCATGAAGATGATATAAGCTATGCACCCAACATTGGCGCACCCAAATAAATTAAGCAAATATTGACTATCTGAAGAGAGAAATAGACAATACAATAACATCAGAACACTTCAGTATTCCACTATGAACAATGGACAGATTACTCAAGACAGAAATTCAATAAGGAAACCCTGGATTTTAACTATACGTTAGACCAAATGGACCTAACAGACACATACTGAACAAAAACAACATAAAGCACATTCTTCTCAAGCCCATACAGAACATTCTCTAGAGTGGATCGTATATTAAGTCACAAAACATTAGCAAATGTAAGATTGGAATCATACCAAGTCTCTCTCTCTCTCTCTTTTTTTTTTTAAAGACTTTTATTTATTTGAGAGAAAGATAGTGACAGAACAAGAGAGAATATGAGCAGGTAGGGGAGGGAGAAGCATTCTCCCCACCTACCAGGGAGGCCAATTTGGGACTCAATCCCAGGACCCTGGGTTCATGACCTGAGCTGAAAGCAGATGCTTAACTGACTGAGCCACTCAGCCACCCCCCAAGTATATTTTCTGGCCACAATTATATGGAACTAGAAATCAATCAACAAGAAGAAAATGAAAATTCACAGATATGTGGAAATTATTTCTGGAAAAACACACACACACACACACACACACACACACATTTCTGAAAAAAAATCAATGGATCAAAGAAGCATTAGAAAGGGAAATTAATAAGTATCTTGAAATAAACAAAAATGAAAGACAGCATATTAAAACCTATGGAATGCAGCAAAAACAGTTATAAGAAGAAATGTTACAGCATTAAATACATACATTAAGAAAGAGGAGTGATCACAAATAATTTTATACCTCAGTCAGCTAGCAAAAGGAAAACAAACTAAACCTAAAGTTAGTAGAAGGAAGAAAATAATATACATCAGAATAGCAGTAAATGAAAAGGAGGCCAGAAAATCAATATAAAATATCAACAAAACTAAGAGGTGTGTGTGTATTTGTATGTGTGTGTGTTGTGTGTGTGTGTTTTAAAAGACAAACAAAGCTGACAAATTAGGTAGGTTATGAAAAAGGAGAGAAGATGGAAATAACTAAAAATCAGAAATGCAAGAGACATCACAATGAATATAAAAGATCGTAATAGATTGCTATGAACACCTACATACCAACAAACTGGATAACCTAGAAAAAAATGGATAAATTCACGGAAGCACACAACCTACTAATACTGAATTATTAAGAAACAGGAAATCTGAACAGACCAATAAGGAGTGAAAGTATTGTATCAGTATTAAAAACCTCCCAACAAAGCAAAGCACAAGACCAAATGGTTTTACTGCTGAATTCTACCTAATATTTAAATAAAAATTAACACCAGTTCTAGCAGTTTTTGGTACAGTCTTTTGGGTTCTCTGTATAGAGTACCATGTAATCTGCAAATAGTGAAAGTTTGACTTCTTGCCTGCTGATTTGGATGAATTTTATTTATTTTTGTTGTCTGATTGCTGAAGCTAAGACTTCTAGTACTATGTTACATGACAGGGTAAGAGTGGACACTTCTGTCTTGTTCCTGATTGTAGAGGGAAAGCACTCAATTTTTCCCCATTAAAAATGATATTAGCTGTGGGTTTTTCATATACAGCCCTTATGAGGTTGAGGTATGTTCTCTCTATTCCTGCTTTGTTGAGGGTTGTTATCAAGAATGGATGTCATACTTTGTCAAATGATTGTTTTTTTTGCATCTATTGAGAGGATCATATGTTTCTTATCCTTCTCCTATTAATGTAGTATATCACATTGATTTGTGAATAGTGAACCACTCTTGCAACATAGGAATAAATTTCCCTTAATCATGATGGAATTTTTTTTTTTGATGTATTGTTGAATTCAGTTTTCTAGTGTTTTATTGAGAATTTTTGCATCTGTGTTCAACAGGGATATTGGCCTGAATTTCCTTTTTAGTGGTCTTTATCTGGTTTGGTATCAGGGTAATGTTGGCTTCATAAAATGAATTGGGAAATTTTCCTTCTGTTTCTTTTTTCTTTTTCTTTCTTTCATTCTTTTTTTTTTTTTTTTTTTTTTTTGGAATAGTTTGAGAAGGATAAGTATTAACTCTTCTTTAAATGTTTGGTAGAATTTGCCTGTGAAGCCATCTGGCCCTGGATTTTTGTTTGTCAAGAGTTATTTGATAACTGATTCAATTTCTTTGCTGGTTTTTGGTCTGTTCAAATTTTCTATTTCTTCCTGTTTCAGTTTTGCTAGTTTATATGAAAGACTCCACCAAAAAACTGCTAGAAATGATAAACAAATTCAGGAAGTTTCAGGATACAAAATCAGTGTATGCAAACCTGTTGCATTTCTTTTTTTTTTTTTTTTTAAAGATTTTATTTATTTATTTGACAGAGAGAGATCACAAGCAGGCAGAGAGGCAGGCAGAGAGAGAGGAGGAAGCAGGCTCCCTGCTGAGCAGATAGCCCGATGCGGGGCTCGATCCCAGGACCCTGAGATCATGACCTGAGCCGAAGGCAGCGGCTTAACCCACTGAGCCACCCAGGCGCCCCACCTGTTGCATTTCTATACACCAATAATGAAGCAGTAGGAAGAAAAATTAAGGAATCAATCTCATTTACAATTGTACTAAAAAACAGTAAGATAACCAGGAATAAACCTATCCAAACAGGGGAAAGATCTGTACTTTGGAAACTATAAAAAACTAATGAAAGAAATTGAAGATCACAAAAAGAAATGGAAAAACATTCCCTGCTCATGGGTTAGAAGAATAAATAGTGTTAAAATGCCTATACTACCCAAAACAATCTACACATTTAATGCAATCCCTACCAAAATACCACCAGCATTTTTCACAGAGCTTGAATAAACAATCCTCAAATTTGTATGGAATCATAAAAGACCCTGAATGGCCAAAGCAACCTTGAAAAAGAAAGCAAAGCTGGAGACATAACAATTCTGGACTTCAAGTTATACTAATAAGCGGTAGGGATCAAAACAGTATGGTACTGGCACAAAAGTAGACACACAGATGAATGGAACAAAACAGAAAACACAGAAATGAACCCACAGTTATGTGGTAAACTAATCTTCAACAAAGGAGGAAAGAATAATCAATAGAAAAAAGATGGCCTCTTCAAAAAATGGTGTTGGGAAAACTGGACAGCCACATGCAGAAGAATGAAACTAGACCAGTTTCTTACACCACACACAAAAATAAATTCAAAATGGATGAAAGACTAAATATGAGACTAAAACCCTAAAACTCGGAGAGAACACAGGCACCTCTTTACATCAATTGTAGCAACTTCTTTCTAGATAAGCATTAGAAGGGAAGGGAAGGGAAGCAAAAGCAAACATAAACTTTTGGGACTTCATCAAAATAAAAAGCTTCTGGATAGCAAAGGAAATAATCAACATAACTAAAAGGCAACCTATGGAATGGGAGAAGATATTTGCAAATGACATATCTGATAAAGGGTTAGTGTCCAAAATTATAAAGAACTTAAAAACTCAACACCCCAAAAATGAATAATCCAATTGAAATATGGGTGGAAGACATGAATAGACATTCTTCCAAAGAAGGCATGCAGATGGTCAACAGACACATGTAAAGATGCTCATCATCACTCATCATCGGGGAAATGCAAATCAAAACTACAATGAAATATCACCTCACACTTGTAGGAATGGATAAAATCAGCAACACAAGAAAAAACAGGTCTTAGTGAGGTTGTGGAGAAAGGGACCCTCTTGTACTGTTGGTGGGAATGAAAACTTGTCCTGCCACTCTGGAAAACAGTGTAAAGTTTCCTCAAAAAGTTAAAAATAAAACTACCCTATGATCCAGCAATTACATTGCAAGGTTTTTACCAAAAGAGTACAAAAAAATACTAATGCAGAGGGATACATGCAACCCAATGTTTATAGCAGCATTACCTACAGTTGCCAAATTATGGAAACAGTCCAAGTGTCCATAGACTGATGCATGGATAAAGAAGACATGGTGTGTGTGTGTGTGTGTGTGTGTGTGTGTGTGTGTGTGTGTGTATAAAATACCTTATTATTCAGCAATAAAAAAGAAAAATCTTGCCATTTGCAATGATATGGATGGAGCTAGAGAGTATTGTGCTAAGTGAAATAAGTCATTCAGAGAAAGAAAAATACCATTTCATTCATGTGTGGAATTTAAGAAACAAAACAAATGAGCAAAGGGGAAATAAAAAGAAAGAAGGAGACAAACCAAGAAACAGACTCTTAACTATAGAGAGCAAACTCATGGCTATCAGAAGGGGAGTGGGTGGGAAGATGGATGAAATAGGTAATGGGGATTAAGGAGTGCACTTTTGTGATGAACACCGGCTTTTCTATGAAATTGTTGAATCACTCTATTTTACACCTGAAACTAATATTACACTGTATGTTAATTAAATGGAATCTCAATCAAAACATTAAAAAATTGACACCAAATCCTTCTCAAACCTTTCCAAAAATTTGAAGAGGAGGGAACACTCCCAAATGCATATTTCAAAGCCTGGCATTATCCTGATATCAAAACCAGAAAAGGACATTAGAAGAAAAGAAAAATCCCCAATGAATAAAGATTCAAAATTTTCCAAAAAAAACCTAGCAAACTGAATTCAACTGTACACTAAAATGGTCATAATTGGGGCGCCTGGGTGGCTCAGTGGGTTAAGCCACTGCCTTCGGCTTAGGTCATGATCTCAGGGTCCTGGGATCAAGCCCCGCATCGGGCTCTCTGCTCGGCGGGGAGCCTGCTTCTCCCTCTCTCTCTGCCTGCCTCTCTGCCTACTTGTGATCTCTGTCAAATGAATAAATAAAATCTTTAAAAAAATGGTCATAATCATGACCAAAAGGATTTATGCCTGGCAACATAGGCAACTGCATTAATACAATGAGACATAAAAATTATATGATCATTTCAATAGATAGAGGAAAAGCATTTGACAAAATTCAACATCTCTTAATGGTTAAGAACTCTTAAAAAATTGAGTTTATAAGGAGTATGCCTCAGGATAATAAAGGTAATATATGACAAAGAGTAAACATCATATTCCATATATCAGTGAAAGACTGAAAGATATGCCTCTGAGATCAGGAATAAAATAAGGGTGCCTCCTCATAGTACTGGAAGTCCTAGAGCAATTAGACAAGAGAAAGAAACAAAAGGCATCCAAATTAGAATGGAAGAAGTAAACTGTCTCTGTTTGCAGATGATGTGATTTTATATATATATATATATATATATATATATATATATACCTTAAGACTCCACCAAAAATCTATTAGAATGAATAACAAAGTGGCAAGATAAAATCAACCACAAAATTCAGTTAGTTTATTTATTTCTTTCTTTCTTTCTTTCTTCCTCTTTCTTTCGAGTGTGGGCATGAGCAGGGGGATGGGAAGAGGAGGCTCAGAGAAAGAGGGAGAGAGAGAGAACCCTAAGCAAGTTCCATGCCCAGTGTGGAGCTCAATCTCACAACATGAACTGAGCTGAGATCATGACCTGAGCTGAAATCAAGAGTTGGATGCTTAACGGACTGAACCACCCAGTTCCAATAAGTTGCATTTCTATACATTAATGGTAAACCATTTGAAAAAAATAATCCATTTATAATACAATAAAAAATGTGTACATAGCATAAATGTAACCAAGGATGTGAAAGGTTCATATAATAAAAATTAGAAGAAATTGATAAAAGAAATTGAAGAAGACACAAATAAATGGAGTGATATCCCATGTTCATGGATCAGAAAAATGTCTGTACTACCCAAAACCATCTATAAATTTGATACATTCCCTATCAAAATTCCAATGGCAATTTTCACAAAAGTGAAAAATATCCTAAAATTTGTGTAGAGACACAAGAGACCCTGAGCAGCCAAAGTAATCCTAAGAAAGAACAAATCTAGAGACATCACAATTCCTGATTTCAAATTTTATTACAAAGTTATAATAATCAGAACAACATTACTGGTATAAAAATAGACATACAGGGGCACCTGGGTGGCTCAGTGGGTTAAGCCTCTGCCTTCGGCTCAGGTCATGATCTCAGGGTCCTGGGATTGAGCCCCACATTGGGCTCTCTGCTCAGCCGTGAGCCTGCTTCCCTCTCTCTCTGCCTGCCTCTCTGCCTACCTGTGATCTCTCTCTCTCTCTGTCAAATGAATAAAAATTAAAAAAAAATAGACACACAGATGAATAGAACAGGATCAAAAGCCCAGAAGTAAACCCACTTATATGTAATCAACTAATATTTGACAAAGGAGCCAAGAAGAAGCAGTGGAGAAAGGATAGTCTTTTCAATAACTGGTGTTGAGAAAACTGTTCAACCATATGCAGAAGAATGGAATTGGTTTTCTTTCTTACACCAGTCACAAAAAATTAAGTCAAAATGGATTAAAGACTTAAATGTAAGCCTAGAAATTGCAAAGATACAGGAAGAAAACATAGGACAAAATCTCCTCGACATTGATCTTTGCAAATATTATTTGGGTATGACACTAAAAATGCAAAGACAAAAGCAAAAATCAACAAGTGGAACTACACCACACTAAAAGGCTTCTGCCTAGCAAAATAATCAGCAAAATAAAAAGGCAACCACCAGAAGGGGAGAAAATATTTACAAACCATCTATCTGATAAGGGATTAAAATCCAAAATATATAAGGAATCCATGCAGCTCAATAGCAAAAACCACATATAATCCTATTTAAAAATGGGCAATTGCCATGAATAGACATCGCCCCTCCCCTGAAAATAATACAAATGGCCAATAGTTACATGAAAATGTACTTAATATTATTAACCATCAGGGAAATGTAAATCAAAACCACAGTGAAATATTAATTCACATCTGTTTGCATGGCTAATGTCAAAAAGGCAGGAGAAAACAAGTGTTGGTGAGGATGTAGAGAAAAGGGATCCTAGTGCACTGCTGGTGTGAATGCAAACTGTTGCACCCACTGTGGAAAACAGTATGGAGACTCCTCAGGAAATTAAAAATAGAACTACTGTTGATTTAGCAATTTCATGTCTGGTTATATATCCCTCAAGGCTGTTTCTGTTACATTTACTTGTGGTCAACTAGCTCCTTTCTGGCATTCATGATATTCTTATGTACTCCATTAATATTTTTGCTACCCACTCCTCAAAGACTTATTCACTCAAGCTCTAAACCCCAGGGGACATTCTGAATCTAGTCTAACTTTCTAACCATCCTCATATTTTAAAATTAAAAATAACTCCATTTCTATGAAGCCAGCATTATGCTGATCCCCAAACCATACAAAGACCCCATCAAAAAGGAGAATTTCAGACCAATATCCCTGATGAATATGAATGCCAAGATTCTCAACAAGATCCTAGCTAATAGGATCCAACAGTACATTAAAAAGATTATCCACCATGACCAGGTGGGATTCATCCCTGGGAAGCAAGGTTGGTTCAACATTCACAAATCAATCAATATGATAGAACAAAAATCAATAAGAGAAGAGAGAAGAACCACACGGTCCTCTCAACTGATGCAGAAAAAGTATTTGACAAAATGCAGTGCACATCCCTGATTAAATCTTCTAAAATCTATCTATGAAAAACCCACAGCGAATATATTTCTAAATGGGAAAAGCTTACAGCCTTCTCTTTGAGATCAGGAACATGACAAGGATGCTCACTCTCACCACTGTTGTTCAACATAGTACTAGAAGTCCTAGCAACAGCAATCAGACAACGAAAAGAAATAAAATTCAAATTGGCAAAGAAGAAGTCAAACTCTCTCTTTTTGCAGATGACATGATACTTTATATGGAAAACCCAAAAGACTCCACCCCCCAAACTACTAGAACTCATACAACAATTCAGTAATGTAGCAGGATACAAAATCAATGCACAGAAATCAGTTGCTTTCTTATACACTAACTCACTAAAATATAGAAAGGGAAATTAGAGAATCAATTTCATTTACTATAGTACCAAGAACCATAAGATACCTTGAAATAAACCTAATCAAAGAGGTAAAGGATCTGTGCTCAAGGAACTACAGAAAACTCATAATGCTAAGGAAATGTTGAAAAAGAAAAACAAAACTGGGGGCATCGTGTTGCCTGATTTCAAGTTTTACTACAAAGCTGTGATCACCAAGACAGCATGGTACTGGCACAAAAACAGGCACATAGACCAGTGGAACAGAGTAGAGAGTCCAGATATGGACCTGCAACTCTATGGTCAAATAGTTTTCGACAAAGCAGGAAAAATATACAGTAGAAAAAAGACAGTCTCTTCAATAAATGGTGCTGGGAAAATTGGACAGCTATGTATAGAAGAATGAAACTTGACCATTCGCTTATACCATACACAGAGATAAACTCAAAATGGGTAAATGACCTCAACTTGAGGCAGGAATCTATTAAAATCCTAGAGGAGGGGGCGCCTGGGTGGCTCAGTGGGTTTAGCCTCTGCCTTCGGCTCGGGTCATGATCCCAGGGTCTTGGGATCGAGCCCCGCATCAGGCTCTCTGCTCGGCGGGGAGCCTGCTTCCCCCTCTCTCTGCCTGTCTCTCTGCCTACTTGTGATCTCTCTCTCTCTGTGTCAAATAAATAAATTTAAAAAAAAAATCCTAGAGGAGAACAGAGGCAGTAACCTCTTTGACACTGGCCACAGCAACTTATTTCAAGACATGTCTCCAAAGGCAAAGGAAACAAAAGCAAAAATGAACTTTTGGGACTTCATCAAGATCAAAAGCTTCAACACAGCAAAGGAAATAGTCAACAAAACAAAGAGGCAACCCATGGAATGGGAGGAGGTATTTGCAAATGACACTACAGACAAAGGGCTGATATCAAAGATCTATACAGAACTCCTCAAACTCAACACTCAAAAAACAGATAATCACGTCAAAAAATGGGTAGAAGACATGAACAGACACTTCTCCAAAGAAGACATACAAATGGCTAGCAGACATGAAAAAATGTTCATCATCATTAGCCATCAGGGAGATTCAAATCAAAACCACATTGAGATACTACCTTACACGAGTTAGAATGGCCAAAATTAACAAGACAGGAAACAACAAATGTTGGAGAGGATGTGGAGAAAGGGAACCCTCTTACACTGTTGGAGGGAATGCAAGTTGGTATAGCCACTTTGGAAAACAGTGTGGAGATTCCTTAAGAAATTAAAAATAGAAATAGTTTTTTGGGGCGAATACTGGGTATTTGCCCCAAAGATATAGACGTAGTGGAAAGACGGGCCATATGTACCCCAGTGTTCACAGCAGCAATGGCCACAATCACCAAACTGTGGAAAGAGCCAAGATGCCCTTCAACAGACAAATGGATAAAGAAGATATGGTCCATATATACAATAGAATATTACACAGCCATCAGAAAGAATGAATCCCCAACTCTTGTATCAACATGGACAGGACTGGAGGAGATTATGCTGAGTGAAATAAGTCAAGCAGAGAAAGTCAATTATCATATGGTTTCACTTACTTGTGGAGCATAAGGAATAACATAGAGGACATTAGGAGAAGGAAAGGAAAAGTGAATTGGGGGAAATTAGAGGAGGAGACGAAGCATGAGAGACTGGACTCTGAGAAACAAACAGAGGGTTTTGGAAGGGAGGAGAGTGGGGGGATGGGTGAGCCTGATGGGTATTAAGGAGGGCACATATTGCATGGGGCATTGGGTGGGGTGCATAAACAATGAATCTTGGAACACTGAAAAGGTAAAATTAAATTAAATAAGTAAATAAATAAAATTACATTAAAAATAAAATAGAAAATGTTTAATTCTTACTGAATTTATTCTGGATATTTCTCAAATACTTTCCCTAGTTTCCCTGTCCCCATTAAGACATCTGACTCAATTATTACAAATTTACTAGCTAGCCTCCTTGAATCTTGTGTTTACCCTCTTAAATCCATCCTTTTCAGTTCACACAGAGTAATGTAATCAAAATATAAATTTGTCCACCCTGCTCTCCTGCTGGACTCAAGAACTTGTCATCATTTTCACCATTATTTTCTCAGTATGTATTTCCTTAACTTCCTTTCAGCCTCATAACCTACCAACCTGTCTCTGTTTTATGATCTAATTATTATAATTTCATTGCTTCATTTCAGTGTTTCATGCTGCTTCATCCTTTGCTGTTTATGCTTTTACTGTTTTCCTTTACCTGAATTTCTTTTCCTCCTGTTTTTATCTGGTTAATTTATTCCCAGGCTTTAATATGCACCCTATGTGGCACCTCTTCCATGATAACTTCCCTGAACCATGAGATGCCTCTCAACTGTCTTCAGTAGCTCCCCATGCATAGTTTTACCTTAGTCCTTGGCTTATGTTTTTTGTCCTTCATTAGATCATTGTCTCTCTGAACAGTGGATTTCCTCTGTTACATCCCTGAACAGAGGAACATGGATATTATCTATCTGTGTTCCTCTGGTGCCTAGCACAGAGAAAGTCATATGGGAGACCCTATAATTGCAAATTGTGTATCATCTTTTGATGTGGTATTTCAAACTCTCACAAATATACAGCCATTTACAAAAAAATATTTTATTTATTTATTTGAGAATTTGAATTTATTTGAAAATATTTATTTGAAAATCAAATATTTATTTATTTGAAAGAGAGACAGAAAGAGAGACAGTAAGAGAGGCAAAACAAGCAGGGGCAGTGGGAGAGGGAGAAGCAGACTTTCCACTGAGCAGGGAGCCTGATGTGGGGCTAGATCCCAGGACTCTGGGATCAGGAACTGAGCCAAAGGCAGATGCTTAATGACTGGGCTACCCAGAGACCCCCATATTTCCATTGTATGGTTGGGAACAGAGAGGTTTTATACAAATTCTGGTTATTGTGAACTTGAGTATGCATACATATTAATGTAATTGATAAATAATATGACTTTTATTCCTATTTAGAAAATATTTAGGCACTTAAAGTTATGATCTATATAAATTAAAAGCATCTAAAGCTACACGTGAGTTCCCTGTGTTTTTTACAGTCAGAATTAAATATCCAACTATGCTACTCAGCTTTTCTTATTTTCTTTTTTTTCCCTACAGATTGCTGCCAATTCCTGGGGAAAGTCATGGGGAGAGAATGGCTATTTCAGGATTCTTCGAGGAGTAAATGAATCTGACATTGAAAAGTTGATTATCGCAGCTTGGGGCCATCTGACAAGTTCAGATGAACCATAACATATCATTAAATTTCCATAAAGCCATGCATTTAAGTAACCCCTTAAATTGAAATTAAGCAATGTGAGGTTCTCTGTGACAGTGGAATCTTTGCCTCTTCACCTTGTTATTATAATGTGACTGTTTTCTTGTTTCACCCCAGGCTCCATGCTTCTGCTTCTTTTATATCACTGAGCATATAAAAACACTAAAAGAGGACAGCAGAACAGCTAAATGCCTTTAAAGTTCTCTGGTTGTCTTTCTTTTTCTTTCATAATAATATCCTTTTTGACTTTGATAGTTCACAAAAAGTGTGACAGCACTTGTCTTAAAAGTTCATGACATTCTTTTGTAGAAATGAAGCAGTTTCCGTCTTTAACCAATGAGTATTTCAGACAAAAAACAGAAACAAAAACAACAAGCAAATAACAGAACAATGGCAACCCCAATTTACCATCTTCATGATTTTTTTCAAAGAATGTTGTCTTAATTCATGTCTTGCTTTTGATTTGCCAAAAACAATGGAAATAGATTATTAATTTTTCTCTCAATGAGCTAACATTTGTTTCTTTTCATTTGTCTTAATCTAACTTGCAATCTGAACTCAAAAGGAAAGTAACTCTCCACAAGAAATAACTATTTGTTATGGTAGTTTACTCTTTGTACTGTGTAATGGCCTGTGCTGTAAAGAAGATGGTGTCTGGGAGGGAAAATTTCCCACCACCTCTCTTGGTTCTTTTGCCCAGTCTAATAATTATATTAACATATTTACAGGAGAAAAACAAATATTTAATATATTTTTAATATATTTATTAAAATATATTTATATATTTTAATATATTTTCTATGGGTACAGGTGCCCCATAGAAAAAATGAGACTCAAACAAAGGACTGAAACAGGCATCTTTTGTAAGTCCTAGACAAAGGAACAATAAATTTGTGAAGAACTGACAAGACAAAGAAACCCAGGTTTGGGTACTAATAGGTGAGAAAGTAAGCAGAGTTTGTTTACATAGTTTTCTCAGCCCTCAATACCCTTTCTCTGATGCTGAAGATATCTATCTTCTGGTTCTGGGAGGGTACTTTTCTTTCTTTCTTTTTTTTTTTTTTAAAGACTTTATTTATTTGACAGACAGATCACAATACACAGAGCAGAGGCAGGCAGAGAGAGAGGGGGAAGCAGGCTCCCCGCTGAGCAGAGAGCCTGATGCAGGGCTCCATCCCAGGACCCTGAGATCATGACCTGAGCCAAAGGCAGAGGCTTAACCCACTAAACCACCCAGGCACCCCAGAGGGTACTTTTCACACAGGAGATTCATTTCCTTTTTTCAGGGGGACAGAGAGGGTTGTCAGGGTATCATTGTACTGGCTATTGAACTTTAATTCAAAGTGATCAATATGTCAAAGTGGCATATGCTGGGGCAGCCTGCCCTGAACCCCATCACTAGTAAGTAATGGAAAAGTTTAGAGGCTAACAAACAATGGAAGTACAGTCTTCACACACACACACACACACACACACACACACACACACACACACACACACTACCCTTATTCTTTGGAATCCAGTACACTTTGTGTAAAGTCTATTAAAACCAGTTGCAAAGCTGTATTTGGAAAGATAACATATTTACTCCACAAAACAGCCACCTGATGCCATGAGTCAGAAAGAATAAATAGACTTTTATCACAACCATTTCACAGTTCAGTACTTGAGATTCTAAAAAGTAAACTACATTGGCACTAATTTGCATCTAATTTTTATTTTAGTTCTTTATAGTCAGAAAAACAAAAATAGCGTCATTATAATTGTTGGGAAAGGATATAATCTTTTAATAATTCGCTGACATCTTAAATGGCAAACTAACAAATGAAAAAGCAAAGCTGATCAGTAAGTGAGCATGGCCGATTATAATTACAATGGTGGGATATCTGTGGCCTCCAATTTCTGGGCACCATGTCATCAGAATTTTCATTGTGGAACTTTTCTATGCTTTTGTGCCCAAAGATGCCCTGATTAGATAAACCAGACAAGCTGAAAGTGTAAAGCTGAGCACAAAAAGGTGAGTGTAGCTGCAGTTCCTTTCTCCATTAATCGCTGCAACTTCATCAGAAGCAGCATCTTCTCACTTGGTTCTGCCCTAGATTATACCCACAGGGCTGATTCACCTTGACCAAAGTTCCCCTAGAGGACTGAGAAATAATTTGATTTTGTTCCAATGTGGACTCCCCTAGAAACAGCCTCTGAGATGAAGGTTTGAGTGCACACAGTTTGAGCAGTGAAGAGAACACTGAAGAGAGTGAGTAGTGACATAGAGGCATTGAAGGCAGACAACAAAGGCTGCATTACGAAGCAAAGTGGTACCACAGGCAATGTTCATATCCCACTAGTGACAGTTCATATATTCCTCAGATAAATGTCACCCATGAAGGATGTGTGTTGGTTCAGGATTGCTCCAGAGGGCCATGAATTTCCTGTTGGTCTGGTCTGGCAGGTTGTAGTGTCAAGAAAAAACCCACAGGCAAAGAAAAGCAGGTTCTGGGAGTGGGATGTCAGGCTGATGTCCACTGAAATGGTACAGGTGAGGTGATGTGTCTCTGTCACAGATGTTAACATATTTTTAAAACATTCCTTAGATGCTAAAGACTGAGGAAATAATACATGATAATGCACTAAAATGGCAGACGACTAACCTCACTTTTAAAAGCACTTATGATTGCTGCCTATGTTCTCCACTAGGATTTTGATGGATTCCTGCCTCACATTTAGGTTTTCATCCTCAAAATAAACATTTTGAGTTTATTTTTGTGTATAATGTAAGAAAGTGTATTAGTTTAATTCTTCTGTATGTTGCTGTCTAATTTTCCCAACACCATTTGTTGAGGAGACAGTCTTTTTTTCCATTGGATATTCTTTTCTCCTTTGTCAAAGATTAGTTGATCATAGAGTTGAGGGTCCATTTCTGGGCTCTCTGTTCTGTTCTGTTGATCTGTGTATCTCTTTTAGTGCTAGTACCATACGATCTTGATGATTACAGCTTTGAAAAATAGCTTGAAGTCTGAAATTATGATGCCTCCAGCTTTGGTTTTCTTTTCAAAATTACTTTGGCTATTTGGGGTCTTTTCTGGTTCTATAGAAATTTTAGGATTATTTGTTCTAGGCTCTGTGAAAAATGCTGATGGTATTTTGATAGGGATTGCATTGAATGTGTAGATTGCTTTGGGTAGAACAGACATTTTAACAATATTTGCTCTTTCAAAAAAAAATCCATGAGCATGAAAGTTTTTCCATTTCTTTGTGTCTTCCTCAATTTCTTTCATAAGTATTCTATAGTTTTCAGAGTACAGATCCTTAACCTCTTTGGTTAGGTTTATTCCTAGGTGTCTTATGGTTTTTGGTGCAATTGTAAATGGGATCAATTTCTTGATTTCTTTTTCTTCTGTTTCAGTGTTAGTGTATAGAAATGCCCCTGACTTCTTTGCATTGTTTTTGATACCCTGCCATTTTGCTGAGTTCTTGTACTAGTTCTAGCAATTTTTTGGTGGAGTCTCTTGGGTTTTCTACACAGAGTAACACATCCTCTGTGAAGAGTAAAAGTTTGATTTCTTCTCTGCCAATTTGGATGCCTTTTATTGTTTTGTTGTTATAGATTGCTGAGGGTAACTCTTCCAGTACTATGTTGGGCAATAGTGGTGAGTGGACATCCCTGTCATGTTCCTCCCTATAGAGGAAAAGCTCTCAGTTTTTCCCCACTGAGGGTGATATTCACTGTCAGTCTTTATGATGTTGAAGTATGTTCCAGGTATCTCTACTTTGTTGAGAGTTTTTATCAAGAAAGGATGCTATATTTTGTAAAATGCTTTTTCTGTATCTATTGAGATAATCATATGGTTCTTGTCTTTTCTCCTATTAGTATGGTGTATCACATTGATTGGTTTGTGGATTTTGAATCACCTCTGCAGCCCTGGTGAATAATCCTTTTAGTGTACTGTTGGATCCTATTAGCTAGTGTCTTAGTGATCATTTTTACCTCCATGTTCAAATGGTTCAAAGGGGTGCATGAACCCCAATGTTTATAGGAATAATGTCCACGATAACCAAAATATGAAGAGGGTCTAGATGTCCATCAACAAATGAATGGATAAGGAAAATGTGATATTATATATATATATATATATATATATATACATATATATATCACTATTATATATATGTATAATATATATAATAGAATATTACTCAGCCATCAAAAATGAAATCTTTACATTTGCAACAACGTGGATGGAACTAGAGCGTATTATGCTAAGCAAAATAAGTCAGTTAGAGAAAGACAAATACCATATGATTTCACTCCTATGTGGAATTTAAGAAATAAAACAGATGAACATAGGGGAAGGTAAGAAAATTTAAATAAGAAAAACAGAGAGGGAAACAAACCATAAGAGACTTTTAACTTTAGGAAACAAACTGAGGGTTGCTGGAGGGGAGGTAAGTGGGGAATGAGGTAATTGGGTGATGTGCATTAAGGAGGGCACTTGATGTAATGAGCACTGGTGTATATGCAACTGATGAATCACTAAATTCTACTCCTGAAACTTATAATACAGTATATATTAACTAAATTGAACTTAAATAAAATAGAAAAAAAGGAAAGAATAAAAACACATATAGGACTAAGTTGATAGACTCTTGTCCTTTTTATGTGGATGGATAAAAGTTGTTGGAATTGATTTTTACACTGTGGTTTGTGAATCTAGAGTGTAGGCCTAGATTTTGTTGTTTTAAAATCTGCTACCTTTCAAAGGATCCTAACTGGTAAGGAAGCTAACCCCAGAGATTTGAAGAAAGAAAGAAAGAAGGAAAATGCCATAATTGCAAGCCCCATAAGAATACATATGATATGTTTGTCCAGTAATAAGACTACGACCTAAAAAAAAAGACAAAGGTTAGTTGGGACAGAAGTATACTAATGAGACAAGGAAAATACTATTCTTGAGATTTGTCAACACAGTGTCTTTCTTTGAATAATGTTGCTTCTCATTTTTATAACTTTATTTTTTCATTTTTTTAAAGAGAGAGAGATTGGGAACATAAGCAAGTGGAGTGGGAGAGGGAGAGCAGGCTTCCTGCTGAGCAGGGAGCCTCAGGCGGGGCTCAAAGCCAGGGCCCTGAGATCATGACCTGAGCCGAAGGTGGATGCTTAATGACTGAACCACCCAGGCACTCCCTCATTTTTACAACTTTAAAGAGCATGTTTGGCTATCTTTATTATCCAAAGTTCCTGAATCAACCTTTAGAAAATAGTGGTTGGCATATTCTTTCACCAGCTCTAGGGACTATTTGCAGAATTGATTGGATTGATGACTGGATGATTTCTCCTGCACTGAGGTTTTCTTGGCCCACAGGTATGCCCTACTCACCTCAGCTTGACTGAGCAATGAGAAAGACCACACAGTTGGTGCATATGTATTTAAAATTCTAGTCTCTTTTTGCATATATGGGGTCTTACTATTTTGTGTTAGGAGTATACAAGGGAAGGGACACCTGAATGGATCTGTTGGTTAAACATTTGACTTGTGTTTTCAGTTCATCTCATGATCTCAGGGTCATGAGGTCGAGTTCCACATTGGGCTGTATGTTCAGGCAGAATCTGATTGAGGTTCTTTCCACCTCCCTTTGTCCCTTTCCTCTCTCTCTTTCTTTCTAAAGTAAATAAAATCTTAAAAAGAAGAAAAAAATATAGCAGAGATATGAGGTAAACATTGTCCATAACCCATCCAGGACAATGTATCTCAGATTGGAAAATACTGTGAGCACCAAAACCTGGTTTTCTTACTGTCCAATCAGAAGTTTGTGCCATTTATATATATTTCATGGGTTCCAGTCTAAACTGGTTACTGTGTATAGTTTTTCCTTGGAAAAAGAGGAGATAGTCCCCATGTAGTACATTGAATTAAAGTTTTCCTCTTCTATTCAGTTGAATAATGCTTCTTTCTTCATGTGTCATTAGGAAATGTACTTCAGAAATAAGTGGGGAAGATTCTGAAGATAGATCTTATGTCTTGCCCTGTTTTACTGTATTTAAATATTACCTCATTCTGTTGTAGACAATGACAAGTTTTCCCCCCAGGTTTCTAAAATGGATATTCACAAGTTGTCTTAAAAATGCATAAAATGGAATTAAATTTGTTAGTTGGTATTCAACTGAAAAGAAGGGAAACCTCTCTAAGTGTCTCCAACAGAAGGAATATAGTGAAAGGAGTTGGTTGCATGGGTAATGGAGGAGCAGAGAAGGCAACAGGATGGTGAAGCATTCCAGGATGAGCAACAGTGGGAAGTCACCATCATACCGTGAAGGAACAAATTCAAGAGGTGCACTACTGGAATCTAGGGGCTGGCAGCTTTCCTGGGGGTAACTAGAAACATGACTAGCCTGTGTAATGGAAGGGGGACTCATGAAAAAAACATTGTTTACCAGTTTGCCACGTGAGACAGAGAGAAAGGGACATGAACACTGAGGTGTAGGCCTCCTTCATGCCTTCCAAACTGTCATCACGGGCTCTCATTGACTGATCCTGATGAAAGACAACTGATTTGGGAGGTTATGACATTAAGCTAGCAGGGTGAGTGCTCATCCTTTACCAGGTGCAGTAGAGAATAGGTTAAGGGCAGGGGATAAATAAGAAGATAAATATGGAAAATATGTTTTTGGTTCATCCCATATAAATACAGGGAATTAAGATTACATAAGGGAACAGTTTCTCACTGATTGATTAGCTCATGGACTCAATTTCTTGGTTAATACATGGGTCCTAAGTACTATAATGCTTAGTCTTTCATGTCTTATAAACATGGCTTGTTACATGTCTTGTTAACCTCAACCTCTAGGGAATATATTCTATTCTATATAGGGAAAAATTCTTTCCCATGTTCTTCACAGTAGTTTCTGGGGACTTTGTATGTTGCTTTGACATCATTGTCTATCAAAAGGATTATGATAATCTGAGCTCAAGACATTTATTTATCTTTGGGAAGAAGTTGACCCCATTTTCCAAGGGGGGGGGGAGGAGGGAAAAGTGAGTATCATCTCCCAAACTGCTGTTTTATGAAATGTTTCAAGAGAGAAAGGCATGAATCTGTCAGGTACCACTGTCTGAGAAAGGGAACTTTCTACAGGACACACATACATCCCTGCCCAGAAAAGTCAATGAAGGCAGAAAAGAAAAAAAAAAAAAAATCCATCTAACGCTGTCAAGAATGGGTAATTGAATGAAGAGGAAAATATTCTCCATTTTCATCAATGAACAGTATTGTATCATTTTGCTAACATATCTTAAGGAACTAATTTAAAAGTCATTGACAGGTAAGTCCAATAGAGTGCAATGTCTCCTTGACACCACCAGTAAGAGTCTCATTCTTTAGAAAAAGAGTGGCTGGCAATACATTTTCCTCTAACATCTGTCCCCTCTCTGTAAATACCACACCCGTAAAAAAAAAGCTGTTTGATTCCATGTTTCTTCTGAGATTATAAGGGGAACAAGTGTCTAATCCCATACAATTTAAGATATATCTTATATTATATCCATCATAGTAGAGATTCACAGTTTGCAGTCAGACCACTAACAAAGCACTACCCAGATACAGTCCTCACTCACCTTGGCCAGGCCTTCTTCAGCAGTGACCAATAAGTACAATTACTTACAGACTCTTTTCTCTTAAAAATCCCCATGAAATCACACATTATCCATTCAGTATTTATTATATCCCTACAAGGTGCTAGCTACTATGTGAGAGATTAGGTAGATTGACGAGGACTCAAGATAGACAGTCCTGCCCTGTCTTATCTCACAAAGTACTCTTTTGTAAAAGGAATTTTGTCAGACACTGACCTAGATACAGTTTCAAATAATAAGTTCCATAATCAGCTTTTAGTGAGAAGTTGGTATACCCTAACCTCTGAGTATTAATATAGTGGGAAACTTACCTTTGGCTACAAATCAGCTTTGGTGCCACTCTCAGAATGCAGCCTAGGCTGGATGTACCTTAGGTTTGAGCCAGTCTGAAATGTCTTACGACAGTGCACTAATATATAGAGTCAAGGATTGTGGGGTATTAATACCACTAAACTATGTAAGAGATCTGTGCTTCATTGAATTGTGTTTTAAGGAAAGCCCAAGATTCCAGGGTCCTTACAGCAGTTTAGATCCTTAAAGATCTAAACTTAACCAGCGAAGGACAAATGTTATCATCTGTGAGGTATACATCACAAGATGGTTGTGAATGTCCAACATTTGTACTCAGCCTCATTTGAAAATATGGTGCAGAACACTGAGTCAAACCAACTTAAGCCACAAAGGAATGACATTGGCCTATGAAATAGAGGTGATTAAGAGGGAGAGCTAGCTTTACACATGGTTGGTTCCAGGTGCTTAAATGATTCCATTTATATTCTGCCTTTCTCTCAAGGTCTCAGCTTTTACACCATATGGCTTCTTTCCAGGTACATTTTCTCTGTAGGACAGTGAGCTAGATGCTGGAAGCCCCATGTCAACAAATTATAGTCATTGAGACTCAATTTCCGAATCTGTCAAGTGGAGTAATAAATACTTATAACCCTTGCTATGATGAGTAGTAATTGAGAGTATATGCAAAAATTCTTGTCATGGAGTAAGTTGTAAATAGATATTACCTATTATCGTCACCAATCTCATCATTATTTTTATGATCATTATGGTAGAAGGAATCTTACCATAGATCTAGAATACCAATAATTCCAACCTTCTGCTGTGTAAGTTATAGATGACTTCTGATTAATGACTAAGAGTCATCGTCTTTGTAGACTGCTCACTTTTTCTTTAGGTCAGTCAAATCTCACAAAGCTAAATTGCCCCCCCTTAATCATTCCTATTTTAAAAGTCAACATTAGTAGGTGA